>NC_035448.2:92671708-92984625 GCF_002127325.2 Helianthus annuus | reverse complement strand
TTTGTGTCACAACTATAACATTTGGTCTATTTCTCTCTCTTTCTTTTTAACGGCAAACGAATCCTTCAAATGAGGTACTAACCAAATTCACCACATCGGTTTAAACATTTTGCAACTTTATTTCCGGATTTGTATCACAAAACTATAACATTTGGTGTAGGATCGATTGTGACCTAAACGAGTCGTTTGGAAGAGCTCAAAACCGTTTCAGAGGCGGAAACAAAGAAACGGTCGTGAAAACAGCTTGAATCATTCTTTAAACCTCTTGTATATTGATTTTACAGCGTTTACAGTTACAAGGAACACCGGCAATACCTCGGTATCAAATCTGGAATCGTTACAAATGAAAATGACAACTAGCCTATATATATTGTAACTGGTTCGCTTATAATGACATGAACAACATAAGCGGACCACATTCATTGCACTAAAAGCGAACCTCCAACTTTGTATGTATAAGCGAACCCTTTCAATTCCTTATAGGCGAACCTTCAAGATTGACCTTCATATGATTCTTCTTATTGGACCTTCCATCTTTTGTCTTATATGGACTTCTAATGGAATCTTGTAATTGGACCTCCAAATGGTCCAATAAGAACAAACGGCCACAATTCACTTTTAATTGCTAATATATCTTTGTTGTTTACTGAATTGCAAATGTGAAGACATGTGATGATGCAATATGTGATGTCATCAATATGATGACATCATGCTTGATCAATTTCGCAACGCAACCCAGACTCGACATTAGACGAAGACGACAGATGACTGCACCAACAGACTCCCCCTCAGATGTTGACGAGTCTTAAGTGTCGAGTCTTCAATGACTTCAGTCTTTATCAGTCTGAACACTCTCTGAAATATCTCACACTGTAAGCCTCCTCAAGCTTTCTCTACACTTTTCATCATCATCAACAGACTCCCCACGAACAATCTCTACTCGGATGTCTTCAGACTCCCCCTTTCGATATGCTGGGATCGCAGTCTGGCATGTTGAAATCACAAAGACTCCAGGTATCGGAACCTAGTTTTCTAACACTTCAAAACCTGCACATCCTCTACCCAAAAATAAATTTTCTGATGATAACATGTAAAAATCTAATGGATCACCCGCAGAAATTTTACATTCAAAAAATGATTTTACAATGTTAATCTTTGAAGAACCACTTGAAGATATATCATTTTTATTTTCAAAACAACACACTCTCCCAAACCATCTGTTCATCATGTTTAGCACCCGGAATTTTGAAAATCAGCTTTTCAATACCAGTTGTCGAAAATCTTTTTGGATTTTTCAAAAATTTATGCTAAAACACACTGAAAATCTTTTTGGATTTTTGACATAAGAGAAATAAAATGCAATAAAGAAATATTTACAAACATTATTTTTGTGAGTTTGTGTAAGAGGATCATATCAGCTTATGAGACAAATCACCAACACCGTTAAGCTTCATTTCATTTTAGGTTCTAAACAATTTACCTAGATTGTCAGTATACTGGTCCACTTAAATTTCCACACAAAGTTCAACTGATCCGAGATACGATATTTATGTTTTAAGCACTTAAACTTATCCGTGTGTCCCACTACTTGAATATACTCCCGTATCCAGATCCCAATATTCAGTCTTACAGGTGAATATACCACAGATGATATCTGTAAGGGGTTAGGTGCGAAACCATGAGAGCTCAGGTCAGAACTTCCGTTCAGCAGAGAGATGACGGCTCGACTTTTGGTGGGTCCCCTTTAGAGGATCTTTTTTACAACAGCAATGACTATCAATTTTATTGTTTCATCGATTTGCTGAGGGCGACGCTTTTTCAAGCATTTGCGGAAAGTATTATCCGGGGACTAGGTCCGTACTTCCATACAGCAGAAGTCCCGGGATATACCCCAGATATCACTGAGCATAAAGACCTAGTATCTCAGAATAAGGGACCTTTCAAACAAGATTTCAGGGGTTACCTATATATCCAAGTTTGTGTTAACCCACAGAACAAGCAAGTTTGAAATTTAGGTTTATATCTCGTCACAGTTTATTAAATGTGCAAAAATCTACTGACACATCCACAGTAAGATTGTTTATCACTTTTAAACTTTCCAATTCTTTAGCATGTTGTGATAGTCCGCTGATGTACTATCATTTCCTCTTTTATACAACAAACTTATTTTTGGATTTTATCATGTTTTTGTCTTTTTCAAATTTTCTAATGATTTTGGATTTTCTGAAATTTTCTACTCCCCCTAAAATTCAAACACATTAACGAAAATTGAAAACAAACTGTACAGAAACATGACAACCGGTATCAAATCGCATCAATTCGCCATTCACTTGGCATAAACAATCAGAACTCCCCCTATCAACAAACTATTTTCTCATTTAGATTTCAAAACACTTAAGTTTGTTTTAATCAAAATGATTTTTCCGGAAAATAAGTTTGGTTGATTTTACCACTTGTAAGTATATCAATACTAAGTTCGGGGATGTGGTTCATCATCTTGTCTCTCAATCACTTGTAGGAAAATGCAAGTACAAATTAATGTCCTTGATTTACCATATACACAAGTAATTGCACAATCAATTCTTCTAATCACTTGTAAACAAACACAAACAAACCTTTTTTTACCGTTTGCATGATTGACATTACCGTAGTAAATTCCTCAAGAAAAATGCCGATACCTGCTCCTCGCTTACCAACCTGGAAGCTCCGGCATAGTCCTTCAACATGAAAAATTTTAACAATTTCAAACACTTTCAAATTATCCTAATTAAACATGAAAGATGCCGATTCCTGATCCACGATTACCAACTTGGGATCTCCGGCAAGTCCGGTGTATTACTCAAACATAATGTGCACCCAAGCCTCACCAGCCTTGGGTGACTTTGGCACACATCTGTCCCACCAGCATTTTGATTTATAAAATTCTTTAGCACCCTTTTACCTTCTTATCAACCATCTTCCCAAAAATGTGTTTGACTTTCCCGTTGAAAGCCTTCTCAACATCAAATTCTCCTTTATCAGCGAAGAATTGATTCGAGATCTCAACCTTTCCAACTTTCTTCATCAGATTTTCCTTTGACAATGACGGAAAATTTTCATCGTTCATCACCGGAACGGAATTCACAATCTTTTTATCAACCAATGACTCCTCTGATTTTATGGAATCAGATTCATTGTCAGAATTACTTTCAGACTTTACAACCCATTTTTGTTTACTCAAATCGACTTGTCTTTTGTAAAAACGTTTTGAAGTTTCACCAACTTCCAAAGTCGATTTATCAACACATTTCTTTTTCATATCAGAGTTAGAAGACACTCCCTGTTTTGAATAAATGGACTCTTGGCAGTTCCAAGCAATGTGTCCAGCTTTTTGACACTTGAAACAGGTTCTTCTATCAACTCTCGAAGCAAACTTCCTCACATTATTCTTTGCTTCAGCAAGAAACTCTTGATTCGACTGC
The DNA here is from genome assembly GCF_002127325.2 of Helianthus annuus. Lineage (NCBI taxonomy): Eukaryota > Viridiplantae > Streptophyta > Magnoliopsida > Asterales > Asteraceae > Helianthus > Helianthus annuus. The sequence goes on along the minus strand of NC_035448.2, from coordinate 92,981,164 downwards.
TTCCAGAGCGGTTTCTTCTGTTCATCCTCTGAACTTCCTCCTGAAATAAATTTTGTTTTTAGTTTATAAGTTTTCTGATTTTTATAATTTTCTGAAGAATTGAAACCAAGACCTTTCTTTTTGAGATTACCATTATGGTTTGGTTTCTTTCGATAATCTGAACCATAACAGTAACCCTTTTTCTTGTTCAATCTCTGTTGAACTCTTGAAGTGTACCTTTTAGGTTTTTCAGTAAGATTTACATCTTTTATTTCAGAAATATTAATTTCTGTTAATTTGAAAACCTGTTTGATCATTTCAGTTTTGACACTTCTTATTGGAAATTCCTCATCAGAAAATAATTTGTCCGAATTATTCAAGGTATAAGCAACCTTAAACATTTCGTCATTCAAATTATTCTTTGATAACAAGAATTCTTTATTATAAACTCTCTTAACCAGCGAACTCGGACTTTTCTTAGACGAACTCGAACTATCTGACTTAGACTCCAACTTTGACTCTTCATCCATATCCAACACCTGATCGACAACTCTCTTAACTAACTCAGACTCATGATCAGTGTCAGACGCTGTGAATGTGACATCAATATTGTCTGGTAATTCATCAGTGATTTCAGACTTTAATTTGATGTTTAGAGCCTTGTCTACTTGTTCCTCATTTGGTTTCCTGGGGGAATAACTCTCAAAGATAGGAGGCGGACATCTGTTATACTTGACACTTGGTTTCTTACTAGTATCCTCTTCTTTTTCTTTCTTCTTGACGCTTCAAGACCTGCAACAGTAGGATAAACACAATCAATCAGATAATCACAAGTAGTATAACTCAAAAGTAATCGGTTGATCCTTTCACTCTCGATTCTCGCAAGTTCCAACTCCTTCTTCAAGTTAGCACAATCTTCGATATAATCATTAATAACACTTTGCTTTGTCATCAAAGTTGCAGTCATCTTGTCATTTGCTTTTTCAAATTCTGCATTTGCTCTTTTCAAACTGTCAACTGTCCTATTCAGTACATCGTATGACTCTTTCACATACTTCACATCTGACAGTAAATCTTCCTTAATCTTCTCTAAATCGGCAATCCTTTTGTCTTTCTCATCACACTCTTTGCAAGATTCTGAACATTTCTCACAAGGCTTATTAACTTCAACCACTTTTTCAACTATCTTTTCGACTTCGACAGTCTTTTCAACTTCTACAAGTTTCTCGACCTCAACAATCTTTTCGACAATCTTTTCTACTTCGACCACCTTTTCAACTTCAACTATTTTCTCAACTTCCACGAGTTTCTCGATTTCGATAATTTTCTCCACTACTTTCTCTACTTCAACAATCTTCTCGATTGCAATTTCAGCAGTTGCTTCATCCTTTGTTTTTACAGCTTCAGTCTTCGCCTTTTCATCAGCAAGTAACTTTGCTTCTTCTAGCTCTTTCTGCAATCGAGCAATCTTCTTCTGATTCAGCATCTCAACTTTATCTGCATAGAAAAAATTAAAACTGGCAGGATCAATGCTTTTTCGACATTTGTTAAGATAATCTTCCTCATCATCCGTATCAACATCACTTCCAAGATCTGGAAATATCGGAATCCTTTTCTGACAATCCTCATTTTGATCCAAAATCCTGGTAACTAATGCAACATCAGATTTAGTTCCACTAGGTGTATACTTGTCCCAGCTAAATCCCTGTGCAACAAACTCATCACTTTGATCTATTATCCCATAATAAGCTTTCCTATTGGCTTCTTCAATCATTTTCCCATGAGCAGTTTGCGGTTCCTTTTGTTGAGGTTTTTGATCGATTTGATGAAAGATTGATTTCTGATAATAATTGTTCTTTTCTTGACTTCCAGTTGACTCTTGATTTTTACATTCCCGTTTAAAGTGACCCTTTCCTTTACATCGGAAACAGGTAACCTTTGACTTGTCAAAACCAAGTGGAGAAGCAGCCATTCCTCGGAACTCGTCTCTGCCAGTAATCTGTTGAAATTTTTCAGCTCTCCTGCAGGCACTAGCTAAGCACCACTTCACATCCATCAGCTCTAGCTCTTCTGCATCGATTTGGTCGTAATCTTCTTTTGTGAGCATCGGATTACCAATTTTTCCAACAATTAAACTTTCACACGACTCTAACATGGCGACAAGAGATGCCATGTGTTGCTTTGCCACTTCAGGAGATGATGTTGACCATTCTGAATGTTCAAGGTCACATTACACTGCAGATTTGTAGAATTTTGCTTCTGAGGGCTAGGTGTGTTACTGTTTAGATCAAAGCTTGAGAATGATGAAGTAGATCCACCACTTTGAGTTGTAGTACTTGCATTTGGACTTACAGAACCATCAGCACTAAATGCAGTACTAATCTTTGGACTTTGACTGGGAGTGGTCTCAAACTTGTTCCCTCGATAGTACAGACTAACATCTTGCTTTGCATTTGGATTTGTCATGATAGCTGTCTTTTGGATATCCAGCTCCTGCTCTTCGATTTTCTGAATAAACTGAGCCAAATTCATGCTCTCGGACTTTCTCATAAGTTTCACAACCATCAAATATGTTCCCCACTTATGCTGTGGTAAAGCCTCAGCTAATTTGTCGACCCACTCATCGTCCTCTTTCTTGATATCCAACCTACCCATTTCCAATACTAGATGACAGTATCTATCTATAGTCTGCTTGGTTGTTTCATGATCAAATGCAGTAAACATGTCAAACGATTTCTTCAATAATGCCTTCTTGTTTTTGATCATATCAGCACTCCCTCTGAATTTCTGAATCAACGCTTCCCAGATTGATCTAGCTGTACCATTATGTTGAAGTAAGACAAAGATGTCTTCTTTAACAGCTTGCTGAAGGATGCTGATCATCATTTTCTCACTAGTGTACTTCAACTTATCAGCTTCAGTAAAATCATTGAAACCCTTTTCCAAACCCCGTTCATTCTTTGGTTTCTCGTAATCTTTCAGTAAAGAACACCATGCGTCGAATCTGTAAGCTTGAACCCAGTTCTCGAATCGGTTCTTCCAACCTTGAAAATCTTCAATGTACATCTATTTTGGCGGTTTTTGATGAGTGCCCGTCTCATTCTCATTATACAACGCTTCAGCAGGGGTTACAGGGGCAGCGGGTGTCGCGAACGCATTGTAGAACTCTTCAGCCATTTTTCAAAACTCAGATGATGCTTCGGGAAATACCTCACAACACACAAACAAAACACAATCAGTTTAAAAATTTATCAATTAATAGAAACGAACTGGTACTCGAACTGGTGAATTTTCTGTGCGGACTGAAGGTTGACCAACTATGCGGACTGCTATGACTCGGATCAAAATCAAACGACCTGATGAACCTTTGAACACTTTGAACTCCAAGCCGTACAAACTGGAATTTGTTTTCACACGACCTTGAATGAGTTTGAATTCAAACGGACTGAAACACCTCTTGTGAACACAAAGTAACTGACTTATGTAGACAAAGTTAATTCTCAAACAATCTCGTGAAAGTCGAACAATCTAGTGATTTTAAATCAAAGCTCATGAAAACTAATCATTGTCACATGCAAATTGATGTTACTTCTTTCAATTTGAGCCTCAAAATAGTCAAACAATTTATCTCTCAATTAATTTTGCTGCCATACTCACATGCAATCTGACAAATTATACCAACAACTTTTAAATGCTACACATGCAAATCTACAACATACTCACATGCAATCTGACAAATTATACCAACAACTTTTCTGAATTTTATTTGTGCTTGATCACTTATCTAAAATTTGATTTGACCAATTCAACCTTTTGATTTGATTTTTTTACAAAAATGGCTGACAATTGTAATTAATATACTTAATTCCCATTGAACCAACATTTGATTGCGGCAGACATCATTAATTTGTGAAACAAATTCTATAATATCTTTAGTGGACCATGATTACAAAAATTCTTGATTGGGCCGTTAACTCCACCAAATCTGAGAAACACAAATGTTATTCATTAATTGGGCCGAGACAATATACTAATGAGAGCTGTCACAATGAACTCAAACTATTGGGCCAAGACTAAAACCAATCACATGGGCTGAAAATTTATTATACTTTGTTTACACTTAAGGATAAGTGGCCGACAATTATAATCACACGAAATAAATCTGAATGGACCTCTAAGGGGGCGGCAACTTTTAGATTTTGTTTGCACTAAAAATGAGTGGCCGACAATTAACATTCACTTCAATATCTTTGATAACATGCAAACTTTAATGTATGACAACAACCTTCAATGATAATTGGGCCATTATATGACTCAAGTGAACCGACAAACCCTTTTTTTTTATTGGACCTCCAAATTAATTGCCGACAGTTTTTTTAAATGTTCAACACAAACCTATTGACCATATTCAATACTGACAACTTTATCCTTTGACATCATCATTTTCACATGCAACATTAATATTTGACAATTCTAAACCGCTATATTTAGTGAACCGCTATACAAGCGAACCAGATTAATGTCTTTATAAGCGAACCAGATGATGTCTTATAAGCTAACTTCAATTATTTCAAAGAGCGGACCCACTATTGTCACTAAAAGCGGATCTCAGATGTCACTAAGGGCGGACCTAGGACTATGAAACCGTTTGAGCAGATCTATCAAATGATGTTACTAAGAGCGGACCTTGCTGATGACGTCATAATTTTCACGAGACCGAAAAAGCGAATCCTCAAAAATTCAAGGTTTTAGGTCGATTTTAGTTTTGAAATTTTCAAGGATTTGTCAATACAGAATTCCGAACATGATGTGTACAACTGAACCGATTTTGACCGTAAAAATTTTTATTTTCGTAAAAGAATGGTGTAGAAATCAGAAGAATGATGAAAAAACGAGCTGTTTTTGCGAGATCTCTTCCTCCTTGGCTCTGATACCAATTGTAGGATCGATTGTGACCTAAACGAGTCGTTTGGAAGAGCTCAAAACCGTTTCAGAGGCGGAAACAAAGAAACGGTCGTGAAAACAGCTTGAATCATTCTTTAAACCTCTTGTATATTGATTTTACAGCGTTTACAGTTACAAGGAACACCGGCAATACCTCGGTATCAAATCTGGAATCGTTACGAATGAAAATGACAACTAGCCTATATATATTGTAACTGGTTCGCTTATAATGACATGAACAACATAAGCGAACCACATTCATTGCACTAAAAGCGAACCTCCAACTTTGTATGTATAAGCGAACCCTTTCAATTCCTTATAGGCGAACCTTCAAGATTGACCTTCATATGATTCTTCTTATTGGACCTTCCATCTTTTGTCTTATATGGACTTCTAATGGAACCTTGTAATTGGACCTCCAAATGGTCCAATAAGAACAAACGGCCACAATTCACTTTTAATTGCTAATATATCTTTGTCGTTTACTGAATTGCAAATGTGAAGACATGTGATGATGCAATATGTGATGTCATCAATATGATGTCATCATCATATATGATGACATCATGCTTGATCAATTTCGCAACGCAACCCAGACTCGACATTAGACGAAGACGACAGATGACTGCACCAACATTTGGTCTATTTCTCTCTTTTTTTTTCAACGGCTAACGAATCCTCCAAATGGGCTCCTGGCGAAATTAACCACATCGGGATACACTCACCTCCAAATCGCGGAAACTCATCTAAGGCCGAAGCCCATGAACACTCATCCGAATGCATGGCACTTCGGTGAGGTCAAACCCGGTCAGTTCAAGGATCGAACTAGCGATCTTCACCTATTCACCTAGTCTCCTATCATCACCAGGTGCCGCAAAAAATAATGGGGAAGGTAGGAATCAACTTGGTTCCCTATGAACACCAAATCTCTTCTTTACCAATCCACCACCACCTCATTAGCATTCTATTTGTCTCAAAGGATAATACTATATATATGACACGGAAAATAAAAGAAATAAGAACCAGCTTGAATACAAATTACAAATCAAAGAAAGCAAAAACAAAATATGACAAAGGATAGGTTAGAATTCCTATTACACATGAGTCCTTCAAATAGATTTAACGTCTCTTGTAAGAGAACACATCGGTCTCCCTGAATATAATAGCATGAGCAGTTGTACTGCTGGATATCAACACACAAGCCTAAATTCGAATCTGAAATTTGCATGAAGTAGTAGCAGCGGCGGAACTAACGCATTAAATAAGGGGTATTCCAATTTTTTTACCGTGTCATTGTACAATATTAAAAAAAAAAACCGACAATAGATAAATAAAGTAAAATAAATACCTAATATATTTGTCCTCTTTTTTTCATAGTTTGAAATTGTTCCATCACCTCGTCGTCTTTTACTTTATGAAAAAAAAATCCTTTTCGACCGCAGAAATCATGGCATTGTTCAAAAATTTCGGGCCCATTCGATTGCGTAAATCCGTCTTGACAAGCTTCAATTTAAAAAAACATCTTTCAACGGTTGCGGTTGCAACCGCGGTTGCAACCGGTAAAACCGAAGCAAGCTTCACTACCCGTTAATCAACATATAAATGGGCCTGTTTTATTATTATTTTGGGTCTTTGGCTAATGCGCTAGCTTAATAGGCTATTAACAATTATATTTGGTCTTGTAAAAAAGAATTGGATTAACACTTTATACTATCCTATTTTTATGGTTAGGGGTATACTCATATATTTTAGGCTATGCTTTGTATAAAAACGAAAAAAAAAAACTAATAACACTAGCCGTAGCCCGTGCTACGACTGCTTATATGGTGGTTCCACCCTTGCGTAGTAGCATAAATAATTTCCTAGAATTATGAAATCTTTATAATATTGTTGCAACAAAGGTAGAGGCCTTAGTTTTATACGTATACCTAAGGAATTTATCAAATCATTTCATTATATCAAACGTTACAGGTGGTAACAGTGCCTCGTCTTGGAATCAAATGATCTAACTATCGGTTTCGGTTTGAACTTCGCTCTCAGTTCTATTTAAGCAACACTAACTAAGAAGAAAACACACTTTTGCTATTCAATCCATAGATATTGATGTCACACCCCAAAAACATCGCAGTGGAATATAAAACGTAGTGGTGATGGAAGCTGGTGCCCATTTGTATCTTGCTGAATGATGCATCGTAATGTTGGACATTTCAACTTAATTAAAACATAGATTTTAAAACATAAAGTCTTAAAGTTAGTCACAATCACATCATAGTTAAATTGTTTTGATCCTTATGGATCTTATTACATTGGTCCCAAATAGTTTTAAAAGTTTGTCCAAAACATTATCAAACCAAACATGCATCAACAACCACAAGATACGCCATAATTCCCGAAGCCGAACTCAAGTACCTGTAGAACACGTTAAAATCAAGTGTCAACACAAAGGAAGGTGATTTCACATATTCACATTCAAAAAATTCATTCCAAAGGAAAACTTTCTGATTATGTGTTTATTTTAAAACATCCATATAATTTTTAGAAAGTCCGTTTTACTTCCTTAATAAAATCCATGGGTCATCCGTCGTAAGTTTAAAAACCCGACGTTAAAGCTCTTACCCAAGTTTTATATATTAAATTCATAGCGTCAATTTTCGGACTCGTATGTTAGCTAGACAATACGAACTATATATTTACCATGCAGGGATAATCAATGCTAGACAATAACCAGAATCTAAATTCATCGTTTGACTTGACACGGGGCGACCGGTCACGACGGGGTTGTCAACCCGATAGATCTACCAACAATTCCTCGCGTACATTTACTTAATCGATTAAACGACATCATGGGCGCAGGGTCCATTTTGAGACCCATCGATTAAACGACATCATGGGCGCAGGGTCCATTTTGAGACCAAATATGATGTATGCCTCACGACAATATATATATATATCCTACTAATATGACAATTTTATATACGAACTTATACGAATCCCCTGAAATCCCCTCTCTTGAGACCAGGCAGTGTTGATGCATTTGTCTGTCGACTTCGTCTTGTATCGAGTCTTGTATGTATATTGATAGATCAGGGCACGTAGTTCGAGAAAAATGTCAAACATGAGTTTGGAGGGCATTTCGTACGAAATGACATGGAAGTCATTTCGCACGAAATCAACAAGTCATTTCGCACGAAATGACTATTTTGTATGAAACTGATTTCGTGTGAGTTATTTCGTGCGAAATCGCCAGGTCTATAAATACTTGATGTGCCAAGTCATTTGTAATTTTCCGGTTTCAGTGCCGAACTGCTGCCGAAGTGTCTACTCGCTGTAAAACGTTGTTATATCAATCAAAAGACAGTTTAAAGTGAATTGCAGGCTTAATCACCTCAATACGTTTGTTTCCGCCTCTCGTATTGAGCAAAAACTCTTCTGAACGACTCGTTTGGGTCAGAAAATGATCCTACAAGTGGTATCAAAGCTCAGGAGGAAGAGTTCTTACCAATTCAGCTCAAAATTCTGATTTCTACACCTTCTTTTCAAAATTAAACAAGTTTTCACGGTTAAAATGACTTGAATTTCTCACAATATATGCAAAACAGTGTTTTAACAAAGCCTTGAAAGAATTAGACCTAAAATCAGATTAAAACTTGATCAATTTAACAAAACCATAGCCGAGATGATGACATCAGCAGCATTTCGCACGAAATAAGGATCTCATTTCGCACGAAATCACTCAGTTTCAGTCATTTCGCACGAAAACAGATTTCATTTCGTTTGAACATTGCTTCATTTCGTATGAAATCAGATTACTATTTTGCACGAAATCAGGTTTATATTTCGCATGAAATCAGCATTTTATTTCGCACGAAAGTTGATTTCGCTTGAGAAGTGTCATTCCGCATCAAATCTCATTTCGTTTGAAGCTGTCTTGCAGGCTATTTCGCATCAAAGAGTTATTTCATTTGAGAAAGTCATTTCGTGTGAAGAACATTTCATTTGAACAATTAGTTTTTGTGACATTTTGATACCGAATCATGGAAGAAGAATTTTACAACGCCTTTGCTACTCCGATTAGTATTGCACAGAACACAATGTTGGAAAATGGAACGGGCACCATGCAAACACCGCCAAAACTCATGAACATTGAGGAGTATAAAGGATGGGAAGAACGATTTGAAAACTGGGTTCATGCAAATTACTTGGATTCTTGGGAATGTGTGGAAACAAAATATGTTAGACCGGTAAATGATGATTAGGAGGTTATTGCAATTAAAGATCTAAGTGTAGAAGAGAAAAAGAAATACAAAGATGAAAAGATGATGACTAGTTTATTACATCAAGATGTTAAGGAAGATATCTTGGTTTTACTACAACACAATGGAACTGCATATTCAATCTGGAAAGCTTTAAAATCAAAGTTTGTTGGGAGTAAAGAAATGATCAAGAACAAAAAATCACTTCTGAAGAAAGAGTTCGATCTATTTCGTGGTTTAAGAACTGAAAGCATTAAGCAGATCACTGAAAGATATTGCAATTTGTTAGTCAACATCAAGAGGGTGAGTATCACAAAGGACAATGAAGAATTGATTGAAAAGCTGGCTGATGCGTTGCCACATGAAACTTGGGGCACGTATCTGATGATGTTGAGAAATAAGAAAGAGTTTGGAAATTTGACACTGAGTAAGTTCGTTGAAAAACTTGAAGCTCAAGAGATGGAACAACGAAAGATATCAAGAATGAAGGATTTTGATGCTGAACAAGATATTGGTCTTTATTACAAAGGAGGTATCAATGATAAAACCAACATGTCACCAAAGGTAGAAACTGCATTCAATGCTAAAAGTTCGTCTGGAAGTTCTTCTCAAGGATCTAGTAGCAAAATTGGATTTTCTTCATATCCATCGTTTGATCCAATCTCTTTAAAGAGAAAGAATGGGAAAGTTCTACAATGCAACATTGTTCTAAACCTTGAAAATGATCAGAATTACTCAGAAGAAGTTGCAAAAAGTCACATGTCTTTATTGGTGACTGTACTTGAGTCATATGGGAGCTTAGTTGCAGGAAGGATCGGGAATCCAATGTTGACAAAAGAGGATTACGATCAGATTGATGCTGAAGAAATGGAATTAATGGATATAAAGTGGTGTATGGCGAGTGTGTTGAGAAGAGCTGAAAAGTTTAAACAAATTACGGGAAGAGACGATTTCCGTGATGCTAATGTATCTACTTTAGGTTTTGACAAATCTAAAGTTTCTTGTTTTCGTTGCAGGGAAAAAGGGCATTTCAAGAGGGAGTGCACAAACAGCGAAGCAAGTGGAGCTCAAAATCCATTCAACAACAATGATTATTATCGGAAAGCAATTTATCATCAAGTTGCTCAACAATCACATCAACAACAAGAACCACAAACTGCACATGCTACGAAAGCGCTCAAAGAATCTTCTAAGAAAGCTTATTTGATGAACAAATTGATAGATCAAGAAGATGAAAAATTACCAGAAGGTTTTAGCTGGGAAAATTTTAGCTGGGATACTTATTATCCGGATAAAGAAATTTCAAAAAAGCCAAAGCTTTTGTTGCTCAAGTTGCTGAAGACAGTGATAATGATGATGAATATTATGCAAACAGAATGAAAGAACACTTAAGAATGCTAGAAGAGAGTGATAGTGATGATGGAAAAGTTCGAAAGAAAAAGAAGAAAGTTAAAAAACAAGTTAGCAGTGATGATGAAGAAGTTCGTGTGATAAATAAAAAGGTTAAAGAAGTTCCAGCTTTCAAAGTTGAAGCAAAAGCTGATGCACAAAAGATTCCTGTGAAATGTGAAAATTGTGAAGCAGTGAAGAAGCAAAACAGTACTTTGATTCATAACATGAACAGATTGAAAGAATCCTATTATGTTCTAAACAAAGCAATGAACCAGCACAATCAATCAAGCAGTGAACAAGCAACAACCATGAAAACACTTCAAGGAGCTTTTATGACAAAGCAGAAAGTCGTCAACAATTATATTGAGAAGTGTGCTGTGCTGGAACGGAAACTGGATATACAGAGGATTGAAACAGAAAGAGTAAATAGGTTGTTAAAAAGTTACTCATGTACTTCTTATGTTATTGACAGGATTTATCCAACAATTGAAGGCATGAAGGCATTTGAAGAAGAAACATCTGAAGTGAAGAATTCCGAAACAAAAGAGGAAACTGGAGTGAAAAATTCTGGTAAGAAACAGAGTGTTAGTTACAACAAGTGTCCACCGCTGCTAGAAAATGGATATTCTCCACGAAATCCAAATTCAGAAAGAGTCAAAAAGGCAACAAATTTACAATGGGAGTCTGAGTCTTCAGAAAATTTTCCAGACAATATAGATGTCACTTTCACATCGTTTGATACTGATCAACAATCTCAATTGATGAAGAAAGTGGTAGATCATGTGTTAGATAACGATGAAACGGAGGAGTCTAAGTCTGAGTCAAAGTTTGAGTCTGGCACTCCAAGTCAAACCGTCAAAAATGAAAAACGGGTTTACAATAAAGAATTTCTGTTATCAAAATCTAATTTGAATGATGAAAAGTTCAAAGTTGCATATACTTTGAATGATTCTGACAAATTATATTCTGATGAGGAATTTCCAATAAGAGGTGTCAAAACTGAAATGATCAAAAAGGTTTTCAAATTAACAGAAATTAATATTTCTGAAATAAAAGATGTAAATCTTTCTGAAAAACCTAAAAAATACACCTCAAGAGTTCAACAAAGAGAAAAAAAGAAAAAAAGGTTACAGTTCTGGTTCAGGTTATCGAAAAAAACCAAACCATAACGGTAATTTCAAAAAGAAAGGTCTTGGTTTTATTCCACTTGAAAATTATAAAAATGAGAAAATTTCTAAAACAAAAACAGTATTTGTTTCAGGAGCAAGCTCGGAAGAAGAGGAGAAGAGTTCATTCTGGAAGCAGACAAACAGAGAATTCCTTGCGAAGAAGCAAGAAGAAATGAAAAATGAAGCAGTTAAAAAGAAAGAAACAAGAACCTGTTTTCAATGCAAAACAGTTGGGCATATTGCCAAGAATTGTCCTAATGCAATTCAATCAAAACAGGAAGTGTCTCGTAAACTGAAAGAGACGATAGTTGAAAATGAACCACCAACCAAACTTTTTATAGTTTTCAGAAACTCAAAATTTGAGGTTGGTGAATGTTCGAAAAGGTTTTATAAGAGAAAAGCAAATCTTGACAACCAAAAATGGGTTGTTAAGAAATCTGATGATAGTTCTAGCGATGATTCTGATTTATTAAAATCAGAGGAGCTATTTTCGAGCGATGAATATGATTCCACAAAGTCAGAGGAGCCACAAGTTGAACCAAAAGTTGAAAAATCAGTTCCGCCAATAGATGATGCAAATTTTCCACCATTGAGGGCTGAAAATTTTAAACAAAAAGTTGGTAAAATTGAGATTTCAGATCAATTTTTTCTAAAAAGAAAGAATCTGATGTTGAAAAAGCTTTTAACCCCAAAGTGAAACATATTTTTGGAAAAATGATTGATGGGAAAGTCAAAGGGGTAAAGGAATATTATGAGAAGAAGATGAAAGGAAAGAAATCGAGTGTTGACAACTCGGAAACTCCCAAGGACTGTCAGGCTTGGGAAAATCTCTTTAACTGAAAAACCTGACTTGCCGGAACTCCCAGGTTGGTAATTGGGGAGTAGGAATCAGCATCTTTCTAGAGAAATTCACATCTGTGAAATTTCGATCTACATGTGGTATTTTCTTGATATTGTCATATCTTATTTTTACAAGTGGTTGATAGGAGGTTGGTTCTTACAAGTGGTTAATCAAGGTCATTAACTTAAACTTGATTTAACTATCATATAAGAGTTATGAATGGGGATAAACTCATGATCTGAAAATAAAACAAAATGATGAATAAGACCCCTAACCTACAAGTGGTTTATGAATTTCAACAAAACTTATTTTTCGGAAAAATCATTTTGATTAAAACAAACTGAAGTGTTTTGTAATCATAATGAGAAAATAGTTTATTGTCAGGGGGAGTTCTGATTGTTTACGCCGAGTGGATGGCGAATTAAAGCAATTCACAACAGTTGTCACTTTATTTGTACAGTTTGTTTTCAAATTTTCTCAGAAAATCAAAATTGAAACATATTTTAATTTTAGGGGGAGTAAAATTTTATAAAAATTCGAAAATTTGAAAAATCCAAAAACATGATAAAATTCAAAAGGCCAAAAACATTGAAAAATTCAAAAATGAGTTTTTTTGAGAAAAAGAGGAAATGATAGTATGTCACGGCCCCCGACCCGGTTTGACCCGTTTCAGGAGCCGCGGGACAGAAATCCTGCGGTATTTAAATTTTAGGCGACAGCGGAAGTCTTTTTAAAAACAGGATCTTTCAATAATTTAAACTGCCCGTTTCCTAATTTAGGGATAAATTCCCGTAATTTACAATAATGTGATTTCTCAGAGAAATCTTTATTTTTTCAAAACATGTTTCTTTTATTTATTTACATTGAGCCACTTTTCTAAGCTGAGAGTGCTCCATGGCACTTTTCCTTGCTCACAACAGATCACCTGAAACATGTTTGAAAAAGGTTTTGTCAGCGGGGAAATACTGAGTGAATCATTCAGTTTATTAAAACGACACAGTTGTTATAATTTACAGTATTAAGGGGAATTACAATGTTTCTGATATCAAACCAACTACCCACAGTACTTGTCACTCGACTACCCATTGGCTATCTCGTTGTCCAAATGGTGTCTGTGACTGTGGTCAGATCACCCCTTGGCTAACTCGTTGTCCAAGTGTGACGGGAAATAAGTAATGTATACAAAACCCCACATACCGGCTGTAATTTGGTGATTACATAGACTTAATCCCTGTAATTATAACTTAAAATAGTTTCGAGTTTTGTAAAGCATATTTGATAAAAAGAAAATGACTCACATTGCAGATTTTACGAGCAGAGTTTAAGCCTTACTGATTTGCCTGTGATTAACCTAGTTTAATTAACAATGCACACACAAACGGGTTAGTAACTAATTCAGCAGTTACGTCAATTCAGGAGATTAAACCATCACAACAATTAATAAGTGCGATACTTAATAATTCAATGGATTCACAACGAATGACAGAGCATAGTCCGAATTCGAACAGCACTCAAACATTCAAGTCGAAATCACAATGAATAATCAAAGTACAAGCTCAATTTGAGCAGCACTCGGACAATCGTTGGATAGTTATAATCGATCGGACGTTGAATCGTAATAGCGATCGAGTTATTACCCTGATTGCGGCAGCACCTCGTGATTCGTGTGTGTGTTTATTGTAGTATTACGGTCTTAACTCGACGTACAGACAGCAACTTTACGTCGTTTTCACAATAGATTTCAAGTGCCAAGGTCGGCTATTTATACTGATTTTTGGGACTCGTTTACGGACCGTATGCCTGATCCCTTACGGTCTGTAAGCTAAGCAGTCTAATTATAGGCTGCCTAGGCTCGGGACTAGCTTGCATGAATCAATGAATTTGACCAATCAGAACTTTGCAATGTTTATTTTAGATAATTATTAAACTAGGGTTTGCCCCCCTTGAGTTTTAGGGGCCCTGATCCTGATTCCGATTGTTCTGAAAATTTTAGGGCTAATGCAGAATTACTTGGGTGTCTCAATTAGGGTTTTCTTATTGACTAATTATCGTCCTAATTATTGATTTTAGTGACAGTTGTTACATCCTTCCCACCTTGAGAAAAATCTCGTCCTCGAGATTTACTGAAATAGATGAGGGTATTTTCGCTTCATCTCTGATTCCAGTTCCCAAGTGTACTCTGGTCCTATCCTGGATTCCCATTTGACTTTCACTAGCACTAGTCGTTTGTGTTTGAGAAACTTAATCTTCCGATCTTCTATTTGTAGGGGTTTCTCTACGAATTTCAGCTTTTCATTTACCTCTATATCTTGAAGAGGTACTACTAGGGATTCGTTTGATAGACATTTCTTGAGATTGGATACATGAAACACATCATGTACTCCAGATAATTCTTCTGGTAGTTGTAAACGATAACCTACTGGTCCTATTCGTTGGATCACTGGGAATGGTCCAACATATCTTGGACTCAATTTTCCTTTCTTAACAAATCGTACTACTCCTTTCCAAGGAGATACTTTTAATAGTACTTTGTCTCCGACTTGGAATTCTAACGGCTTGCGGCGATTGTCTGCATAGCTCTTCTGACGATCTCTAGCAGTCTTCAGTCTTTCCTTGATTTGAGATATCTTGTCAGTAGTTTCTTGCACAATCTCTGGACCTGATAATTGACTTTCTCCTATTTCTGCCCAACAAACGGGAGTTCTGCACTTGCGTCCATACAGTGCTTCAAATGGAGCAGCTTCGATGCTCGAATGATAACTATTGTTATAGGAGAATTCAATTAATGGCAAATGGCTATCCCAATTACCACCAAAGTCAATTACACATGCTCGGAGCATGTCTTCTAGGGTTTGTATCGTCCTTTCACTTTGTCCGTCCGTTTGAGGATGATATGCAGTACTTAAATTGAGTTGAGTTCCCATTGCCTCCTAGAAACTTGTCCAGAAACGGGAAGTGAAACGACTATCTCTATCCGATACAATGGAGAGTGGGACTCCATGTAAGGATACTACTTCATCTACATACAACTTGGCTAACCTTTCCATGCTAAAGGTTTCCTTCATTGGTAGAAAATGAGCTGATTTGGTTAATCGATCCACAATTGCCCAAATAGCATCATTACCTTTTCTGGTTTTGGGTAACTTAGTAATAAAGTCCATTGTTATGAGTTCCCATTTCCATACAGGCATTTCTAACTGTTGTAGTAGTCCTGAAGGTTTTTGATGTTCGGCCTTAACTTGCGAACAGGTAAGACACTTGGTTACATATTCAGCTATGTCCTTTTTCATTCCTATCCACCAGAAATTATTTCTTAAATCTTGGTACATCTTATTGTTTCCTGGATGTACAGCATACCTAGATTTATGTGCTTCTTCTAAAATTTTATTTCTTAATTTTCCCTGCTTAGGTACCCAAATTCGTTTCTTGTGGAATCTCCAAATTCCATCCTTCCCTTGTTATAGTTCCCTTAGGTAACCCTTCATTCCTTCGGCATCGTCCTTGATTGCCGTTCCTTGAACTTTCTTTAATTATTCCATCAAATCTAATTGTAGATTTAACCTAAGAGCACGGACCTCGTTTTTGCTTTTCATGATACTTACGACTTAAGGCATCTGCTACTACGTTCGCTTTCCCTTCGTGATATTGAATATCACAGTCGTAATCACTTAGGATTTCCATCCATCTTCTTTGCCTCATGTTTAACTCTTTTTGCCCAAATATATACCTTAAACTTTTATGATCTGTATAGATAGTAAACTTACTTCCATACAGATAATGTCTCCAAATCTTAAGGGCAAAAATTATGGCTCCTAACTCTAGGTCATGAGTTGTATAATTTTCTTCGTGCTTTTTCAACTGTCTAGAGGCATACGCAATTACCTTTTTGCGTTGCATCAACACACATCCATATCCTAATTTTGAAGCATCACAGTATACTTCAAAATCTTCGGTTCCTTCGGGTAAAGCTAAGATTAGAGCATTCGTCAATTTGTGCTTTAGAATCCTAAAAGCTTCCTCTTGTCTAGTTCCCCATTCGAACTTAACTGCCTTACAGGTTAGCTTAGTCAAAGGTACA
Organism: Helianthus annuus; assembly: GCF_002127325.2. NCBI lineage: Eukaryota > Viridiplantae > Streptophyta > Magnoliopsida > Asterales > Asteraceae > Helianthus > Helianthus annuus. The sequence goes on along the minus strand of NC_035448.2, from coordinate 92,964,508 downwards.
GCTATCTTAAAGAAATCTTTAATAAATCGTCGATAATATCCAGCTAATCCTAGAAAACTTCTAACTTCCATAGCCATTCGTGGAACCTTCCAATTGGTGACTGCTTCTATTTTAGAAGGATCTACGTGAATTCCTTCGTGATTCACCATATGACCTAAAAATTGTACTTCCTGCAGCCAGAATTCGCACTTCGAGAATTTGGCATAAAGCTTTTCCTTTCTTAACAAGGTTAAGAGTGCATGCAGGTGTTCACAATGTTCTTCCTGACTTTTGGAATAAATGAGTATATCGTCAATGAACACGATTACAAATTTATCCAAGTATGGTTTACAGATCCTATTCATCATGTCCATAAATGCGGCTGGAGCATTTGTTAATCCGAAGGGCATGACTGTAAACTCATAATGACCATACCTAGTTCTGAAAGCAGTTTTAGGTATGTCTTCCTCTTGTACTTTCAACTGGTGGTATCCGGATCTTAAATCTATTTTAGAGAAATACCTAGCTCCTTGTAATTGATCGAAAAGATCATCAATCCTAGGTAGTGGGTATCGATTCTTGATTGTAACCTTATTCAATTCCCTATAATCGATACACATTCTCATCGACCCATCTTTCTTTTTCACAAACAACACTGGTGCACCCCAAGGGGATGAACTAGGTTGTATAAATCCTTTGCTTAGTAATTCATCTAATTGCTTTTTCAATTCTAGCATTTCAGTAGGTGCTAATCGATAAGGTACCTTAGCTATTGGTGTAGTACCTGGAATTAGATGAATTCTAAACTCTACTTCCCTATCCGGTGGTAACCCAGGTAATTCTTCTGGAAAGACATTTGGGTATTCTGAAACTATAGGGATGTCCTGGAGTTCCTTACTTTTAGTGTTAATGATTACAGAAATCATATACACCATTTCTTGTTTCCTTGAATAACTAGCCAATTTCATTACTGAAATGAATTTTAATGGCTTCCGAGGTCTATCTCCTGTAATTAAGATTACTTCTCCTGTGGGGGTACGGATTTCTACGGAATTCTTATCACACAGGATTCGAGCATGGTTGGTGACTAACCAATCCATTCCTAATACTACATCGAATCCGGCTAAATTCATAGGTAACAGGTTTGCAGAAAACTTATGGCCTAATAGTTCTATCTTTCCTTCTTGCAATACCTTATCTATGTTGACAGAATTTCCATCTGCCGTTTCGACTGTAAAAATCTGCCTAAGAGTAGTTAGAGGTAAGTTAAGAGCTTGGCAGAATGAAGTATTAATGAAACTTTGGTTTGCACCAGAGTCAAATAATACTTTTGCATAGACGTTATGCACTAAGAACGTACCCGCTATCACGTCTGGAATGAGTTCGGCTTCTTGAGTGGTCAGCTGGAATGCACGAGCATTTTTCTTGGTTGTCCCTTCAGCTTGTTTGCCTTTATTATCTGCGGTTTTGACTAGCTTAGGGCAGTCGGGTTTGATATGCCCTGTTTCTCCGCAGTTATAGCAAATTCTGGTTTTTTTTCCTACAATCCTCCTCACGATGTCCTCTTGCCTTGCAAAAGTTGCAAACTATATTGCATTGCCCATAGTGTTTCTTATTGTAATTTCTACAGACAGAAGGTGATGAGGATTGCCTTGTTCCTCTTCTTTTGAAGCGGTTATTATTACCCATACGAAATCCTTGGGTAATCTTTTGAGCCAATTCTTTCTTTCGATCTTCTTCTCTTGTGCGCACCAGTTCATCGGTTAAGGTGTTGGCTAACTCTACAGCATCGTCAATAGTGCGTGGTCTTGCAGCTTTAACAATGTTACAGATTTCTCCAATTAATCCCCAAATATAACGGGATATGAGTACCGGTTCTGTCGAAGCCAAGTTAGGTACTACTCTCGCATATTCGAAGAATGTCGAAGTGTATCCTCGACAATCTACGCCTATCATACGATGACTCAGGAACTTGTTTGCCATTTATTCCTTTTCGTATTCGGGGCAGAATTTTCTTTCAACAAGACTCTTAAATTCTTCCCAATTCATCGCATAGGCCACCCTTCTTCCTTTTGCTTGTAGCACTGTGTTCCACCATTCTAGCGCCCCTTCTTTGAACAGATTTGACGCATACATCACTTGATCTTCTTCAGCACATTTACTTATTGCAATTACTGCTTCGGTTTTCTCTAACCATCGCAGTGTTGCAGTTGCCCCTTCATTACCTGCAAATTCTGCTGGTTTACAGGCAATAAATTCCTTGTAAGTGCAACCAGGCGTTGCAGCTTTCATTTTCTTAGGGAGTGGGGCCTGTTGCGGATTGTTATCATGATTATAATGATTGCCGCCTCCATTTACACTGTGGCTAAAATTATCTTCCTGAGTACGTTTACTAGGAATGATTTGTTGGGATTCAACAGGTTTCCTAGCAGCAACCATAATTTCTGGAATAGCATTGGCTATCCCTTGAGTGATGATATTTTCAATATCTTGTCTAGTCATGTATTGGTTTTCCTGATTTTGCTCAGATTGATTCTCTTCGTTAACTGGTTCATTACTAGCGTTTTCCATCTGTTAATTTATATTGATAGGAATTATTAGTATCTAATTATTGGTAACAAAATCAGCACAGATAACACATAGATTATTACAACATACAAATATAACCAAAATTGTCGATGCCTCGACTTCTGTTTTGTTTTATATATTATACCTGCTTCAATACACACCTTTTTTCTTACATTGTTTTATTGCCCATTTTACAGAGTTAGTTTTACTGTATTAGTTATAATACAAACAGACTTTTCCAACCCTCCCCACTATTCTTGGATCAACTGACAATTCAGTAGTGACGTTCCCTTTCGTCATACTTCCAGGAAATCTGCTCCCCAATTTCCCTGATCCTATTCCCAGTGCCTATCAGTTCTTCACCAAACTGATGAAGCTCGGCCAGGTTTTCATAGCTCATTGGCGGATTGGGGACAGGTTCTGGATCAAACTGTGGGAGAAAACTATAGGGACTATTGACTATATTCTGGAATTGCCAGTCATTGGTCCACCATTCTTCCATTTGGCCTAATGGTCGTGTGTGTACTAGTGGTCTGGAATAACTGGTTCTAGGTTTATTGGGAATTGGGCTGTAGCAGGATAAGAGAAGAGATTATTGTTGACAGGCTCTATGACGTCACAATTAGCCAGTAGACGGTCTATTTCGTCCTGGAATGTGATCTCCTCTGGCTGTTTAGAGCTTTCTTCGATCTCTATTCCCTTTTGCTTTAGGTCTATCCCTATTTCTGTCCCTACTGGTTTGGAACTTTCCCCGGTTTCTATTTCCTTTCCCTTGCTCACACTTACAGGATTTTCTATTTTAGGGAGTCTCCTAGTTGCAGGTTTCCTTCTGCGCACTTTTCGCCACCCTACATATCTTCTCCTCTTTTTAGGTTTTGCTTTTTCCAGCGGTGGAGCTTGGAATTCCAGAGGTTCCTCTATGTCAGCAATGTAACCAGTGAAGTTGTGGGAGACTTCAATTGGCACAGGATAGAGGTTGAGGTTCTGAAACGCCTCGGATAGCTCACTCATGCTGTGTAGCATATATGCAAAATGCACAAAAATGCTAAGTTAAAACTTTGGAACAAAGTTTAACAAATAAACATTTTTATTGAACACTAATTTGTATAACATAATAGCAAACAGAACACACTCAGTTTTATTTATTTATTTACTGGGAAGTACTTATTTCTAGATTTAGAGTTTAAAGATTTGCATTTTCTGCTACGGTAGCGAGCAGATACAGATTTGCCCATTTTTCATCTAGGTTATTTTCCCCTGGTGGATTATTGCTAATTTCCTGAATCTCTGGGTTAAACCTCACTTTCTTGGTTTGGGGTTTCTTTTTCTCTTGACTCTTCCTAATAATCAAATTCCTTTTCTCCGATGTAAGTGGATTTTCATAATTTGCCTTACGAACAAAGATTCCTTCCTCTAACTCGGTGGGAGATTTGGAGGAAGAGGTTCCCTGTTCTTTAGGTGTACTATCTAATTTGCGATAGATAGCAGAAATCTTTTGTTTACCCATACTGTAATTTCAACAATTAATAAGTTAATAAGCATATATTCACAGAATGACAAATAAAATTTTCCTAATTGTTTTTCAATAGGCTTAAATCAATTAGAACAGTGAGCTTAATCAGTAAGCTTAAAATCGTGGCTCTGATACCACCTTATTTCTGTCACGGCCCCCGACCCGGTTTGACCCGTTTCAGGAGCCGCGGGACAGAAATCCTGCGGTATTTAAATTTTAGGCGACAGCGGAAGTCTTTTTAAAAACAGGATCTTTCAATAATTTAAACTGCCCGTTTCATAATTTAGGGATAAATTCCCGTAATTTACAATAATGTGATTTCTCAGGGAAATCTTTATTTTTTCAAAACATGTTTCTTTTATTTATTTACATTGAGCCACTTTTCTAAGCTGAGAGTGCTCCACGGCACTTTTCCTTGCTCACAACAGATCACCTGAAACATGTTTGAAAAAGGTTTTGTCAGCGGGGAAATACTGAGTGAATCATTCAGTTTATTAAAACGACACACTTGATATATTTTACAGTATTAAGGGGAATTACAATGTTTCTGATATCAAACCAACTACCCACAGTACTTGTCACTCGACTACCCATTGGCTATCTCGTTGTCCAAATGTGTCTGTGACTGTGGTCAGATCACCCCTTGGCTAACTCGTTGTCCAAGTGTATAACAACTCTCGGTAAAACAGACATCCTCATAATATTTCTGACACCCTAATATATATTGTAAATATATCAACTTGTCTTTATATGTACCCCGTAAGTGAAAACCGAGCCCCGAAAATAGATTATACTATATAAAATAAATAAAAACAATAATCTTTAAGTTGAGGCGGGCCGCGTAGGGCCTCACCTCAAGTTAACGCGGGCCGCGAGAGTGTTTAACCAGACTTTTCCTAAAACCCAAGTTGATGCGGGCCGCGTACATGGTGGGTTAAGTCCATGCGGGCCGCGAGTGTCCGGAATTGTGGCGTGACCCGGTGCGGCCACGCGTCCAACTCGTGTCAACCCTAGATGATGACCGGAACAAGCTATACGTTGACTTTGGGTCAACGCGGGCCGCGTAAGGCCTGGCCAAACTCCACGCGGGCCGCGTGGGAACGCGATTTCACAACTATAAATAGAGGGCAACGGCCTTCAGTCAGTTTCGCTCAAATTTCTTTCTTTCTCTCTAGCTTTTAAATAGTGGGCATTATACCCGAGTCCAATACCCCCTAAAATAGCGAGGTTCTGCTACGATGTAAGTATTATAACCCCTGGAGACGTATTAGATACGATGCCCGATTGATCTAGGGTTCCGTAACGGCTGTCGTGGTTCTGCCCGACGTAGTCGTTGGAATGCCGTCTCGGGGAGGGTATTACTAATGTTAAAATGGGTTATTATACTAACACACGTGCATTTGTGTAAATTATAGATATTCACCAGGAAACCCTAAAGAATCACCTAAGACAGCAATGTGAGTTGATTCACTTTTTGTAAATCTTTTTGTTACTGTTTTTACAAAACCTTAAATATCTTTCCATGCGAATGACAGTTATTGAGTATTTGTAAGAATACAATTACAGTCGGTAAATTTGGGGTTTTGTATACAAAATTTGTTACCACCTGGTAAAGGATAAAATGGATGTTTTTATTAAATAAATAGGATTTATTCCTATGAAACGTGTGTATTGAAAACTTGGGTTTTTACCCATATGTTTAATGTTATAAAACGTGGTGGTTTACTCTGATTAAATATTTCCTAACTACGGTCCTGATGAAAATTTCCGCTGCCAAATTGGATAAATAAATGTGATACCACCGAAACTGGCTCACGGCCGCCCGTTCCCGGGAGATAGGGATCGGGGGCTGTGACAGAAGGTGGTATCAGAGCTATGCCACTGATTCAGCCACAGAAGTGTTCTGCTGACATCAAAATTCAAAGTGTTAGGAAATAAATTATGGAAATACGTGTATAATTGTATTTCTTGCTCTGTGTTATCTGACTATTTGTTAGTTTACAGTATGAGTGACCAAGGACCTTCTGACGCCTATCGTCAACTGTCTGGTTCGCCTAGGAGCGAAGGCACCTCCTCTTCTCAGCCTGCCCTCTCAGGGTATTCTGCTGACACAGAAGAAGGGATCTTTGTGTTTAAGGCTCAGTCTGAAGAGCCATTTCCTCAGAAAAAGAGGGGATGGTTCAGTAGGGGAGCGCACGAGCGTAGGAAAAGAATGAAAAAGTTGCAGGAACAACGAGTGTTAGCCGCAGCAAAAAGAGAAACTGATGCTTATAATCAGGATATGCTCAATAGGGGTATCGCTAATATCCATATTTTAGCAACCACTGCTGCTGATCCAAACCTGGAACAAATGCTAGCACCCCAACCACAAAATCCTGATCAACCCATGGAAGTAGAAGACCAGAAAGAAATGCCTGATTTCAACCCGGAGGAAATACCTAGGGTACCTGCACCTGATCCTCTAGACCCAAACAACTACGACCCCTGGTGGGACGATGTTAGGGACTACGTGCAACAAAATCCAATACAGGAAAATGTGCCAATGCCCAACTTAGGAGCTTACCCAGGGTTAGATCCTCAAGATCCCTACAACATTAGTGATGCATATGTTAGGGAAATTTTAGAGAATCCATACCCATACCAGGCCCCTATGCCTCCGTATCAGGAACCCATACCTCAGTTTCCAAACCCAATCCTAGAACCTGCACCCCCAATGAGTGCAGAAAATGTCCAGGAACTTAGGACTTTTGGGGAGGAAATTTTAGAAAGCAGTGATAGAATGCGACAGGTGGGAGAACGCCTCGTATGGAAATACGATGAGCGTAATATGGATTTTTGGATGAATCCATATCAGTGAAGGTGATGGTAGAAACAGTAATAGTAATAATAATATAATAATATATGTGTGTATGTGTTAGAAAAAAAAAACTACGGATGCATACTATTAGTATTGTAGCTTTACATTTCAGTCGGTACTGTAATTTTTATTTCTGTACTGGTGTGTATTGATGCATACTATATAAATAGAGTAAAAGTCGCAATGCTCGACGTTTTTGGTTAAACATGCGTGTTATGTGATTGGATATATTCAAATATTAATTGTGATATTAATATTTGGTAAATGTTTAAAATTCAGATGGCCGACGCGGGAAATCAAGAAAATCTGAATAACGATAACCAGAGTAACATTAACGTGGTTAATGAGAATTCGGACAATAATAACAACGGAAACCAAATGGATAATAGTGCCGTTCAGCATATAGTGGCACAAGGAATTATAGATGCAATGCCCTTTATTATTCAAACGGTTCAGGAAGCGAATAATAAAAGTAAGCATAGCAGTAAGCGACCAACTGAACCAGAAAACAGCGTAAACAATGGACCCATACTTCAAGCGCCCGTTCCCAAAAGAAGAAGAACCATGCCACATGGTTGTTCTTACAAGGAATTCTGGTCCTGCAAACCAATAGAATTCTCGGGCAATGAAGGACCCATTGCAGCTTTACGCTGGATAGAGAAAACTGAGGCAGTTCTGAAAATAAGCAAGTGTGCTGAAGAAGATAAAATAATGTTTGCTTCAAATCTGTTTAAAAAATGCAGCCTTAGAATGGTGGAACACTATCCTCCAATCCAGAGGAAGTGATAGGATTTATAATATGGAATGGGAAGAATTCAAGAACATGGTAGAAAGGAAATTCTGCCCTCCCAATGAAAAAGAACAGATAGCAAATAAGTTTCTGAATCTAAGAATGACCGGGGTAGACAGTAAGGGTTACACTACCACCTTCTTTGAATATGCTAGGATAGTACCTACCCTTGCATCACCTGAACCGGTATTAATCTCCCGTTACATCTGGGGATTAATTGGAGAAATTAGACATGTAGTCAAGGCCGCTAGACCCCAAACCATAGAGGAAGCTGTAGAACTAGCCAATACCTTGACAGATGAGTTAATCCGTACTAGAGAAGAAGACCAGAGAAGAAACCTAACCCAAAGGCTTACTCAAGAATTCCGTTCTGGGAATTCCAATCGTAGGAATGTAGGTTCTACCTCTGCACCATACTGCAAAGCCTGCAAAAAGAAGCATTCTGGAAGATGCTCTACTTACTGCAATTTCTGCAAAGCACCAGGACATAAGGAGGAGACATGCAGAAGAAAACCAACTAATGGAATGTGCTTCAATTGTGGAGAAAAAGGTCATATCAAGCCAAACTGCCCAAAATTGACCCCAGCTGCAAATAACAAGAACCCTAGAAATGCTAGAGCATTTGTTTTGACTGCAGACGAAGCCAAGATGATCCCAGACGTCAATGCTGGTACGTTTTTAGTTAATGATATTTTTGCTAAAGTATTATTTGACTCTGGTGCCAACCAAAGTTTTATTAATACTTCATTTTGCAAACTCCTAAATCAATCATTAACTAAACTACCACAAGAATGTCTAGTGGAAACCGCAAATGGAGAAACTGTTAAGATTTCTGAAATCTTGCAGGGAGCAAATATAGAAATTTTTAATCAAAAATTTATTGCAAACCTTTACCCAATGAATCTGGTAGGATTTGATGTTGTGTTAGGAATGGATTGGTTAATAGCCAATAAAGCCAGTATTTTATGTGAACAAAAGACAATTCAATTAAAATCACCAAGAGGTGAAAAGATCTCAATTAAAGGAGATAAACCATTTAGATCCACTAAATTTATCTCTGTGATGAAAACTGCAAGTTGTATAAGGAAAGGATCTATAGTGTATTTGATTTCTATAATCACTAACACTAAAGGAAAAGAGTTAAAAGATATCCCAGTAGTATCCCAATTTTCAGATGTCTTTCCAGAAGAATTGCCAGGACTACCGCCAGACAGAGAAGTTGAATTCAGAATTCATCTGTTACCAGGAACAGCACCGATTGCCAAAGCACCTTATCGTTTGGCACCCGCAGAAATGCAAGAACTGAAGAAACAACTAGACGAGTTATTGAAAAAAGGATTCATACAGCCAAGCTCATCGCCATGGGGAGCGCCGATTTTATTTGTTAAAAAGAAGGACGGATCAATGCGTATGTGCATTGACTACCGGGAATTGAACAAAGTCACGATTAAGAATCGGTACCCATTACCGAGGATCGATGATTTGTTTGATCAACTTCAAGGAGCTCGATTTTTCTCTAAAATCGATTTAAGATCAGGATATCATCAATTAAAGGTACAGGAAGAGGATATTCCTAAAACCGCATTTAGAACAAGGTATGGTCATTATGAATTTACTGTCATGCCATTTGGTTTAACCAATGCCCCAGCCGCATTTATGGACATGATGAACCGAATATGTAAGCCATATTTGGATAAATTCATAATTGTCTTCATAGATGATATTCTCATTTATTCTAAAAGCAAAGAAGAGCATGCAAAGCACTTGCATTCACTTTTAAGTTTATTAAGAAAAGAAAAGCTTTATGCTAAGTTTTCAAAATGCGAGTTTTGGTTAAAACAAGTGAAATTTCTCGGACATTTGGTGAATCATGAAGGAATTCATGTAGATCCAACAAAGATCGAAGCAATTACCAAATGGAAAACCCCAGAGTCACCAACTGAAGTTAGAAGTTTCTTAGGACTGGCCGGTTATTATAGAAGATTTATTCGAGATTTTTCTCGAATAGCCATTCCTTTAACTAAGTTAACCTGTAAATCTGTTAAGTTTGAATGGGGACCAAAACAAGAAGAAGCCTTTAGAATTCTTAAGCAAAGATTAACCCATACACCAATACTAGCATTACCAGAAGGAATTGAAGACTTTGTAATCTTTTGTGACGCTTCTAAGTTAGGTTATGGATGCGTATTGATGCAACGTCAAAAGGTTATAGCTTATGCATCTAGACAGCTTAAGAGTCATGAAGGAAATTATTCGATCCATGATTTGGAATTAGGAGCCATAATTTTTGCCCTTAAGATTTGGAGACATTATCTTTATGGTAGTAAGTTTACCATATTTACGGATCATAAGAGTTTAAGATATGTCTTCGGGCAAAAAGAATTGAATATGAGACAGAGACGCTGGATGGAATTACTTAGTGATTATGATTGTGATATCCAGTATCATGCAGGAAAAGCCAATGTGGTGGCTGATGCTTTAAGTCGAAAATATCACGAAAAGCCAAAAAGGGTACGTTCTCTTAAATTAAATCTACAAGTAGATTTAAACGAACAGATTAGAAAAGCACAAGAATCAGTAATCAAGGAGGATACTGAAAAATTAAAGGGAATGATTAAGGAATTAGAACAAGGAACAGATGGAATTTGGAGGTTCCATAAAAAGAGAATGTGGATACCTAAATTAGGAAATTTACGTCACCATATATTAGAAGAAGCTCATAAGTCTAAATATACGATGCATCCAGGAAATGATAAAATGTACCAGGATTTAAGGAAAAATTTCTGGTGGATAGGAATGAAAAAGGATGTAGCAGCTTATGTTTCTAAATGTTTAACTTGCTCACAAGTTAAAGCTGAACATCAGAAACCCTCAGGGTTGTTACAGCAATTAGAAATACCCGTTTGGAAATGGGAATTGATAACAATGGATTTTGTTACCAAATTGCCTAAAACAAGGAAAGGTAATGATACAATCTGGGTGATTGTAGATAGATTAACCAAGTCAGCTCATTTCTTACCAATGAAGGAAACCTTTAGTATGGAACAATTAGCCAAATTATATGTAAATGAAATTGTTTCATTACATGGCATTCCTTTATCAATTGTTTCTGATAGAGATAGCCGTTTTACTTCTCATTTTTGGTCAAGTTTCCAAAGAGCAATGGGAACCAGGCTAAATCTAAGCACCGCGTATCATCCTCAAACAGACGGACAAAGTGAAAGGACAATTCAGACAATGGAGGACATGCTTAGAGCTTGTGTAATTGATTTTGGAGGTAATTGGGACGAACACTTACCTTTAATAGAATTTTCTTATAATAACAGCTATCACACAAGTATCAATGCTGCACCATTCGAAGCACTTTATGGACGAAAGTGCAGAACCCCAGTCTGTTGGGCAGAAATTGGAGAAAAACAATTATCTGGACCTGAGATAGTACAAGAAACAACTGATAAAATTATTCAAGTCAAGGAACGACTGAAAACAGCACGTGATCGCCAAAAGAGCTATGCTGATAACAGACGCAAACCATTAGAATTCCAAGTGGGAGATAAAGTGTTATTGAAAGTCTCTCCCTGGAAAGGAGTGGTAAGATTCATCAAGAGAAGAAAGCTAAGTCCCAGGTATATTGGACCTTTCAAAATTCTTAACAGAATAGGACCTGTAGCTTATCAGCTACAACTGCCAGAGGAAATGGCAGGAATACATGATGTGTTTCATGTATCCAATCTTAAAAAGTGTTTAGCTGATGAATCACTCGTAGTACCTCTTAAGGATATAGAAGTTAATGAACAACTCAAATTTGTAGAAAAGCCTCTACAAATTGAAGATAGGAAAGTTAAGAATCTCAAACATAAGAGATTAGTTCTGGTCAAAGTAAAGTGGAATTCCAAAAGAGGACCCGAGTACACGTGGGAGCTTGAATCCGAAATGCAAAAGAAATATCCACACTTGTTCCAGTAGATCTCGAGGACGAGCTCTAAAACAAGGTGGGGAGGATATAACAACTCTCGGTAAAACAGACATCCTCATAATATTTCTGACACCCTAATATATATTGTAAATATATCAACTTGTCTTTATATGTACCCCGTAAGTGAAAACCGAGCCCCGAAAATAGATTATACTATATAAAATAAATAAAAACAATAATCTTTAAGTTGAGGCGGGCCGCGTAGGGCCTCACCTCAAGTTAACGCGGGCCGCGAGAGTGTTTAACCAGACTTTTCCTAAAACCCAAGTTGATGCGGGCCGCGTACATGGTGGGTTAAGTCCATGCGGGCCGCGAGTGTCCGGAATTGTGGCGTGACCCGGTGCGGCCACGTGTCCAACTCGTGTCAACCCTAGATGATGACCGGAACAAGCTATACGTTGACTTTGGGTCAACGCGGGCCGCGTAAGGCCTGGCCAAACTCCACGCGGGCCGCGTGGGAACGCGATTTCACAACTATAAATAGAGGGCAACGGCCTTCAGTCAGTTTCGCTCAAATTTCTTTCTTTCTCTCTAGCTTTTAAATAGTGGGCATTATACCCGAGTCCAATACCCCCTAAAATAGCGAGGTTCTGCTACGATGTAAGTATTATAACCCCTGGAGACGTATTAGATACGCTGCCCGATTGATCTAGGGTTCCGTAACGGCTGTCGTGGTTCTGCCCGACGTAGTCGTTGGAATGCCGTCTCGGGGAGGGTATTACTAATGTTAAAATGGGTTATTATACTAACACACGTGCATTTGTGTAAATTATAGATATTCACCAGGAAACCCTAAAGAATCACCTAAGACAGCAATGTGAGTTGATTCACTTTTTGTAAATCTTTTTGTTACTGTTTTTACAAAACCTTAAATATCTTTCCATGCGAATGACAGTTATTGAGTATTTGTAAGAATACAATTACAGTCGGTAAATTTGGGGTTTTGTATACAAAATTTGTTACCACCTGGTAAAGGAGTAACATGACCATAAGTCGGAACGACAGTACCGTGTGGTGGTAATTGATATAACTTGGAAACAAATGTAATTGCGGATGCGCCCTCAATACTGTTCATTGTGAATTTTTATTTAAACTTGATTAAACTGGAATTCACTCACCAGTATTTCCCACTGACAAAATGTTTTTAAAACGCGTTTCAGGTAACAATATGTGAAAGCCAAATAGAAGCCAGCTGGACAGCACTGGAGGCTTGGAAAAGTGGCAATAAAGTTACCTAATAATAAAATGGATGTTTTTATTCAAATAAATAGGATGTATTCCTATGAAACGTGTGTATTGAAAACTTGGGTTTTACCCATATGTTTAATGTTATAAAACATGGTGGTTTACTCTGATTAAAATATTTCCTAACTACGGTCCTGATGAAAATTTCCGCTGCCAAATTGAATAAATAAATGTGATACCACCGAAACTGGCTCACGGCCGCCCGTTCCCGGGAGATAGGGATCGGGGGTTGTGACAAAGTGTGACGGGAAATAAGTAATGTATACAAAACCCCACATACCGGCTGTAATTTGGTGATTACATAGACTTAATCCCTGTAATTATAACTTAAAATAGTTTGGAGTTTTGTAAAGCATATTTGATAAAAAGAAAATGACTCACATTGCAGATTTTACGAGCAGAGTTTAAGCCTTACTGATTTTCCTGTGATTAACCTAATTTAATTAACAATGCACACACAAACGGGTTAGTAACTAATTCAGCAGTTACGTCAATTCACAAGATTAAACCCTCACAACAATTAATAAGTGCGATACTTAATAATTCAATGGATTCACAACGAATGACAGAGCATAGTCCGAATTCGAACAGCACTCAAACATTCAAGTCGAAATCACAATGAATAATCAAAGTACAAGCTCAATTTGAGCAGCACTCGGACAATCGTTGGATAGTTATAATCGATCGGACATTGAATCGTAATAGCGATCGAGTTATTAACCTGATTGCGGCAGCACCTCGTGATTCGTGTGTGTGTTTATTGTAGTATTACGGCCTTAACTCGACGTACAGACAACAACTTTACGTCGTTTTCACAACAGATTTCAAGTGCCAAGGTTGGCTATTTATACTGATTTTTGGGACTCGCTTACGGACCCTATGCCTGATCCCTTACGGTCCGTAAGCTAAGCAGTCTAATTATAGGCTGCCTAGGCTCGGGCTAGCTTGCATGAATCAATGAATTTGACCAATCAGAACTTTGCAACGTTTATTTTAGATAATTATTAAACTAGGGTTTGCCCCCCTTGAGTTTTAGGGGCCCTGATCCTGATTCCGATTGTTCTGAAAATTTTAGGGCTAATGCAGAATTACTTGGGTGTCTCAATTAGGGTTTTCTTATTGACTAATTATCGTCCTAATTATTGATTTTAGTGACAGTTGTTACATAGTACATCAGTGGACTATCAGAACACGCTAAAGAATTGTAATGCCAAAATTGTGATAAATGGTCTCACTGCGGATTTGTTAGTAGGTTTTTACACATTTAGTAGAGTGTTTTCGAGATATAAACCTAAATTCAAATACTTACTTATCTCGTCGGGAACATCTCTCGGATATATGGGTAACCCCCGAAATCTTGTTTGAAAGATTTTCTATTTCTGACATACTAGGTCTTTGTGCGTGGTGATATCTGGGGTATTATACCAGGACTTCTGGTTTTGCGGGAGCAATAGCCTAGTCCTCGTATAATACTTTGCAAAAGCTTTAAATCTTAAAGCCAGCCCTCAGTACAAAAAATGATGAAACATTGAAAAATGCTAATCATGTGTTGTTGAAGAAAAGATCCCCAAACGGGACACACCTAAAGTCAAGCCATCATTTCTTTCTCTGAACGGAAGTTCTACCCTGAGCTCTCATGGTTTCGCATTTACCCGTTTACAGATATCATTAGTGTACATTCACCTGTAAGACTGAATATAGAAGTCTGGATACGGGAGTATATTCTGAGATGGGACACACGAATAAGTTTAAGTGCCTAAAATACTAATCTCGTATCTCGGAACAATTGAATTTTGTGTGAAAATTTAAGTGGATCAGTATACTGACAATATAAGTGAATTGTTTAGAACTTAAAATGTTTAAAACTTAACGGTGTTAGTGACTTGTCTCAAAAACTGATATGATCCTCTTATACAAACTCACAAAAATATTATCTGTAAATATTTCTTTTCTGCATTTCATTTAAAAAAAATTCCAAAAAGATTTTCAGTGTGTCTTAGCATAAATTTTTGAAAAATACAAAAAGATTTTCGACAACAGATGTTGGAAAGCTGATTTCAAAATTCCAAATGCTAAACATGATGAAAAAAAAGGTTTGGGAGAGTGTGTGTGAAATGAAAATGAATTTGAAAAGAAAAATGTTATTTCTACAAGTGGTTCATCAGTGATTAATATTGTAAAATCATTTATTGATTGATTCATATCTGCAAGTGGTAGATAAATTTGTCAAATTTTAAATTTCTGAAATTATTGTGAAGTAGAGATTGTGCAGGTATGAGTAAGAGCTAGGTTTCGATTCCTGAGGATTTTGTGATTACAGAGAGCCAGGTTTCGAACTTGATCTTGTGAAAGTCAGACTATGATTCCAAGCACAACTTAAGGGGGAGTTTGCTAGCAAGGGAGAGTCTGTAGATGCAAAGAGCCAGGTTCTAATCATGGATCTGTGGTTTGCACAAGCTGTTGATGCTGATGAACTTAAGGAATCAAGAGATCTGATCAAGAGAATTAGAAAGCTTGAGAGCCAGATTGCAATTCTGATTCTTTGAAGATCAACATCCAAAGGAGAGGTTATCTGTTGGTGCTGATGAAAAGAGAAGAGAGAGATTGAGGATGCTTTACATTGTCAGATACTTCAGGAGAGATCGAGATGACTGATAAAGGCTGAAGATTGAAGACTCGACACTGAAGACTTCGTCAACATCCAAGGGGGAGTCTGTTGGTGCATATGTCTGTCGACTTCGTCTTGTATCGAGTCTTGTATGTATATTGATAGATCAGGGCACGTAGTTCGAGAAAAATGTCAAACATGAGTTTGGAGGGCATTTCGTACGAAATGACATGGAAGTCATTTCGCACGAAATCAATAAGTCATTTCGCACGAAATCAACAAGTCATTTCGCACGAAATGACTGTTTCGTGTGAAACTGATTTCGTGTGAGCTATTTCGTGCGAAATAGCCAGGTCTATAAATACTTGGTGTGCCAAGTCATTTGTAACTTTCCGGTTTCAGTGCCGAACTACTGCCGAAGTGTCTACTCGCTGTAAAACGTTGTTATATCAATCAAAAGACAGTTTAAAGTGAATTGTAAGCTGAATCACCTCAATACGTTTGTTTCCGCCTCTCGTATTGAGCAAAAACTCTTCTGAACGACTCGTTTGGGTCAGAAAACGATCCTATAGGCAGCATTCGTTCCAACTTTACGGTCTGTTCCTCCTCGGAAACACCGTACAATCCCAATCTCTCCTCCAAACATTCATTCATAAAAAAACGTTTTATCTCGAAATGTATGATTTATTAAACCCCATATATTTTCAGCGAAAATATACATTTTATATTAAAAGGTATGTTTTAATCCAAAAACATTATTAGCCCTTTTATTGGCGTGTTCTACCCCCAAAATATATACAAAGCAGTAAAAGAGGGGTTTAGTGACACTCACCTTTGGGTGCGTATTTTTAAATAGCACAATCCCACAGTTTGATTTCTACACGTCCTATTATACGTAGGAATGAGTTTTAAATCAATATACATATATACATCACAAAATCCTAAGTTTCTCTCACATAACTTAGAGATTTTCTCAAAAAATCACCGTTTTTGATTATGTTGGCACGTTAATATATATATGAGTCCATATATATATATATATTTAATATTTTTGCGACTTGAACGATTTTATTGGTGACCGTTATCATATAAATCCATTAACACTCCCATTTATACGTAATATATCTACGATTTGCGCTATACATAAACGTACACATAAATTAACACCGTAACACGCGTAATCTCGTTAACTTATCTATTTTGTCATTTTTAAGGCAAGCACACATAAAATATTTTATATGTACCAAATTTCATGCTCGACAAACAAGCTACACATTTAACGCGATTTTTACCGTTTCTACCGCACAAAACGCACAAGTATACATGCATAATCTAAATTTCCAATATCGTGTTAAAACTTAACATATTTTCACATTCATATGTTTAAATCACATAACATATCTTAACACATAAGGTTCACCCAAAATTACCCATACTAGTGTTCATCGAAAAATGCGTATTTTAGCGATTCGGTAACGTTTTCGGGCGTCGGAAGTCACGTATGACTAACCAAACACCAAGTAAACTTAAAAGTAGTTAAAATACTTATTTTTAAACTAAAAATATCAGTTTACTTACTGATCTAAATCAGTTTTATAAAAATCATTCGAAAAGCCGATTTTTGACCGTTTCAACGCATAGTATTGCGTTAAACATTACTATAATCATCCCAACTTGGAATGACTTGATATTTTAATGTTATTTACTGATTAAAATAGTGGTTATATTCAGATTAGTGCAGTTTTTGTGTAAGTCACATAAATCATGCGATTTCACGTATTTTACAACTCTTATTGCACTAAGTACAACATGCAAGACTAGTAAACTTTATGACAAAGTTTTATAACACTAAACACTTCAAAATAATTATATTTTAGTGTTTATATTCTGATCAAAATTGATTTTTATCAAATCATATCTAAATCATCATTTCATGACCACAAATCATCATGCATGTTCAAGTAAATGCATCTAATGCACTCATACAACATCATCATCTTTTATGTTCTAATCATACTCAAGAACACATTAATATCATGTTTTTACATAACACAGCATATATCATCCATCATCACATAATGATTCATACATAAATACAAGTATCTTTCATTCATGAGTATATTACCAAAATTTACATGCATGCATTCTATCATTCAAGAATCATACTATTCAAGAATCACTCAATCAAAAATCAAAACACAATCATATACACACACACAAAAACCTACGACCATATATACATACACATACACACTCATTTCCATCTTGTTTAAAATCTCATCCTTTATCATTTTCAAGTTCATGTTTAATTCCAAGTTCAAGAGAGACTTTCCATTATCTTTATCATCACTAAAAATCAAGAATGAAGTTTTGAAAATAAGTTTATACCTTTCAAGTTTTTAGTGGGTTTTAACAAGATTTTTGATGGTTGGAAGCTTGTTTCACCAAGAAAACACTTTCGGATCTTCAAAACACCTTGAAACCTTCTTGGAATGAACTTTAATCTTCAAAAATAAGTTTGAATTTTTAAAATAAGGCTGATTATAAGGGTGTTCAGCCAGCTTTGTTTAGAGAGAGAGAGAGAGATGAGGGATTTTGATTGAGATTGTTTAAGATTCTATCTTGGATTTTTGAAAGATTTTGAATGCTTTAAGGAACATCATCATCATTCACCTCCCAATATGACCAATAAGAATATGAGAGAAGAGAGAGAGTGTGTTAAATGGTTGCCACCTTTCTCAACACACACATACCTCACGCATACACACACACACACATATATATATACATATATGTAATATAGTGTAAAAACAGGTATTTTACTGGCTACCGGGTATTTCATCTTGCGTTTTAATCCCGTTTTAGTGCGTTTTAAATTATTTTTATCATTTTATAAAAATAATCACACAGAATTATTAATGAATTAATTACCAGTTGCCTTGTCTGGCTGTATTGACAGTATTTTGTCAAATACGCGCAGTATAACGCGGTACGCGCTCAAACTCGAAAAATAGAGTTTCTTAGTGTTTTAATTTACTTTTCCTGACGAATATGATTAAAATTACTATTCTAATCATAAAAGAATATTTTTAGGATTTTAACACTGATCGGGTGGTCACCGACGTTCGTTTCGCATTTTAATCGTTACTCGATAAGCGTTAATTTTATCGTTGCCAACATAATTTTTATCAATGTTTGGATTCACGAACACATTAAATATCACATATAAATATCATAATTAGTCAAATACAGCCTTTTATTTATTCATGACACGTGTTACATTTGTACGGTATGGCCTGAAAAGCCGGGTGTTACAATTGAGAGCTACGATTGAAACACTCCATAAATTTGTCACACCCGCTCATAGGTGGAAGCACAAGGTGTGAGCTTGATTAGTTTTCATTGCATACGATTTAAGTAAACAACTATATGAATAAAATATGCATGATCTTCATCCATTCATCAACAAGAAATAGTTTACAAGTCGTAAGTTGTTCTCAAAAGACATCACAAGTTATATTGTTTCACAAAAAAGACTTGTACAAAAATAAAGTTTTAATAGAACGAGGTTTTTATGTTCCATGTTTCGCACAAGGGCGGGAGATGTGAACCAAATCCTCCAAAAGGATGACATCGCTTTCTTAACATGCTCATTCTTGTTTCATGAAGTGCAAGGATCCACTAGTTCCCCGAAGTACATGTACGTTTGAAAAGTCAACATAATGTTGGTGAATTCATGCATTTGAGTTCGTATCAAATGAATCTTCAAAACATTTGAAACTTATTGTATTGAAAACCAGTATGTAAAAGTGTGGTATGTAAAGCGTCTATGAAATCATTGATCATTAATGTTTTGCAAGGACATTAATATGTGTGCCGACATAGGAAGCACTCAACTCTTGATGATATAGTGTTAATTAACCTTGACTGGGACACAAAAGCACTACATGCGGCCACACAGACCCATGAGTGGGGCTCGCAAGTACCCAATAGATCTACCCTTTTCGTTACTCGATCTATATGATTAATGGTGCTTAAGTTCCACCGAATTCGCACATGATCTAGGTGTTACATTCCTTAGGTTAATCATACCATAGTAACATTTATCTCGCCCGATAGTTGTAAAACCGAAAAGCGTTTAAAAGAAAAGGGGGACATGAACTCACAGTTTTGCGACTTAAAGAAATGCGCTAGCAAAGCGGGTATCTAATTATGTAGTGCAACCTACAAGTGTTCTAACTCATTAGACACTTAGGTCTTTAGTAGACCGTGTACACATTGCATATCTTGAATGTCGTTAAATTGGTATTTGTTATTTATTTGGAACCCTTTATTTATTGTTAATACGTTGGCATTTGTTTTGTATGTTTGTTCCTAATATATATATATATATAGGGGATGGTTCAAATGAAAACCACTTTTATTGTGAAAACTCGAAAACTAACTAAAAAAAGCCTAAAAAACACACAAAAATTTTTTTTTTCAATTTTTTTTTATAAAAATCGCTAGTTTTTATATATAAAAAAACTTTTTTCAAAAAAAAAAAAAATTTGTGTAGTGCACATGTGTAATAATACACATGTGTAGTACACATACATATGTGCAGTATTACACATGTGCACTACACAAAAATTTTTTTTTTTTTGAAATTTTTTTTTTTTATATTAAAAAACCTGCGAAATTTTGATTGCAAAAAAAATTAAAAAAAAAAAAATTTTGTATGTTTTTTTGGCTTTTTTTAATTAGTTTTCGAGTTTTCACAATAACTAGTGGTTTTCATTTGAACTTTCCCCTATATATATATATATATATATATATATATTCTTGTATCCACGTTGTGTATGAACGAGCCTCGCCCTTCATGAGTATTTGTGCCTAGCACGAGTGTAAGTGGGCCTAGCCCATAAGTGTCTTTCTACCTCGCCGAGTAGGAATGGGCCTAGCCCATATGCGTCTCCGTGTCTCGCACGGTGTAAGTGGGCCTAGCCTATATGCGTCTCTGTGCCATCCACAGGTGTTTTGTCGTTAAGAATTTGTGTATATATTCTTCAAATATATTTTTTGTGTAAGGTGAACCTCGTTCACTTGTATATGTTTGTTCGTTCCATTTGTATATATTTTCCCTTCAAATATATAAGTATATCTCTACTAGATATATTCGTTAAAAGTATTCATCTTAACATCGTATTCCTGTCAGTGTACATGTATTGTACCTTCTTGTATGTGTACACTTCATCAAGTGTATTTGTGTACATTACTATGTACTTGTGTATTTATATGTATACGTATACCATGTATATACTTCACTTGTATATTTTATTGTAGGTATTTATGTCGTGTTTATACATGTATGTGTACATGTACATTCTATGTAATCTTACAATTTCACTAAGTGTTTTAGTGTACGTATTTTATGCGTATGAGTATACTTGTATAATTATGTATTTCACTTAGTGATTATTTGTATTTTACTTTCTAGAAATAAAGTGTGCTGAAAATATATATTTCCAAGTGCCTAAAAATATATTATTTTTAGAGTTCGTCGTCGTAGTCGTTAATAAATATTTTCGTTACGAAAATGCCCAAATGTCGTCGGTAAGATATATACTCCTCGTCGTGACGATATGATCGGTCGTTGTCGGTGATGATGTATTTAATTTATTACCAAACTTATATTATATATTTAGTGTCGGTTTAGTATACATATATATATATATATATTTATATTTGTATATTATCTCTTCAATATATATACATGAGTTGGTCGCACGATGTCCGATTTGTCCATTGTCCGCATCCAGTTTGGGGGGGGGGGGGTTGGTTTTTTTAGGTTTTGGGTGGTGTGGTGGGTTTATTTTGTTGTGTTCACAGTGGTTCTCGCGGTTCTTGCAATAAAGGTGGTTCTCGCGTGAACCCTACCCTATATATATATAGAGAGGATCATGAGAAAACTATATGTAAATGAGAAAACTAGAAAACTAACTACAAAAGCCTAAAAAAATAACAAAAATTTTTTTTTACAAATTTTATAAAAAAAATCGCTATTTTTTATATATAAAAAAATTTTCAAAAAAAAAATTTGTTGTGCTGCATATGTGCATTATATATGTACTACACATGTGCATTATATCCATAATAGTGCACATGTGCAGTACAACGAAAAAAAAATTGTTTATTTTTTTTGAAATTTTTTTCCATACATAAAATATGCCAATTTTTTTATAAAAAAAATGTAAAAAAAAATTGGTATGATTTTAGGCTTTTTTAGTTAGTTTTTTGGTTTTCTCATTTAAACTAGTTTTCTCATTTAAACTAGTTTTCTCATGATCCATCCCTTATATATATAAAAAACATACCAAATTTTTTTTTTTTTATAAAAAATCGCTAGTTTTTAAACATGGAAAAATATTTCAAAAAAAATAAAAAATAAATTTTTTTGTTGTATTACACATGTGCACTATTACGGATATATTGCACATGTGTAGTACACATATAATCACATATAATGCACATGTGCAATACAACAATTTTTTTTTTGAAATTTTTTTTAGATATAAAAAGTAGCGATTTTTTATAAAAAAATTGTAAAAAAAAATTGGTATGTTTTTTGGCTTTTTTTTAGGTTTTTTAGTTAGTTTTCTCATGATCATCTCCCTATATATATATATATATATATATATGAGAGTCCAGGATCCTGCGGGTTTAGACGGAAGTTTGGCTAGGATAGAACTATTCGGTAGAATATTATTACTAAGAACGGAGTAGAAGCAGAATAGTTAGCCATAAGTTGAATGCTTTATTCATACCGAAAGAGTTTACATCTTTTACAAGCTAGCGAAATTTTCGCCAGCATTTCCCCTCTAGGAACCAAAACTTCTCTCAGCTCTTACTCAACTCCTACTTATAGGCATAACCCCCCGTGCGAGTAGAGCTTGGAGCGAATGGAATCTTTCCATTCGTTCGAATGGACCAAGTCCATTTGTGCGATTGACTAGTGTCCCTTCGTGCGAAGGGCTCCTTCGTACGAAGGGAACTTCATTACAAAACCGAACTTCTAACTCTCATATATACAATATTCAACACACGCTCTATCTAGCCTATTCGCACAGTGACGCACACACAGAATATGCACTAATAATTTCCCCCTTGTACGTCACGGTCAAATCTTGATCTTTGAAAACTAGAGCCGTGTTTGAATATTTGCAACTTCAATCAGGCATCTTGATATCTCCGGTCAATTCCTCCTTGATTGATGATTCAGGCTTACATTATCTTCATTATGCACAAATTCCCCCTGAAATGAATCTTAAGGTCTTTGTTTGCATGGTTTCCAACATCCTCTGATTTGCTATACCGCAATCTTCACGAATAATCACCAACTTGAAACTTATCAATGCAGCTTCTCTGCTTCGACATTAACCACATCCGCGTTCGGTTTTTGATTTACCACTTCAGCTCAATCTTTAAATGTTCAAACACCCAACTGGAAATTGATAGAAACTTCGAATCACCACACCAGTAAACTTCAAGTCTTTGAATACCCACGAAAATTAGAAATCACGTTTTCCGTAATCATCTTTTAAGCACACTCCTGAATGGTTGATCAGTGTAAACGGTAATCTCCACAATCAGTAAATCTTCATCAGATAACAAATCATCAGGTAACACAATCAGATCTTAGAAACATTCTTTCACGATCAGATTCACATTCTTCCTCTTTAGTCCCGAAAACATATGTATAGTCTTCTCCGTTAGTTCCGGCAGCAACTTAATCAACAAAAATCATCAGTTTCCGGTGGTTAGTCCGAAAAATGATTCATCTGCTCGAAGATTAACCATTCTGACACTTTAGACTATCACAAAGCTGTGATATCTTTTAAGTATCGACAATACAAATGCATCTCTTGACGCTAATCCTACTAACCGATTTGACAAAGACCCGGGACTCAAACCCTAAGACATCAATCTGACCATTATCTGTAGAATCTGAACTTTCTATGATCACGAACTAACGGATCCAGATCCTATGCATTCCTAGACAATCTGAAGTCGGAAACCACCCGAATACTATTGTATGTCACGAATTTCAAAAAATGCTGGAATTTCAATATATTATATGAAATTTTTATTCCCCCTCATTTTTGCAGATTCTAACCTCTCTAAACCATATCATTGAATTTCCCCCTCAAACTTGACAAATTCAGTCCACTATTTTCACTGAAAAACTCCACTATATGGAAAATTTGTCATTTTGGTCCACAAAAGTGCGTTTTTCATCATTGCGGAATTTTTTATTAGGTCCATAAATAGTCAAATAACCCAGATGATAAACAGTCTGCATAGGTATCATGACTACCCCATTATCTTCAACAATTTGTGATCGCATCATCAAATCTATTCTCTGAAGCCCCCGACGGTGTCCCCGAACAACCTGTATTTGTCGGTATAAACTCGAAAAAAATTTCAATCACCAATTTTTTTCTGGACACTCGTCTCGTCATTGCGATCAAAAAATGCCTTTTTAGGCATTTGAATCATTCATGCGAATGGAGTAGGTCTGTTCATGCAAATGAGATGATTTTAGAATGAGTAACCTTTTGAACGACTAGACATATCCCTTTGTGCGAATGGGATGCCTTTCGCACGAATGGGATGCCTTTTGCGCGACTGGGAACATCTCTTAGTGTGAATCGGGTGTACTTTGTGCGAATGGTTTGTTCCATGCATCATCAACATCATCATAAACCTGCAACATGTTTTAAAAGCATAGTTCAATACAAAAGTATGTATGATTGCATAAAGTACGTATGTTATGTGTGTTTTTGTATGTGTAAACATGTTGCACCCAAAAAGTGTGAAACGGTAAAATGGGTCAAGTATACTCACATTTTTGCAAAGTTTCCTTTGGTGATTCCGTGAAGAGTTTAAGGTTAGAGCTTCAAAGCTTCGTTTAAAACACTTAGTGTTTTCTTTTAGAACTTTTAGTGTTCTCTTCCTTGCTTGGAAGATTTGAGAGAAGTAGAGAGGTTGAGAGAAGAATGGTTGGAACACTTAGTGTCCTTTTAGAATTCTTAGAATTCTTGATTTAGAGAGATTGAGAGAATTAGATAGATAGAGCTAAGAATGGTGTGAAGACATTGGTAGAAGGAGGTTGGTATTTATTGGTGGAGAAGGTGGAAAAGGATGAAATATGATTTGTTAACGAAGGTGGAAGAGGATTGAAAAGATGATTGGTGGAAAAGGAGGTGAAAAATGGTGAAATATGATTGGTTAAAGAAGGTGGAAGAGGATTGATGAGGTGGAAAGATGATTGGTATATTTCTTGAATATATATTATGTAATTGAGTATATAAAAAGTATAAAAGTATAATTCAAGTATTGAGGATGTGAGTATAAGTATTTATACGTATAAATAGTGTCGGCTTGCGTATAAATACGTATTTAAAAGATCGATTATGTGAATAACAAATATGTATAAAGTATGAATTTTATTATGATTAACACCTCGAATTGTGAGATTGAAATTAAAATACGAATGTAAGGTTTCTAAAATTAGAATATGAATACGAACATTTTTAAAATAGAAATATGAAAATACGAGGCGTTACAGTCTCCCCTACTTTAGGAAATTTCGTCCAGAAATTTATTTAAGAGAAATACCTTGGAGAAAAAGCATTTTGGCTAAAAGAATGATTGTCTAAAATAGAGACTTGGAAGTTTTTAAATGTGTTGAAAAGTATGAAGTTTCGAGGAACAAAAAGATAGGTTTGTAAAAAGGGTTTGTTTGTCTAAAATGATTTAAGGCATTGAGCATAAGTAAAACGTGCATGTGTGTGTATAGACAAGCGAGTTTAAACAAGTTTGAATAACTCAATGATGATATATTTTAAAATGTGTTACCTAAGAAGGAAGCTTTCGTGTAAAACGGTATGTATTTTGATGAAAAGTGTGGCCGCACTGTTGGTTGTAAGAAAAGTTTCGTTGGTTTTAAAGAGCATTGACAAATCTCAGTTTTGTAGAGAATTCTTTATCGGTGAAAAACGAGGAAGTTAGGTATTTAAAAAATGGTTTTGGAGGTAAAGGACAACTAAGTATGTTTGCGCATATATAAAGAATGGAAAATAGTTTTAAAAGTAAGAAACCATTTTAGGGTTCGAATGTTTAAACCAATTGATTGCAAATGAGGTTTGTATAAAAGGCAGAGAAAATAGCAGGGAATAATGGAGGTATAAGAGTGAACGATAGACCCAATAAACGAATGCGAGTATAAGAATGGTATGTGTATTGAAAGCGACGTGTTAAGAATGGGGTCTCGTCGTGGATAATCGAATATTGCGCGTTTAGCAGCGTTTGTCAGCTGTTAAAGTTTGTATCGGGTCTAAATAGGTCTACAAAACACCAGATTTCTCATGACACGTTTTACGAAAGTTTGGTAACAGGGTGAAAACACGTATATATAGGAAGTACCAGTGGCGTATCCACCATGTTTTGATCATGTTACGTCCGTTTCATTATTCGGTGTCATGTTACGTTCCGTGTCTTACCATACACGGTAGTACACCCTATGATTCTCATGCGCCTATCACTATAATCTCGTGTGCACCCGCGATTATATTGATCGGCGCATGAGCCGCATAGTTTTTACTAGTTGTGTATGAATCAGGGTATACCTAAATTTGAAAATAAGAATGTGTGTGTATAAGAATGTAGTATATAAGCATGTTTACGTTCAAATAAGTATGAGACCAACGTGAGCGAACCCCTCGGGTTATGCTCACGTACAGGAACGAATGTATGAATTTGAATATAAGTATGAGCATGAATGCGAGTATAAATATAAGTATGCATATGAGTATAAATATAAGTATGCATATGAGTATAAATATAAGTATGAATACAAGTATGAGTATGCATATGAGTATAAGTACGAAAATAAAACGTATGAGTATGAGTATGAGTATGAATTTGTGCATAAGTATGAATATAAGTAGGTATAAATGACGACGATTGAGTGTATGGTATGAATTGAATACAATGAATTTAAGCATATAAAATGATCAAGAAGTTTTGGGTATGTAAAAACGAATGATATAAGTGAAGATGTCGTGATATGTTGACTAAAACATATACGATGATATGCACGTATAGTTGTTTGAGCAAAACGTTGAGTTTATCGAATTAAAATAGATTGAGTTTGACTTGGAATGTAGAATCTAGTTTGTGAATGTCAAAAGTATGTAAAGCATCTATTGATTATGTGAGATGTATTTTGTAAAAGAACGGAAATGCTACTCTTGTTTCAAAAGAATTTACGTAAGTTGAAAATTGTCGGTTTCTATGAAGTGTTCTTGCCCACGTGTTTTGAATTTAAATGACATATTGAGTGGTGTATGAAAACATTTTTGAAAATAGTAAGTTTGCATCATTTTAGAGGATCTTGCATTAAAATAAGAAATTTGAAATTTGGAGGTTCTCGTGAAAACGTTTATTCTTAAAAAGAAATTTAGCATAATGAACTTAGTGATCGTTGAAAAAGTGTTTTTAGTAAAATGATTTATTGATTTTGAAAAGAGTTTTAGTAAAATGATCATATAATATCTATAAGATCTTATAGGCATGTGAAAAAGGTTGGTTTGATTTTCGATTGTGAATAAAAGTCCTTAGTACAATGATATAATGTAAGCGTGTTTTAGTGATTACGTTAAGCATGAAATTTGTGGGCAAGATATTTCATTAGACCAGTTAAGTTGATGGGTAGCATTTCGTCAAATTTTGAAAATCGGGAAACAAAACGTTTAGGGTATGATTAAGAATTTCATGTATGTGACTTATATAAAATAAATCATAGGGTAAGAAATACGTTTGATAAAACAATAAGTTTCGAAATTGGCGTAAGTAGGGATTTTTGACAAATGATAAATGATTTTGGTATAAAAACTTGATCGTGTTTGCATAATAAAGTCTCTAAGATAAAGGTTTGGTAACGTTCACCGAGGTGAGGGAATCACCCATAACCCGTTGGTGAGGTTATTTTAAGATAGGAAGGAGCGGAGTTAATCGTCAAGGTAAGGAAATCACTCCTATCTTGATGATATGTCTCCATTTTGGGGTTACAAGGAATGCAAATCAAATTGAGTGACGTTTTTGAAATCATGCATATGAATGACGTATAGATGTATGAAAAGATTTAGTATGATGTGTGTGTAAAAAAATCATCTCGAAAATAATTTGCATTTGAAAAGAGAGGATTGCATCGTATAAGATTGATAATAGTAAAATGTAGGTTTGATTAAAACTTGGATTGTTCCAAAACGGAACTTTGACTAAACCAAAGTGGTCAAAAATTCTTTTGAATTTGAGAAACATGTTTTGGCCTAATAGGTGGAACACTTTCGCCAAAATTTCGTTAACGGTATTCACCCTTCAAGTTACTACACATTCCAAATCAATCGAAAATTCGAGACTCTGTTGGATTTTTGAAAATCAAGGAGTGGGACTAGTTGACAAGGTGCGGATTTCACCCCTAACTTGGCGATTTCGTACCCTAAGTGTGGTTGGTACTCGTCGGGTCAAAATTTATTTTCGACACTTTGACGAGGGTCCACTAGAATTTGAAATGGAGATTCTCCATTAAGGTGAGGATTTCACTCCTAACTTGATGGCAAATTTCGTGTAAAAAGAATAGGTGGATTGAGAGTCGTTCAGCAAATTGTGGGTTCCACGCCTATTTTGGTGAAGTCGTCTCGTTTGTGTATTATGAGTGTTTTTGAGTTTAGTATAATTGAGTAAAATGCCTTAGGAAAGCGTATGTTCAAAATAAAAAAACAAGTATGAGCACGTAAAGCATTTCAAGAATTTAGCACATTAAGAGACATTTCAAGAAATTAGCATATGAATCAAGTATGGTTGAATATGGTACTTAACTATAGACTAGGTTAAAAGCATAGAAATTTTCCTAATTCCCTATAGTTATGGCTCTGATACCAATCTGTCACACCCCAACCAATGGCGGAAACATCGGAGTGAGGCGAAGATAGATTGCTCATTACACATAACACTAGAATTTGCGACAAGTATTTAAATAATGGATTTCATTTTATTACTATACGAATTCGGTTACAACTTGGAAAGGAAAATACACTTACAACCACTTGAAATGAAAGAACTATATTTCAATAAGTATACAAAATTTAAAATGAGTATCTAGGCATCCTACTATGTTCCATGCATCATCAACATCATCATAAACCTACAAGATGTTTTAAAAACATAGTTCAATACAAAAGTATTGGCGAGTATACAAGTTTGGTGTACTAGCATATAAGTATAAAAAGATAATGAACAATCCACATGGCAAACCTAGTTATCAAGATTAACGTATAAACTGGCATTTGTATAAACTAGTCAAACCAAAGTTGAAACGCAATAAGCTTTTAACATAACCCAACGTTCACAAGTGGTGCTTGATTCCTATAGCACTATATATGTCAAGGATGATAAGTCTAACACAAAACGAAAAAACCCAGAAAATACGAATCAAGCATAACATAATAGTAAGCATGTATTGGATTGTTTGTATGTATGATTGCATAAAGTACGTATGTTATGTGTGTTTTTGTATGTGTAAACATGTTGCACCCAAAAATTGTGAAAACGGTAAAATGGGTCAAGTATACTCACATTTTTGCAAAGTTTCCTTTGGTGATTCCATGAAGAGTTGGAGGTTAGAGCTTCAAAGCTTCCTTTGAAACACTTAGTGTTTTCTTTTAGAACTTTTAGAATTCTCTTCCTTGCTTGAAAGATTTGAGAGAAGTAGAGAGGTTGAGAAAAGAATGGTTGGAACACTTAGTGTCCTTTTAGAATTCTTAGAATTCTTGATTTAGAGAGATTGAGAGAATTAGAGAGATGGGGAGAAGAATGGTGTGAAGAAAATGGTAGAAGGAGATTGGTATTTATAGGTGGAGAAGGTGGAAAATGGTGAAATATGATTGGTTAAATAAGGAGGAAGAGTATTGAAAAGATGATTGGTGGAAAAGGAGGTGGAAAAGGGTGCAATATGATTAGTTAAAGAAGGTGGAAGATGATTGATGAGGTGGAAAAATGATTGGTATATTTCTTGAATATATATTATGTAATTGAGTATATAAAAAGTATAAAAGTATAATTCAAGTATTGAGGATGTGCGTATAAGTATTTATACGTATAAATAGTGTCGGTTTGCGTATAAATACGTATTTAAAAGATCTGTCGTGTAAATAACAAATATGTATAAAGTATGAATTTTATTATGATTAACGCCTCGAACTGTGAGATTGAAATTAAAATACGAATGTAAGGTTTCTAAAATTAGAATACGAATACGAACATTTTTAAAATAGAAATACGAAAATACGAGGCGTTACAGTAACGAGCATCCAATATCATATCTAAACTAAATGCTCATCTTTCATTTCTTGTGTGAATAGCCCGTACGGTTCCTATGATTCTTGAACTTGACAAGACAATACATTCCTTGTCCTTACCACCTAATCCAAGTAAGTATATGATTGAAGCATTAGGATTTTAAACCCTTTTCTTTTTTCATTTCAACCTTATTTTTTATCTCCCCACAAAAGCTCCCCTTAGTCAACCCCTTTGAGCCTAAACCTTTCATTTCAAAACCCACAACACACCATCACCTAAAAAAAACCATCTTTTTATCTTTACACCTTTTATTTTAGTAAAAATAGGTTCTTTTGGAAAAAGAAAAAGCATGTAACTTTATTTTATTAAAAAAAAAAAACTCTAGTTGCTTGAAATAAATAAGCAAATCTGTTGCTTATAAGCACCCATGTAGTTCATAAAGTTACAAATAAATTTTCAAAAAAAAAAAACCCTGACTTTTTATGCCTTTAGACACTTTTAAATAAAACTACCCTACCCTTAACCAAAAGCCTACCATTTCAAAGTTCTCTTGATATTTACAAGGATTAAGTTAAAAAGGGGAAGGTTTGATTTCTTGTCAAGCATATAGTAGGAGTAAGTTCCGTACCGGGACCGAGCGTTTCACTTATACATTTCGGGCCGAGTGATGAGTGATCACTTGTGAGGTATGTGAATGTATATATAGCTTAATGAAATTTTAAAAATGTATGTTATGCTTAAAAATATTTATTTTTCGTAAAAAAGTTCTAAATAAATTATGACGAATAGGATTGTAAATAAAATAAAAACAAGAATAAATAAAGAACTTGGATTCCTGACACTATACAAGACCCAAAAACTTCTCTTCTACCCATTCTATTAGGGAGTGTAAGCAATATAAAAGAGTTTTGCTTGAGGACAAGCAAAGATTCAAGTGTGGGGTATTTGATATGTCACACCCCAACCGATGGCGTAATCATCGAGGCATGGCACTGAACGAAACAGATTGTCCAGAAGTTTCCAAAACAACCTTCATTACTATTCAGTTTAAATGATATGTCCCATACCGTACCCCAAACAATAAAACAAGTTATTACAGACAAGCATCTAGCCAAATATTCTGTTCCGAAAACTCAGATTTAAATAAAACAACTAAACATATATTGTTCAAATGCTTCTAGAGACTCGATCTGCAAGATCTACAGACAACTATGCTCTAGACGCTTATTCCTAGCTCGCCTTCCTAGCAGGTAAGCATCTTAATTGCCTGCCACATACGTTAAAATAAAGTCAATACATATAATGTAAAGGTGAGCATACAAGTTTAATAATAGCATATAGAGTTCGAAATAGTTTACGCATAACCAGCACATACACAGAGGAAAACGAAGCATGTTAATTATCGACATCGACCTATCAATACCAGTGACTGCGGGTTGACTGTCCGAGACAGTTCACAATACATGATTACCACCGTAATCCATGCAAGTAATTGTCCTTAACAACCCCCGTGTGAACGGGTGCTGAGTCCAAACTATAGTACTACGTCGTTAAGGCAGGTAGACAGTATTCAACGTGTAAACACAATCAACGAGCATTCATTTATTCACGTAATACATGCAATTTGGTTAGCGTTCAAACAATTGAGTAGTGTGTTCGATAGTGGTTTTTGATAAGTAACGTATGTAACACCCAAAAGTGCTAAAAGCAAAAAGTGATCGAGTATACTCACAGCGGTTGATTGATGGATTGAAGGGAGCGCTTGAGAGTAGGGTTAGCCTGAACAGTTCGATAGCATAACGATGAATACACGTAGAATGAAACCAAGTATAGGTGGGTCGAACAGCCTGGTCGATCGAACGGCAGGTTCGATCGAGTGGGTTGTTCGTTCGGCTGGACAATTCGTTCTGACAGCCTGCTTGATCGGCCGGTAGGCTCGATCGGTTGGACTGTTCGAGTGGATTGTTTCTTCCTTTGAGTAGGATGTGTTTGTGTATGATGGTTTAAACTTTTGAAGTTTTTGTTGTAGCATTTGAGAACTCTGAAGTGTACTTACCTTTCAGGTCGATCGATCGAACGGTCTGTTCGATCGGTCGGCTTAACCGATCGGTTAGGAACTTCAGTAGTAGTTCTCAGCAGTGTGTCACTCGATCGAGCAGCATATTCGATCGAACAGCCTGTTCGTTCTGATAGCATGTTCGATCGGGTGGCACTCCAATGCGTCGAACGAGTTGAAAATCGATTAAATGTTGAAGCATAGTATCTTATGATCCGAAGAGTAATGTTTACCAATCAGTCGTTCGATCGGACATTACTCCGTTCAATACCATACCTCATGAGCTTGTAAAATTATGGGGCCACATGCTAGTCGATCGGCTGGCCTAGTTGATCGGTTGACCTGTCCGATCGGTTGGGCTGTTCGTTCGAACAGCCTAACCGTTCGGTCAGCATCCTGACCTGGTCGGCCTGTTCGTCTAACACTTGGTTGTCCTGGTTATTCGATGTTATATCGAGGTAGTTTGACAACGAGCTGAACCATGGAACTTCCATTCTTACTTGTTTCACCTGTTCGGACAGGAATCACCCAAATCCGGCCAGTGAACGGTTCGGAACGGTAGTCTAATGTTTAACCCGAAATCGGTGAACCTCGTAAATAGAATCTGAATCTTGAACCACTCATCCACTAGAATATTTGGTGAGTTGACTCAAGCTCCGTTTCTACCGGTTTGAAGGCATTGAGCGTAAAAGAGTTGAAAGAAAATTGGAATTCCTTCCTTCATCAAATTAACCACGCTTCCGCAAAGCCAGGGTGTGACAAAATACATGGTTTTGGGAAAAATATATTGGGAATATATTAACATATTTTATTTAGAACAATATACCGAAATACGACGCCGTCACTTAGCAAGATATACGAATACAAATACGAAAATTCATGTATAAGATACCCCCATCCTTGGGAAGGAAATACGAGTACGAATACTTGAAAAGTATTAATTCAGAAATACTGTATAAAGAATTATTCCAAAACCAAATATAATCATTATAACTTGGAATAATATCGGAAACATAACTCAAAAACATAAATACTAAGACAAGACACGACCCGTTCGTCTAATAGACATTAGACCATTGTAGGTAGTCGTGTTGGCTGAGGAGACTTGGGTTACACATACTGAAGACGCAAGATTGTGAGTTCATGTCCCCCTTTTCTCTTAACAGTTTTCAATTTTATAACTTCAGGGGTGAAATACATGTACAATTACTTAGAACATTTTTATTTATGGTATGGTTAGCTTAAGGAGGGTTGGGACGTTCAGATCATGTGAGTGGTGGGTACAACACTTAAGGCCATTAATCCTCGTTGTAGGACCGAGGGACATTAGTGATAGATCTATTTGGGTGTAGCGAGCCCCACTCCTGAGTCCGCCGAGTGGACTATGTGGTGACTAAGTGCCCGACGCACAAATCCGGTAGGTTTGAGTCTTCCTGCATCACTTCACACATATCATTGGCTTTGCAACCCAATGGTGATCTCTTTTTCCTTATTGCTACATACCAGGGACTTTTTACATACAGACATACTTTAAAGGTTTATACATACTCACATACACATGAACTCGCTCAACTTTTGTTGATTTTCCAGATTACATGTATTTCAGGAAACTAAGGGATCTGGCAAGTGTCTGCATTTGTGTCAAGCTGCGTACTAAATAAAGATGTCATCTATGGTCTTTGAGTTTGGTTAGCGTGTCTTACTCCTGGACGAGACACGTCTTTCAAAACCTTGGCGTTATTCAATATCTTTTAATGAGTCTTTTATGAACTCATAAGTAATTTGTACGATTTGTAAAACTTGAAGTTGAAGTCTACACTTTTAAAACAATGTTGTTATGTACTAAAGTTATTTATTGGATGACAAACCTATGGTTTTATCATATAACATTGTTATGATTGATTGCTATGGCATTAAGAAGTCACACCAATAAACCCACGCTTCCGCAAAAGTCAGGGTGTGACATTTATTCATACAAGCTTACTGATCCTCATCAATATGGTCATTCTTGGCTAAAATTCTTGCATCACTTGGTAAAGATGAACCTTTAAGTTCCATTTAATTTCTTGGTTTTGGACTTTTCATTTGGTATGTGTTAACGAATTTGAATAAGATGTTGTTATAATGAAAGTGAGCTGTAATCCATCCATTACTTTGTGTTTGTTTATTTAAGCATTTGTGTTCTTATGTCTTTATAAAAACACATTAACTATTTGGAAGGGGGTTTGAAATGTGGTTTGGGTTAAATTCTTGCCTTGCACGGTGAAGTGGTATACTTGATGTGCAAGGACTTAGTTTTTCACATTCCTATTACCCTTAGAGGAGATAACACCGAATCAAGGGATTCATAGTAGATAATGGGTCTAATCCCTTATAACCAAAACTTTTTTAATACTTTTTTCCGGCTTTGCGAGATGGTCGCCCTACTACTTCTAACCAATATAGCTGATGGTAACGTTTGCCTAAAAAGGAAACATACTACTTTATGGCATTGATAACATACAACTTCCTTTTCTTCATAACACAACTTTAAGTGGATTCTTTTGTAGAGTACTCGAGTAACACATCGAAGAGGCGTATTTTTCGTGTATTGATCTCTTTAAAATTCCTTAACCAAGGAAGTTAATTTAGACATAAGTAGGAAGATGAATCCAAGTGATTCTTCTTGCTTATTGCTCTCATTTTTTATCTGCTTTGTTTTATGTTTAAAAGCATTCACAAAACTCACTTTTTGGTTTGACTAGACCTTGATAGCATTCTAGTATCATACCTTCATTATACTACACTAATAGTGTGTGCACTTGCCATAAAGTGTTGTAGAAGTGATTGTATTTTAGCTTGCTTATAAATTTCAAGCTTGAAATTGTGTTAAAAACCGGCCTAAATAATTAATAATTCTATACGCGTCTCGACATGTCAGATGTTCTGTTGATATAATGGCGAAAATAAGTATTGCCACAAATTAAATTGGGCGAGGGTTAAATCACCACTATGTAATAACTATTGTCACAAGTGTAACATGGTGGGTGTGAAATCACTATTTTGTGATAAATACTGCCATGAGTGGAATGTGGTGGGAGTTCTAGTTGTTAATTCACCTGTGGGTGATAGTTGTTTATCAATCTACGGGTGAAATATGTTAATGTTGGGTGATAAAAAAATAAATCACATCATAATAAGTGCTATGATTAGGATATGGTGGGATGGATAAAAACTGTAATATGGAAAACATTTTAGTTGAATTATGAACACACTTAGCATTGAAAAATAGTTGTTGAAATAATGTTTCTTAGATAAATCACTAATGCGGGACTAAGGTATCGACTCGAGCCTCAGTATGTTAAGGGATCGAACATATGTTTATGACCCCTTTTGGCATATAAATTATGAGTTATCTAACTAATATTATTGATGTAAACATACTTGAATTATCGAATAAATATATAATGTGAATTTGAAATATGGTTTTCTTATTACATTATCTCAATATAAATATTTCGGTTGTTGTCTTAAAGAAAAATCTAGGACCAGTTTTAAAGAAAAATAATATGAACATATGTATAAAAACTAGATTTTGCCCGCCCGCATTGCGTGGCACTAAGCCGAATATTTCTCTCTCATAACATGTACATCTGTGTTTCGGTAACTTGTGTATACTACTCATAACACGATCTCAAAAAAATTACATTGAGTCAACCAATTAAATTAAAACACTATCATACTTTTGCTTAAGAGAAACAAAAACGATAGAAAAACAATAATTTTAAACAGGGGGCAAAATTGTAATTTTTCAGGATAAATGAGCGTGTTCCAGGCAGCCCCCTGGCATGAATAAAAATTACACCGAGTCAAACAATTAAAACAAAGCACTTCTATAGTTTTGTCACAAAAAAAAAAAAAAAAAAAAAACTAAAACGATAGCATGGCTGTAATTTTATACTGGGGAAAAATCGTAATTTAACTGGAAAGGCAAAGGAAAACGATGGCAAAAATTGTAAATTTAAATTGAGGGCAAAATCGTAATTTGGCTGGGTGGGGGAAAAACAAAACTAATGGCAAAACTGTAAATTTAAACGGGTCAAAATCGTAATTTTGAACCGAGGGCAAAATGGTGATTTTTAGATGGGAGCAAAAACATAATTTTATTTTGAACTGGGGTAAAAACGTAGTTTTGAAATAATGGCAAAATCGTAATTTTTAAGGGGGGATAAAATCGTAAATTTGTTGGGCCAGGGCCAATGGGGGAGTGTCAGGCAGCTTCCTGACACTATTCCTCCATCTTGTGTCTGTAGTTATACATTGTGGGCAAAATCGTAATTTTACTGGGAAAGCAAACAAAAACGATAACAAAAATGTAAATTTAAATTGAGGGCAAAATCGTAATTTAGCTGGGAGGAACAAAACAAAACTAATGGCGAAACTGTAAATTTAAACGGGGAAAAATCGTAATTTTGTACCGAGGACAAAATTGTAATTTGTAACTGGGGGCAGAAACATAATTTTATTTTGAACTGGAGGTAAAAACGTAATTTTAAACTGATGGCAAAAGCGTAATTTTAAAGCGGGGACAAAATCGTAAATTGATTGAGGCCAAAGCAGGTGAACTACTGTTCACCAAACAAAACTTTATAACATAAACTAGAGTTATGCGCCGCCCGCGTTGCGGGGTGCTAAACCAAATATTTCTTAGTTTAATAACATGTACGCATTTATTTCGGTTAGTTATACATACTACTTATAACACGATATAAAAAAAAGATGCATCGAGTTAACCAAATAAAGAAAAACACTATCATAGTTATGATAAAAAAAAATAACTAAAACGATGGCAAACGTGTAATTTAGGGTTGAGGGCAAAACAATAATTTGTCAGGACCAATTAGCGAGTGTTAGGCAGCTGTTTGGCACGAATAAATACTAAATTGAGTCAACCAAGTAAAATAAAACATTACCATAGTTTTGCCTAAAAAAACTATAGCAACATTGCAATTTTTAGCTTGGGTAAAATCGTAATTTTAAAATGGAGGTAAAATAATATTTTGAACTGAGGGCAAAAGCATTTTTTTATTTTGAATTGGGGGCAAAATCGTAATATTTTTACTGAGGGCGAAATCGTAATTTTAGCTGGGAGCAAAACAAAATTTTTATTTTGAACTGGGGGCGAAATTGTAATTTTAAACTGGGAACCAAATTGTAATTTGGCAGGATTGTAGCTCTGTGCAAAACTATAATTTTTTTTACCAAGGCAAAATCGTAAATTTAAGCTGGGGCAAAACATAAATTTAATTTCTAACTGGGGGCAAGATCGTAATTTTAAACAGGGGATAAAATCGTAATTTGACAGGACCTATAAATAATAATTAAAAAAAGAAAAAAAGAAGGGCCGCCACTTTTGGCCAAACACCTATCATTACTATTCCCGTCGACATATAGACCTTACGTCTGTATGTATTTTGTAATTTTAAACTGGGAACCAAATTTTAATTTGGTAGGATTGTAGCTCTGTGCAAAACTATAATTTTTTTTTTTAGCATGGCAAAATCGTAAATTTAAGCTTGGGGCAAAGCATAAATTTAATTTCTAACTGGATGCAAGATCGTAATTTTAAACAGGGAATAAAATCGTAATTTGACATGACCAATAAATAATAAAAAAAAAAAAGAAGGGCCGTCACTTTTGGCCAACCACCTATCATTACTATTTCCGCCGACATATAAACCTTTACGTTTGTATGTATTGAAAATGAAAATGAAAATGAAAATGAAAATGTGGGTAGTATGGTATTAGTTGGTTCGCAAGATTCTAGACGGATAGCCTACAAATCTACATGGTCCTCCTAGAGCCAAGGAAAAGAAAGTTCTTCGATAGGATGATGGAAGACTACCTAGTGTGGAACACAGTCCGCTTAAAATCGACTAAAAATAATTTTTTCTATTTTGGTCCCTGAACTTCCTATTTTATCCCAATAGCTATTTTAGTCCCTTAACTTTTACATATTTGATCAACTCCTCAACTACAATTTACTTATCACGTGTCAGAACACGTATCACTACCAGGGTTAATCTAGAATATATAGTGTTACAAAAGGCGTAGATGAAGTTAAATAGGAGAAGTACAACCGGTTTAAGTCTTGAGGATCTCTAATATTTACTTCTTGTTCTGTTATCTCACCAAATGGATTCTCTCCACAATTGACCTTTTGGGTGCCTAAATAAAGTTTTACCGCATCTAGTATCTCCCAAATGTGTCTCAGGTCTTGCACCCACATGTGTTTCTAAATGGCTTGGCAATCACCCCTTTATATAGGAAAGACTAGGGCTTTGGTCTACCTACGTACGATCCGTAAGGTATGTTGATGACCATACGCAAGGCTAATGGTCCGTATGCTTCTTCTTTTTTATATATCTTTTCACCAGGGGAAGGTTCATTGGGGAACACTAAAAAAGTGGGGAACATCGGGGAAACAACTCAAACGAACTCCGATTGGACTCATTCAAGTGGCGTTGGAACCGGCTCGTCGAACCCTAACTAGGATCTCTTAAACTCCTAAACTCTAAACCCTAAAGCTAAAAAATAAGGCTAAAACCTAATCTAAACCGTAAAATCTAAACTATAAACCCAAAAGGCTAAACCCTAAAGGCTGAACCCTAAAAAGCTAACCCCTAAACCCTGAAGCTAAACCCTAAAGGCTAAACCCTAAAGGCTAAACCCTAAAAAGCTAAACCCTAAACCCTAAAGCTAAACCCTAAAGCTAAACCTAGGGCTAAACCCTATAAGCCAAACCCTAATATATTTAGGGTTTAGGGGTTATGATTTAGGGTTTAGGGTTAAGAGATCCTAGTTATGGTTTGACGAGCCGGTTCCAACGCCACTGGAATGAGTCCAATTGGAGTTCGTTTGAGTCGGTTCCCCACTACTCCTCACTTTTTTAGTGTTCCCTAATGAACCTCACACCTTTTCACCAAATCTTAAAAAATTGGCGAACAATCCAATAAATTCATTTATGAAGTGATTAAGCACAATTTCCATTGAATGTACAGTAAAGGACACAATATTAAGCATGATTTAATATGAAAAGGATGTGTAATTCAAGAGACGTAATAATTACTTCACTAAATAGCTATACGATAATCTTGACTTGTCATATTGCGTTAAAACCCTTTAAAACTTGAACTTGATTAACACTAGTTGTCTAGGTAAGCCCACACTTTACGACGGGAAACAAATGTTTTTTGCGTGATGCAGTAGTGGTTGAGTCGGTATTGTTTCGGTTCTTGATGAATAGAAAATTCGATTAGTATCGTTTTGATTCGCCATAATAATCCGAGGAAAAAGATAAACAAATAAATAAATAAATGAAAAGTAGAAAATGTATTTACATGTCTTTTTTTACCAAAGTAATATTTGTTTTATTTTCTGTAACATAACTTTTATTTCAAGAGTTCAAAGATTATGAAATAAAAGCTATCTTACACAGAATAAAAATAATGAAGAAAAAAATGGCCTTGAATAAAAATCAAACGGCGTCAAAAGAAAAAAAAAAGTCACTATTTATTTAAGCAAAGGGCAATTGGGGGCTCATTTTAATATTTAGTGTGTGAATTTATATAATTATATATATTAACACAAAGTTTTCATGAATAGCGATTTTGATTTTTTAAATTATTGTTTCAATTTTTTTATTAATATTTTATTTGTTATATATTTTGTTTATTTTTCAAATAACCTGCCTTCTATGTTTATATTTTCAACATTATGATCTAAATTTATTGGAAACGGATACTGTGTTGCTATCGTGCTAAACTTAACCAAAACCGATTGCTTTTTTCAACATTACGATATAAACTTTATTGAAAACAGATATTGTACTGCTATCATACCAAAAAAAAGAACCAAAACCGACAGGATATATTATATGTATCGATACCAATATTTATTTATATTTTTTTTGCTTTAAATAAACCAATATTTATTTATATTGTTTTTACTTTCTCGATAAACTGATATCGTATCGCTACTATACCGTGTCGAACAACATCTATACCTGTACCTGTACTCATTTGTATGGTTTATGTTTGGTAATGAATTTTGTGTCGTAACCGTAGTCAACCGAAACCGAAGGCACAACATCGGTATTGGTACTAGTACTTATTTTTATTGTTTTTACTTTCGATAAACTGACGTATCCTATCAAGCAACATTGTTATATGTACTTATGTTCATTTTTGTGATTACCAGTTTCGATAATTTCCATTTATACAACTCTGTCTGCGATGATCAACGAATATCATTACCAGTACTCTAACGATCTGAGCTGATCGATACCATTTGGACAACATCGTTGTCGATACCGGTGTTTTTTTTTCATTTTCAATTTATGTAAAACATGTATTGATTCTATACCGATACCAGAACAATAACAAACCTAACCGATACCGATTGAATGCCCGCGACAACGTGCCGCTGCGACGCGCGAGGAAACAATCTAGTTAATGATTATATGTCATATTGTCGTGTTGATTCTCACAAACATATCCTACAAGAATACAACAGGCTGTTGAGCTGGCCAATTCGTACAGTCATTCGAGGCTTTTATATATATATATATATATATATATATATATATATATATATATATATATATATATATATATATATATAGGGAGAAGGTCATGCGAGAACCACCTCTTATTGCGAGAACCGCGAGAACCAATGTGAACACATGGCAAATTTGTAATTAAGTGACATTTAATAAAAAAAAAACACGCTCTCCTCTTATTTCAGCCCCTGCTCTCCTCTTATTTCATCAGCTGTTCACCATCGTCATTCAAAATCTAGGGTTTCGCTGGAGATTTTGCTTAATCGGCGACGGAGAACTACGGCGGTGAGTTTCATGGCGGCGATCTTACAGGGGATTCGATTGGGATACTGATTACGGCGTTGGGATACTGATTTCGGCTACACATGGCTTCGCCTGATTCATCTCGTGTTGGAGTTGTACCTACGGCATCTGAAGGTTTTAGTTTTCGAATCCAATTCAGATGTTTATGCTATGATTTCAATTTATGATTTGCCCTTGATTCGAATCTCGTTTTGAAAGATTATTTGGTTGTTCTGGAATCGAAACAAGTTGCAATGACAGGACGATGGCTGCTGTAAGTAATTCAATTTTACATATAGCATACTCTAGCATAAAGACACAATTGCAGGGATGGTAGTCAGGTCTCAACAGGCAGTATTTGTACAGTTTTGGTTGGTAGTGTTGTATATTTAGGTAGAGATGGTAAGTTATATGATTCGATATTGGCCACAAACAAAGTTATAGCAAGTAGATCATCCAATGAGCTTAGTAAGTTATTACCAAAAACAAATTCGTGTACTGATATATTGAGATCTATGTCTACCGATGATTCACTGATTAAGTACAGTTTCGGTTGGTAGTGCTGTATATTTAGGTAGAGATGGTAAGTTATATGATTCTATATTGGCCACAAACAAAGTTATAGCAAGTAGATCATCCGATGAGCTTAGTAAGTTATTACCAAAAACAAATTCGTGTACTAATTTAGTGAGATCTACGTCTACCGATGATTCACTGATTAAGAAAAGAATCTCTATGAGGAAGCGTTTCTTAAAGTTCAAAGAACGGGCCATCACTCTTAAGTTTAAAGCATTTCAGTATTCCTGGAAGGAATCTCTCCGCTTGCTCTCCGTAAGATCCGGTGCAAAGTCGCAGAAGAAGTTTGAATCGATCTCTCGCTTGGGATATATCGATTCTCAAAAGCACCGTATATCTAACCATTCTCGTTCATCTACTCCTGGTAAGAAATGATCGATATACGGATATACCAATTTCAGGTTATTATAATATTAAGTTTTGCAAGTTCTAAAATTTTACTTTATATGTAGGTGGATGTTTGCGTCTGGTTCCAACGAAAGAGGTAGTTGAGTATGTGAACAAGATGCTTTTAGATTCACGTGTCAAGACCTACAGGAACATACAGAAGATGCCGACGTTTATATTAGACAAGAGGGAACGAATGGGCTCTAGGTTTATTTCGGATAATAGATTAGTGGAGGACCCTATTGATGTTGAAAAGCAAAGGGCCGTTGTTAATCTATGGACCGAAGAAGATAGACAAATGTTCTTAGATAATTATGCTTTGTTTGGCAAAAACTTCAAAAAGATTGCATCTTTTTTTCAACACAAAACAGTTGCTGAATGTGTTGAGTTCTATTACAAGAATCACAAGTCTGAGAGTTTCCAAAAAACAAAGAAGAATTCAAAATTTTGCGAAAGGGAAGTCGTGTGATGTTAATACTAACAGTACGTATTTGGTGACTCATGGGAAAAGACCAAATCGGGAAACGGGGGCCACTTCTCTCGACATGCTCGGTGCTGCTTCAGCAATGGTTGCTAATGTGAATGAACGGTCGAATGATTTTACTATCTATTGTAACGAGCAGGAAACCGTTGCAGCCGATGTGTTGGCTGGGATTTGCGAGTCGATATCATCAGAAGCTTTGGGTTATTGCATTACCAGTTCAGTTGACCACCCGAAATTGGGTCGTTCTTCGCTAAACAATGTTGATGAGGAGACTCGTTCGGATGACAGTTGTGGGGAAGATACGAATGTTGGAGTTGAACCTACGGCATCATCCTAATTTGTTATCAATTATGTATTACATGTAATTATTTGTGATTTTATTATTACCCACTTAACATAATGTAATTTTATTACTACCCATTTAACTTACAATATTAATATTAATACCTAACTTACAATATGCACATGTGCATACATATCGACCAGTTGTATCTAACAGTTGAATCATCTTGTTTATTGATATACCATTGTTTATTATTATACATGTTACTAATATTAATATAAAACCGTTTGTTATGCCTTATATATAACTATACCCATTTGTAATACATTACATACTACACTGTACGTTATATAACTTTATGCACATGTGCATACCCATCATTTAATTTATTAACCAACATAATATAACATATTTTAACAATCGTGCACATCTATAACACATTATATATTACTGACACACATTTAATCATTACTAACATTTATTACCAGCCATCTTGTTAGTTTAACCATTTTAATGCACATGTGCATAAACGACAACAACCAATACGAACTCCAAACATCGATTACTATATCAGCTAAAATACCAACTAATTACGATATCAACTACTATACCAGCTGTTGTCAACCAAATGTATTAGTGTCATAATAGACCACTTCCAACCACATTTAACCAAAACTATAAACGACATCATAACAAAGTACCATCTGACGTGTTAAAACAAACAAAACAAAACAAAAAGTACTAGTTTCATTAACATAAATCACCAACAAAACAGAAATACTATATGTTCCTAAAGTTAATAACCTGTTGTGTTAACTCATACCCTCAAACTTATCCTCATTCTTCCATTTATCAAGCATATTCTAACATTTTTCTTGTTTCATCGCCTCTTTGTCTATCGTTTTCCGCATTTTTTCATCTCTCAAACCACGTGTTTTCTCTTTTGCAAGTTCCATAACAGTTTCCTTGTACATGTTTGCCTCTGATAATAACAGTTTTGTTGATATCTTCATCCTCAAGTTTTTCAGCTGCATGTCTTGAATATTTTTCCGCGTACTAAAACCGCTTTGAAACTTGACATCGCTCCATTTGTACATCTCCATGTGTCGCATAGCGAACACACCGCAATCATTGAAATTATCACTCGTTTCCCATTCCAATTTTTTATGTTTAACCTATTTCCAAACACATTAATACATGTATGAAATGTTTGTACACACTAATGCACATGTGCATTTTGAATATTGATTAAAAATTCTAAATAACACATACCATCAACAGCATTGTCATCTTTATCACCAACTTTAGATGTTGATAACCTTCTGTTCTTTACCATGTGCACCTCACCAACACCTTTGTTTGGTGTTTCCACCTGTTTCCGTTTATTATTCCTCACCTTCATGTCCTTTTTTACAACTTTTTTCACATCTGCATTCATAAACTCAATATGTTTATACAAATTATATTAATACAAAACAACATTAATGTAATGATGCACATGTGCATGAAATAACTTTTAATTAATGAACATCCAAAATATTAATTATAAATAATCAAATATTCTAACGTTTTTGTTTACCATGCATATACTTTTCCGTTGTGATTGCGTCTTACAATGATGACCCTTCGTCTCTCGACTTTAATACCAATATAACTTTTTTCATTTTCTTTTCCAACTTTCTTTCCATTGCAATTCTGCAATGAACATGTGCATATACGTTAAATACCTTAATAATCTAGTATGACAAATTATGCGCATGCGCATAGTCACATGTTTTGTCAGATTATGCACATGTGCATATATGTATATATCACACCACACTATCTTGTTACCACATTCTAACATAAAATAATCAAATACTCTAACCTTTTTGTTTACCATGCATAAACTTTTCCGTTGTGAATGCGTCTTACAATGATGACCCTTCGTCCCTCGACTTTAATACAAATATAACTTTTTTCATTTTCTTTTCCAACTTTCTTTCCATTGCAATTCTGCAATGAACATGTGCATATAC
The DNA here is from genome assembly GCF_002127325.2 of Helianthus annuus. Taxonomy (NCBI): domain Eukaryota; kingdom Viridiplantae; phylum Streptophyta; class Magnoliopsida; order Asterales; family Asteraceae; genus Helianthus; species Helianthus annuus. The sequence goes on along the minus strand of NC_035448.2, from coordinate 92,919,884 downwards.
GTTAAATACCTTAATAATCTAGTATGACAAATTATGCGCATGCGCATAGTAACATGTTTTGTCAGTTTATGCACATGTGCATATATGTATATATCACACCACAATATCTTGTTACCACATTCTAACATGAAATAATCAAATATTCTAACCTTTTTGTTTACCATGCATATACTTTTCCGTTATGCATATACTTTTCCATTGTGACTGCGTCTTACAATGATGACCCTTCGTCCCTCGACTTTAATACAAATATAACTTTTTTTCATTTTCTTTTCCAACTTTCTTTCCATTGCAATTCTGCAATGAACATGTGCATATACGTTAAATACCTTAATAATCTAGTATGACAAATTATACACATGCGCATAGTAACATGTTTTGTCAGTTTATGCACATGTGCATATATGTATATATCACACCACAATATCTTGTTACCACATTCTAACATAAAATACATTTGTGCATAACTATTCACATGTTACTACAAAATATGCACACGTGCATATTAAATTAATATCACAATCTTTGCACATGTTCATAACTATATATCACACAAACTTACCTTAATAACATATTCTGTTAAACATCTGATGTAAACATATGCACGTGTGCATGACAATATTTCTCATAATACACACCAAAGTTTGAATTAACAAATTATATGTAATATAAAGAAGTACGAACGAATTGTGTAAACTTGCAAATTGTCACACGAACTATGCACATGTGCATATTGAACTATTATGAATATATGCACATGTGCATAACTATATATCACACAAACTTACCTTAATAACATATTCTATTAAACCTAGTTAACTCTATGATGTAAACATATGCACATGTGCATATATTACCAACTGCATCGTCGACTAATAACCAACCTTTTTTTGGCTTTTCACTTAACACTTTTGTATTCACCTTCCTTATCATCTGGCAGTTTTGTTGCCCCTTTGTCATTCGATCTCAACAAACGTTTTATTTTTTCTTCGCTTTTTCCATTTTTTTGCCTACAATAATAATTGAAACATAATATAATCAAACATGCAATTTCAATTAGTATGTGCATTAAACAACTTTTTTCATCACTGTAAACGATATGCAATTGTGCATCAATATGCACATGTGCATCACATATCATTGTCATTATGCACTTGTGCATCAATATACACATCTGCATCACATATTCTTATAGTGATGCTTAAAATCAATCCATATGTAATGTTCAATGTTATGTGCTCAAATTCAATATGCACATATGCATCAATTTAAACAACAACATCAACAAAATCTAATTACACAAAATCATATACACGTATATTATACAAAGCTGCTCATGTTTGCTATGCACATGTGAATCACATGAAACAATAACACCATCATATCCTAATTACACAAAATCACAATAACACCGTCATATCCTAATTAAACAAAACCACGTATATTACACAAAACTGCTCAAGTTCACTATGCACATGTGCATTACCTAAAACAACAACACCAGCATATTCTAATTACACAAAATCATATACACTTATCCTAAACAAATCTGCTCAAATTCACTATGCACATGAATGATATTATTAACTTTATTTGGTTCACATATACATACTAGGTCTGCTATGGCACTGTATAAGTCTGTGCGATAACATAACAAGCACAGGTAACAGATTAACGACTTGAATCATATTCATATAAATCATTGATAGAAATCAAAATTACTGATAAAAACAGACACCTAAAGAATAATATATAAATCTACTGGTAATAATCAAAGCCTTACCAAGTGTTAGATGGCGTGATTGGCGACTAATTGAGATTTGGCTGAGATAAACGATCAGGGATTGATAAACGGACGCGATTTTTGATTTCTAGGTCATGTCGATCAATGGTAATCGATGATTTTGTAATCGATTGCTGAATGTAATAACAATCTGTAACTGATGATGAATGATTTTGTTCAATTTGTGCTCTGAATTTTGCCCTAATTTGTACGATGATACGGTGATGGTGATAATGGAAATCGAATTGCAGCAGAGATTTAGACACCGTGTTATTAAGATTCATTATTTAATTACAATAATACCCCATGTTCACATTGGTTCTCGCGGTTCTCGCAATAAGGTGGTTCTCGCATGAACCTTACCCTATATATATATATATATATATATATATATATATATATATAGGATAAAGATCCGTTAGGAACCACCCTTTATTGCGAGAACCGCGAGAACCAGTGTGAACACATGGCAAAATTGTAATTATGTGATATTTATTTCAAAACACGCTCCCCTCTTCTCATCACTCTGTTCACGATCTACAACTTTCAATTAGATTCATCAGATCAGATTGTTGTATACATTGCAGATCAGATTATTGTATACATTGACAACGACGGCCGACGACGTTCACGTAACTCACCGGAGTTCACGGCGGCGACATCCAGGCACGGTGTTTCCGGCGGGATTCACAACGAACAACCCACCATTTACACGATCTACATGGGATCCTCTGATTCATCACGTGTCGATCTTCACACATATGATGTTCCTCCTCATACAGTCTCTGATAATCCTCCTCATACATCTGATGTTCCTCCTCTTACAGTCTCTGATTCCTCCTCATACAGTCTCTGATAATCCTCCTCATACACGGCATCCTCTGTTGGTCCATCTTCTGATAATACAGTTGATAGTCACAAGATACCTACAAATACAGAACATCAAGAGTTGCAATTCATTCGATTTTGACTAAAGGTATTATGTTTAGTGTAAATGATGTATATACTTTGTAAATCATTATATTTACTGTAAATGATGTTGTATTAATTATATGCACATGTGCATTATGTTTACTGTAAATTATATTTTGTAGTAATTATATGCACATGTGCATTATGTTTACTGTAAATTATATTGTATTAGATTACATGCACATGTGCATTATGTTGAAAACTAGACTATATTGTTGATGTATGTATTCTAAACAAGTGCCTTATGGATAACTATCTAATTATGTATATAATGGAAGCAAACAAGGGTCTTAGGTGGTGGACAACTACAAAAAAATAGGGGAGGTGACTGTGTGAGATTGGCAATTGAAGAACAAGCAGACAACCAGGGAGGCATTGGTGGAGTATATGCAGCTTTTGGCGCTGCTGAAAGACACCTGAATGAAGATGGGTCAATATGGGCGGGGTTGGCACTCGGAAAAATAAGTCGACTTTCAATGTTAAACCCGTTAGATGGGATTCCTGTGTCATAAGCGGGGACCCGTCGAGTGGCTTTGTAATGACCTAGAACGGTTGGGCTACACCTAAAGCCAATATGTTAGCATGGAAAGGCGTTGAAGGCAGGTTACTGACAAAGACAGAGCTGTAAAAAAAGGGGAATTCTTATCAGCAACACAAGGTGCCCGGGTTGCGGATACGAGCAAGAAACTGTTGAACACATCCTCATTCCGTGTTTGATGTCGAAAACGCTATGGTGGATGATTGGAGCATGGCTGGGAGTAAAAGATTTACATTCTTACTCAACAGTGGCAAATATTCTCTTTTTTTCCTGGAAGCTGGATATTTCTAAGAAGAAAAGGGCAGTCAACTGCATAGTGATACTTACATTATGGATCATATGGTCGAGAAGAAATGAGAAGGTATTCAAAGTGGTGCAGTGTTCAAATGCTATAAGACTGGAATAAGTCAGTGAGCGTACTCGTTGTGGATGAAAGTCATAGCCAATATGGAGAATTTAGTTATTAAAGAGTGGTACACCAGTGGTGTGAATGTAATAGAAAAATATGATTTTATATGTTTATTGTAAGCGTACTTCTCTAGTTCATGTATAAAGTTATGGTTTGAATATATGGCATCTTGTTATGTTCAAAAAAATGTCGTTATATATAAAACGATAATGCTCATGTGCAGTATGTTGACAATTACATTATGCACACGTGCATTATATTGACAATTACCTTATGTATACATTTGAAAAATATAGGACGATAAGGGTGATGCAGACGAGAGAATATTTCAAAAACTATTCTAGAGACATACGAGAGACGTACGTCTATTTATCTTTATCGATGAACCTGGTTCAGACATTATATTACATACAATGAAACACCAATTTGCAACCTCAAAGACTTTTATTTTGATTACGTTATAGTTGATAACGAGCTACAATCGTTCTTAGATGATCAACCAGACGTTGTAAATCGAACAACCAAATTTATGATTCTTAAATGAACTATTTACGACAATAAACAAATTCCAATCAGTATTCATTTTGATTCTATTTTTTTAGTTGTCATGATGTGGATTATCAAATTTACGTTTTGATTATGTTTTTAGTTGTTTTCATGTGCATTACCAAACTTAATGTATTGACAGAAAGATGCACATGTGCATACATGTTTTTCTGTTTAGCTTAACATGGTTATTTGATACGAAAAAAAGATGCACATGCGCAGTATACGTGCTCTAATAATGCTCATGTTCACCCATACATATTTTTTAACAACATACAAGCACCGATTTGATGCGTATATACATCGCTTTAATATACATAATACATCCTTTAATATACATAATACATCGACATATGATTACTATTTTGAATAAAGCACATGTGCATCCATACATAATTTATCCTATACAACTACTGTCAACCAAATATACCCACACCACATCAGTTAGCCACGTACTACTTCCCAAACAAAAAAAAAAGAAAAGAAAAAAAAAACAAACACTACGAGTTTCATGTCCTTGAATCGCCCACATATAACATCCATAACATCATATTGCCTGTTCCTTTTCCAGTTGTTGAGCACACCCCAGCATTCCTATTGCTTCAACGTCTCTTCGTCTAACATATGCTTAACTCTATCATCTGTTAATCCATGTATTTTTTTGCCATAGATGATCTACAATGAGCATGTGTATCAACATTAATTTATGATCAACATATAAGATATGCACACATGCATCATTATATACATGTGCATAAACATTAAATACCTTAAGAACCTATGTTGATAAATTATGCACATGTGCATATTAACATATTCTGACAATCTATGCACATGTGCATAACTATATATCACACAATTATACCTTATTAACATATTCCAAGATGAAATACATGTTAGCATAACTGTGCATAACCATATAGATCAAAGTCATATGCATCAACATTATCTACCTTGTTAGACTATTATTGCAAACTATGCACACGTGCATATTAACCTATTATAACAATTTATGCACATGTGCATAACTATATAGATCACAAATTTAGTTTATTATCCTATTATGTGTAATCATATTCTGTCAAGATATGCACATGTGCATAACTATATATCACACAATTATACCTAATCGACGTGTTCTGTGTAAGCCTGTTCGGTTAGAAAATATGCACATGTGCATATCTATATAGATCACAACATTACCTAATTATCTTGTTCTGTTTCTGTTAGAAAATATGCACATGTGCATATCTATATAGATCACAACATTACCTTATTATCCTGTTCCGTGTAAGCATATCCTGTCAAAATATGCACATGTGCATAACTATAGCTATGCACAAGTGCATTAACATGACATAACTTATCAACAGTTATAGTTCAGTAAAAAAAACCCTAACGCTTACCAAATCAAGTTGTGTGTTGCCCATCATATCTAACATTATTCACATAACATTATTCATCAAGAAAAACTACATGAACAAACACATAACTACCCCAATACATATAGTTCTATCACAACATTCGCCCCTGTTCACTCAAAAAATCATATATATAACACAATTTTCAATAATGCAGATATGAAACAGGTATGAAACGACTGTTTAAGTGTCATAATCACATAATAACATATCTGAATCGATGATTAAGAGTTGTATTGTCACATACGACTACAAAACAAAGTGTATGAACTTACAAATTCACAGAACGGTGCAACAACGAATCGTGATTCCGTTAGACGTGATTCCGTTAGACGCGATTCCATTAAACGACATATGTTCTTCAAATTATCCCTATCTGTACAATAAATCTTGATGATTATGATCGTTTTGCCCTAATTTCGAATCGAAGAGGAATGTGCAATCGATGATTATGTTCTTTTTGCACTAATATCGAACATACGATGAATTTTGATGATGAACTGCTGATATTGTGGAGCGTTGAACTTGATTTTTTGTGAAGGCTGTGATGAATCGCAGATTGATGATGCTTGTGGGATTGTCGGACGTGGTTTCTTGATAGATTGTGATTTAGTTTTTGTTTGAAGTCCAGTAGTACAGATGCAGGGAGAGGAGCGACTAATTTACAAGTTTTATGTATTTACAAAATTGCTCCCTGTTCACATTGGTTCTCGCGGTTCTCGCAATAAGGGTGGTTCTCGCATGAACCTTACCTTATATATATATATATATATATATATATATGCGTTTGTTCATTATACATTAAAAATGTCGTTAGTGGAGTATAAAAAATCATCTCAAAATAATCTAGAGGTCTGATGTTCAAGACATTGCTTGAGCACTTAATTTATTTCTTATTGACCACAATTTTAGGCCAGTTTTTTAATATCGTCCAGGGCCTAAATCTTTTTATGAGTTCTAGGGGACGGCCATGGTATACTATATAAATAAATTATAATGTATCACTTAAATAATATACTTTGAAATAATGTAATTTTAAAGTATTAAATAAATAACGAAATATGATCTACAAACTTATAATTGGCTCTTTGTTCAAGAACTTAAAAAAGAAGCATACAAGATAAAAGAGTTCTCTCATCACAAACTGAGACACACAATGGTGAGAAGGCCATATATGATTAGGGAACACTGATACGTTGCTACATTATATACCACAACTTTCCAAAGACTTTTTGCTTGTCATCATCTAAAATTCAAATATTCCATCTAACTATATTTGATTGTTATTTTCATGATGTCATTTAGAAATACTGTATATTTTTTTTGTTCAGATCGTCCAAAATATAGAGGTCCTACATATCTCTGTTTAATTTTAAAGTGACAAATTACTATAGACTTAAAACTAATGAAGGTTATTTTATAAAGGTAAAGTTTTTAAAAGCATCTAAGTTTAGAGGTTTTGAATTTAAGTCTTATAGATAGGAGGATCAAAGAAATTCGTCTTCAAAGCTAGTTTTTTTATAAAGCTTTTCTAAAGAATAAACTTATGTCTACCAATAAAGAAAAACTAATAATCGTCTTAAAAGCTAGTTTTTTTCTAAAACTTTTCTAAAGAAAAAACTTATGTCTACCAATAAAGAAAAACCAATAATAATACACAATCTTCAAATGAGACCAAGTAAGATGGTTGAGTAAAGAGTGATATTATTATTATTATTATTGTTTTTTTTTTGTATAATCGCAATATGTTTATTAACAGGTTAAACTATTTTTAGAGTGAATTTTAAGGATTGTCCTTTATCCTTATATCCATTTTCAGACGCTGACATTTATGTTCAAAATTGACGAGTTTTGTCCTTTATGTTTTCATATCATACACGTTTTGTCCTTTAGGCCTAACCTAGTTAGTATTTTCAGTTAAATTTGGTCATATGCTTTGCACATGATGGCATTTTTGTCAATTCAAAGTTAAGTTCAACGGCAGATTTACAACTCAAAGCTTCTGCAACCTTTGAATTGACAAAAATACCCTCATGTGCAAAGCACATGACCAAATTTAACTGAAAAAAATAACTGGGTTAGGCCTAAAGGACAAACGTGTATGTTATGAAAACATAAAGGACAAAATTCGTTAATTTTAAACATAAAGGACAACGTCTGAAAATGGATATAAAGATAAAGGACAATTCTTGAAATTCACTCATTTTTTTATTAATAGCAAACTGTACTACTCCACTTGTATTCATTTAACGTGGAGCCATTGTCACTTTTCTAAGAGGGTTGATATTATTGTGGTAGAAGCTCTTTATTAATTTTAAGTTTATCTTAAGCTACTCACTGTGATGATAAGGGTAAGAATACATTTTTTTACTATGTTGGCAGAGGGAGCTTTGCTCTCTAAAACTATATAGCATGGTGGCAAGGACATCACACCACCCCTCTCATTGATTAACGTCACAAAAAGTCAAGGAAGCACATGCCTCCTGCCCGTGAGAATGTCCAACCCCCAAGGGGCAATACCCCCCACCCCCCTCTCCTCCATGGCACCACACTGGGTGTCCTTAGGGAGGACGGTATTATTCACCGCATGCATGCAGGGTGTTGTTTTCACCGAACGGGTTATGGCTGTCGACAAGATTTCGGTGAGTGGAGAGTGGGTAATTCGGTGTATAGTTACCGATGCAGGAAGAGGAGGGAAGGAAGAGAGAGGGGAGTTTGATGGTAGGTCCCAATCCCTTTCAACCAATTATAATTTTTTTTTTAATTTTTTACCACTCTCTAGGTGTTTGAATCACTGCCAGTGATTGAGTGCAAATGGGGATTAAAATGGGAACTTGACATGGCATGATATTATTAACTAGTCAGTAACTCAAATACCGTAAAATGTTTGAATCATACACTCCACCTTCACATTTAAGCTGATTGTTAGTGCAGTAATGTCTATCGCCTTCGTCAATCCGAGCCGTAGCGAGAAACCGAAGAAATCAAGTCTTTATAGTGTTATATCTAGTCAAAAGGCAATGTGACAATCTTGTAATTAATGAAAAGTTTCATTAAAGCCTTGACCTATAAATAGAGGAGTTAGGTTTAAAATTAAGGACTTTTGCTCATTTTGGAGATTTAGAGATTCAAGTTTAGAGAGAGAAAGTCTAGAGAGAGAAAGTACTCTCCACGTGATTTTTGCATTGTACACGTCATATTCTTCAACAAAATCACGTTTCTAGTACGTTATTGTGTGTTCGGTTACGCACGTTCACGGATTCCGCACATCGAACGTTCGTTACGCAATCGAACGGTGTCAAAACCGGTTCTACACTGATATATCATGCCTTAAGGTAATATTTTAAGATAACTTTTAAACACTCTATAGAATTCTTTATATTTTTCATTATCTTATCTTACTTCCAATAAACTATTTCAAATAATAACACGTGAGAACACCTTCTCATCCCTCAAATAAATTTGTTGTTAATATTATTTATAGGGTGAAGATATAATAGAAAGTTTATTTGGTTAGTAAGACTAGGAAGTGATCTTGATCATCCATTTAGTTAATTAAGGGCTAAGATTAAATGATGGAAATTGAAGGGAAGAAAAGAGGCACGTGAGTATGTCTAGGGGCATTCTAGTCAATCCAAGCCCAATAGTTTCTCTGTCTTTCAATTCCCCTCAATTTTTTAAACGTTAATAACTCTTTCATACGACATTATTTTTTTTTAAAATTGCACAAAAAAAACGAGCGTTTTTTTTATCTTTAAAACGAGTATACTATTGCTATATTTTCAAAAAAAAAAAATTAAAATCCCAGTTGCGTAAAACGCAATAGAAAAACCCCCAGTTACGTAAAACGCAATGAAAAAAAACCTAAAAAATGACATTTTTCTAAAACGCAATGGACCAAAAACACAAAAAAAATGTCTTATTTGTAAAACGCAATTGCCAGAAAATACATAAAAATGACTCATTCTAAAACGCAATTGACTAAAAAAAAAGAAATTGTTCTATGTAAAACGCAATGGACTGAAAACACATAAAAATGTGTTTTACCTAAAACGCAATGCACAAAAAACACAAAGAAATGTCTTATTTATAAAACGCAATGGCCAGAAAACACTTAAAAATGTCTCATTTCTAAAACGCAATGGCCTAAAAAAACAAAAGAAAATGTTCTCTGTAAAATGCAATGGACTGAAAACACCTAAAAATGTGTTTTACCTAAAACGCAATGACCAAAAACACTTCAAAAATGTGTTTTACCTAAAACGCAATGACTAAAGACACTTAAAAATGTGTTTTTTTCTAAAACGCAATATACAGAAAACACATAAAACTCTCTTATTTCTAAAACGTAATGGATACATAAAATTGTCTGTGAACTGTTTGTGAATTGTCTGTGAACTGTATGAATTGTCTACGAATTTCTTTCTTCGAAATGAGTCAATTTCTGAAAAATTAATTTTTCTAATGCATTTTTATTAAAGCAATTTCTGGAAAATTAATTTTTCTGATGCATTTTTATCAACCCCAGCCAGGGGCTCTGCCCCTTGGACCCCGCCAGGGGCTGCCGCCCTGGGACCACGCTACCAGGGGCTGCCGCCCCCGGACCCCCGCCAAGATCGTAAAACACAATGACTAAATCAAAAACCCAGACCGTGGAAATGAAATTAAAGAATTTCTTACATGGATCGAAGCCGATTTCTTCATCAATTGACGAATTTTGAATGATAGAAACACTTATCAGCGATTGAATCGAACGGACCGAGTGATTATCTTCAAAATCACAGGAAAAAACGAGATTTTGAATGAAATTAAACTGGGGTTTCTTCAAAAAAAAAAAAAGCTGAAGAACACGTTGATCGGGTGTTTGAATCATTGATTGATAACGAAAATCGCACTATAATGTAGTGATTATTGAGATAGTAAGTGAAGAAAAGGTTGGAGATAGTGGGTTTTAAAAATGGTGGGTTTTGAAGTAACTGGGGAGAAGAAGGAAGAAGAAAGGATGAGATTGACTAAAATACCCTTTCTCTTTATTTTTTTTGAAGTAACTGAAGAACACATGGTGTTCATTGATCTTGAAAAGGCCTATGACAGTGTGCCGCGTAGACTGATTTGGGATGGTTTAGAGAGTAGAGGGTTTCTGGGAAGTATATAGACTTAATTAGGGATATGTATGTTAGGACTGAAACTAGTGTCCGAGCGCCTGTAGGGGATACTGATTCTTTCCCGGTGGAGGTAGGACTCCACCAAGGGTCTGCTTTGAGCCCTTTTCTCTTTGCAGTTATCCTAGATGAGTTGACAAAGTTAATTCAGGGGGCTCTTCCGTGGTGCCTGCTTTTTGCAGATGATATTGTGTTACTTGCTGATAGTAAACAAAGCCTGAATGCGAGGCTAGAAGAGTGGCGAGCAGCTTTAGAGGGCAGGGGTTTAAGGATTAGTCGATCTAAGACTGAGTACTTATATTGCGACTTTAGTGGAGTGGATAACGATGAGGACATTCAGATCACCATTGACGGTCAAGCGGTCCCGCAGGTGACTAAGTTCAAGTATCTAGGATCGTTTGTCCAGAGGGATGGGGAGATAGATAGTGATGTTGCCCACCGCATCCAGGTTGGATGGTGTAGGTGGAGAGCTGCCACTGGGGTATTGTGCGATAGGAGGTTCCCAACAAAATTGAAAGGGAAATTTTATAGGGTTGCAATTAGACCTGCTATGTTATATGGAACCGAATGTTGGGCCATTAAGGAAGTACAGGCACGTAAGATGGAGGTAGCAGAGATGAGAATGCTAAGATGGATGTGTGGGCACACAAGGTTAGACCGGATAAGAAATAATGTTTTTAGGGAGAGATTAGAAGTAGCTAGTATATCATATAAGATAAAGGAGGGAAGATTGAGATGGTTTGTGTGACAACTCGAACTTTAGACTCGCTTTTTGTAACGCTACGTGCATATGTGAACTGGATTATATGTTTGGATTTAATAAACGTTTTGTTATCGTGTGTTTTGTATATATATATATATGTTAATAACTTGAACCGCACATCATACACACCACTCGCACAAGGCCGTTGGGCCTCATTCTTGTACGTGGACCAATAGGGCGGCCCATGTGGGGTTCGGCCCACACCTCCTCTACGTACATGCTCACATGCACAACTAGGGTTTTTAGTTTTCAATCTTGGCAACACACACAAACTCTCTCTCTCTCGGCTGCTTAGAACCCGACGGCAAGCACTCCTCTCTCGAAGATCACTTCTAGAATTGAATCACTCGCTATCTTTCGGTTAGTGTTTTGGTTTGTGATTTCCTTGTTAATTGATGTCATGATTTCCCTGCTTAGATTAAACCGGTTAAGGTTGTGTATGTGATGATAAGCTGGGAATCGTATGTAATGTTCTTGTAGTTCGTTTGCATGATGATAAGCTTATACCGATTGATGATATTAGGTTCTGTTTTCGGATTGTTTGTGTAACGATTTCAGATTTGGAATGAATGTAATCGGATTGAATTGTTGGGTTGATTGGTTGCTGTTTATGTTTGGAATCATGTTTAGGGTATGTATGAATTGCATGTTACCACATCTTGTGATTCGGGTATGATGCTTGTTCATGTTAGAGTTTATACGAATTAAGTGATATGGTTGCTTGTTTGATCGAGTAATTAGATGATGTGATAATGATTTGGTGTTAATTGATTTCATAAGTTGGAAACTATTGAATTAATCAAAAAAGGGATTGATTTAGATTGTAACTGTTATGCATAATTCTTGGTAATTAGTTAATGGGTCACACAAGGTCTCTTGTACGATCAAGAGGTCCATCGCACAAAGCCGGCCTGATCACACAAGGAAACCCGGTCGCACAAGGGCTCTTAATCGCACAAAACGTATTTGGGTCACACGGGTTTGAACTATTGGGCCGGACAGCCCATAATGCTTCGTACAACCCAACCTGAGCGTACAAGATCAGTCGGGTCGCACAAGCTGGCTGTGATCTGTTAACTGATTTGGGCCTCAAGGCCCAAAGGCAAATCGCACAACCTGACTCGATCGGACAAGACCTGTCGGACCGCACAAGTCATCTATGTGGGCCGTTCACATTAATGGATCGCACAAGTCCACTATCGTGTTTTATTTATTTGGGCCGAGACCACTATGCTTGAATTGTTATATGTTTGGATCAATTGATGTTGGATCCCTTATGCATGTTATTGGGCTTGTTCTACTTCACACATGTTAACCATATTGTTTGACTGATTTCGGGTTGCTAAGATATACATACGTGGTTGCCATGATAATTACGTGCTAACAACGTGTTCACCTGTATGATACATACGTGCAATGTTTGAACCGAACCTGACTTGTGTGATAATCTGTTAGGACGTGGTTAACCTGTTAGTCAAGAGTCTTTTATTTGTGTATCTGCCGAGCAAACCAAGGTGAGTTCACACAGCCAAGGCATGGGATTCCCGGGTTGGGAATTGGGTTGGATATGTTGATGTTGAAAGAGTTACTCGTACTTACGCATTCTCTAGACTATAGACCATCGTCCTCAGGTTAGTCAGGACACGTTACGTAAAGCCTACGTAACCCAGTATAAATGCCATATGTCTCCCGGGTCGGGAAGGACACGTTACGTAAAGCCTACGTAACCCAATACCATTCACTGGCTTCCAGGACGGAAGGCCACGCTGCGTAAAGCCTACGTAGCCCCCACGCGTACCACTGTCCTCGGGGAAGGGCACGTCACGTAAAGCCTACGTGACCCTGTACGTTTTCCTGTTCTCGGTAAAGAAGAACACATGGTCGGAAGTTAGTCTAGTAAGTACCGTTAATGAGAAGCCCTCATTAGCCAGGATAAACATGGGAAGCCCCCACTAGTTATACTTATGCACTACGTTATGAACTTACTTTCTGTGAACTCGCTCAACTAGTTTGTTGATTATTTGCTGCATGCCTTGCAGGACCTTAGGTATACTTGGAGCTTGCACCAGAGGAGAAGCGGGTCGTTGTGGACAAGAACTCGTGAATGCTTATTAAACACTTTTACATTCACACATTGATACTTATGTCTTGGGTTTTACATTTAATGCTTCCGCTACTTAAATAGTGTTTGGTTTTGAACACCAATTATGTCTTTGATTGTTATTAAATGCTATGTTTGATATGATTGGTGGCTTGATCCTGGTCAGTCACGCCTCCAAGCGGTGGTACTCCGCGTGTGGATTCTGGGGGTGTGACAGATTGGTATCAGAGCCATTGGTTATAGAGAACTTGGTTTTAATATGGGAAAACGTTTTTATTAAAACCGGACTATAACCAGAACAGTGCTCTCAACGATCCACAACGACGCTTCGCTCCACGTGCAAGACTCGACATCCTAGGTAATAAGGTTTATGTTTATTGCCTGTATGCTAGAATTGTTTAGAACTTTGCTCGCATTACGCTTAGATACACATGCTTTGATTTCATGAGGACACCTATATGCCTATACTTTTCTGTCATCGCCCTATTCGCGAACCATTCTTACCTATGCTACTTGTTACTATGAAGATCATGTCTGGAAGAATCAACATGACACAAGCCCAGCTAGAGGCTCTCGTTCAAGCCCAAGTCACAGCGGCACTTGCGGCTGCTCAAGCAGGTAGGATAACCTGTAGTCATAACTTACGCTAGGATCTTTAGATCCTACACTCCTAAACTAGCTCTTGTATTTAAACTTTGCCCTACTCGTATACAATAGGTCAACACGCGCAGCAGCCTGTCTGCACATTTAAGAATTTCATGGACTGTCGTCCAAACACCTTCAGCGGCACGGAAGGAGCAGTGGGACTACTCCACTGGTTCGAGAAGTTAGAATCAGTCTTTGAAATGTGCGAGTGCCCTGAAGCCCGCAAGGTCAAGTTTGCCACCGGCACTTTGGAGGGGATAGCATTGACTTGGTGGAACGCCCAAGTCCAGATCTTAGGGTTGGCAGCTGCTAACGCCACCCCATGGAACGACTTTAAGGAACTCATCAAGCGTGAGTATTGCACGCGGGAAGACATACACAAGCTGGAAGACGAGCTTTATAACTTGAAAATGGTTGGATCGGAAATCGAAGCGTATACCAAACGGTCCAATGAGCTGGCCGTTCTGTGTCCTACTATGGTGGACCCTCCCTACAAGCGCATTGAGTTGTATCTCAAGGGATTGGCGCCAGAAATTCAGAGCCACGTGACGTCGGCTAACCTCGAAAACATCCAAGAAATCCAGCGTCTTGCTCACCGTATCACTGATCAGGCAGTGGATCAGAATAAACTGCCTAAGCGTGTTAATGCTACTGCTAACGTCACCACCTCAGTTACTCCTGCTACATCTGGTGACAGTAAAAGAAAATGGGATGGAGATTCTAGCAAAGGTTCAGCATCTGTTCAGCCACAAGCTCAGCAGCAGAAGATCGATCACTATCAGAGTCCCAGTCAGCAATCCTCTGGTGGTCACAGGCAGAGGAGATATCAGGGTAGCCAACCCAGGTGCCACAACTGCAACAGGCATCACCACGGCCCGTGTAACAAGGGTCGTTGTCAAAGGTGCCTTAAGATGGGGCACGAGGCCAAAGACTGTAGGAGTCCACGGCCTGCGAATCAGAATCAGCAGCCTCAGCAACCAGCTCCACAGAACCATCAGCAGCAGCAGCAGCCACAGCGTGGAAACCGGGGATGTTTCCAGTGTGGGGCTGAAGGTCACTTCAAACGCGATTGCCCTCAGTTGAACCAGAACCGCAACAACAATAACCAGGGCAACGGGAACAACAATGGTGGAAACAACAACAACAACGGCAATGAAGCTCGTGGTCGTGCTTTTGTGCTAGGTCGAGGCGACGCAGTGAACGATCCCAACGTTGTTATGGGTAAGTTTCTCCTCGACAATATTTACGTTACTGTTTTGTTTGATTCGGGTGCGGATACAAGCTATATGTCTGTGAAAATGTGTCAACTGCTAAAACGTGCACCAACACTTTTACCCACCAAACATGTAGTCGAGTTAGCTAACGGTAAAAGTCTAGAAGCCACGCACGTAGTTCAGGGTTGTAATCTTATCTTAGCTGGTCAAGCTTTCTCTATCGACCTCATTCCCATAGTTTTGGGAAGTTTCGACGTCGTGATTGGGATGGATTGGTTATCTCAACACCAGGCAGAAATTTTATGCAGCGAAAAGGTTATTCGCATTCCTCGTTTGGGTCAGGAACCTCTAGAAGTTCAAGGCGACAAGAGTGGTGCAGTGGTTGGCATCATCTCTTTCTTGAAGGCTCAGAAGTGCTTACGTAAAGGTCACACAGCCATTTTGGCTCTTGTTTCAGATGCATCAGCAAAGGAAAAGAAATTGGAGGATATTCCAATTGTACGTGATTACCCTCAGGTGTTTCCTGAAGACTTGCCTGGCTTACCGCCTTATCGTCAGGTTGAATTTCAAATCGAGCTCGCTCCAGGAGCAGCACCCATAGCTCGCGCACCATATCGTCTAGCTCCATCGGAGTTGGAGGAATTGTCAAAGCAACTGCAAGAACTCTTGGAAAAGGGTTTCATACGTCCAAGCTCTTCGCCTTGGGGAGCTCCAGTACTTTTCGTGAAGAAGAAGGACGGTACGTTCAGGATGTGCATCGACTACCGTGAGCTCAACAAGGTGACGGTGAAGAACCGTTATCCTCTTCCGCGCATCGACGACTTATTCGACCAGTTGCAAGGGTCGTGTTACTATTCGAAGATAGATTTGAGGTCAGGGTACCATCAGTTGAGAGTCCGGGATGAGGACGTCTCCAAGACAGCCTTCAGAACTCGTTACGGTCACTACGAGTTTCTCGTCATGCCATTCGGGTTGACAAACGCGCCTGCTGTATTTATGGATCTGATGAACAGGGTGTGCAAACCCTATCTTGACAAGTTCGTCATCGTATTCATCGACGACATTCTGATTTACTCCAAGAGTCAGGAGGAACACGAGCAGCACCTTCGCCTTATTTTGGAACTCCTTCGGAAGGAACAGCTGTACGCCAAGCTTTCTAAATGCGACTTCTGGCTTCGAGAAGTCCACTTCTTAGGCCATGTGGTAAACAAGGATGGGATCCATGTCGATCCATCCAAGGTAGATTCGATCAGGAACTGGCCTGCACCGCGTACGCCGACAGAAATACGCCAATTCTTGGGTCTGGCAGGTTACTACAGACGATTTATCAAGGATTTCTCGAAGATTGCACAACCACTTACACTACTGACACAGAAGGGTGTCACCTACCGTTGGGGCAACACGCAGGAAACTGCTTTTCAGTATCTGAAGGATAGGCTTTGCAGCGCACCTATTCTTTCATTGCCAGAGGGCACAGATGACTTCGTAGTATATTGTGACGCATCCATACAGGGTCTGGGTTGCGTATTGATGCAGAGAGATAAAGTTATTGCCTACGCCTCTCGTCAGCTAAAGGTTCATGAACGGAACTACACGACGCACGACTTAGAGCTGGGAGCTGTTGTTTTCGCGCTTAAGATATGGCGACACTACCTGTACGGTACCAGGTGCACGATTTACACCGATCACAGGAGTCTCGAGCATATTCTTAAGCAGAAGGATTTGAACATGCGTCAACGAAGATGGGTCGAGCTACTTAACGACTACGAATGTGCTATTAAGTATCATCCAGGCAAAGCCAATGTTGTGGCTGATGCCCTCAGTCGGAAAGACACTCTACCACGGCGCGTGCGAGCGCTACAGCTTACGATTCAGTCTAGCCTTCCAGCACAGATACGAGATGCTCAGATAGAAGCATTGAAGCCCGAAAATATCAAGGCTGAAGCCTTACGCGGCTCACGACAACAAATGGAACAGAAGGCAGACGGCGCCTACTATGTAACGGGCCGGATTTGGGTCCCTCTTTATGGCGGTCTACGCGAACTTGTGATGGATGAGGCTCACAAGTCTCGCTATTCGGTACATCCAGGGTCGGATAAAATGTACCACGACATCAGCACTACCTATTGGTGGCCTAGTATGAAGGCCCACATTGCTACGTATGTTGGAAAATGCTTGACCTGTGCGAGAGTCAAGGTCGAATATCAGAAGCCAGCAGGGCTACTTCAACAGCCTAAGATACCACAGTGGAAATGGGAAGAAATTTCCATGGATTTCGTTACAGGCTTACCTAGATCTCAGCGTGGGAACGACACAATATGGGTCATAGTTGATCGACTCACCAAGTCTGCACATTTCCTGCCGATAAAGGAAACGGATAAGTTCTCCACTCTCGCAGACGTATACCTCAAGGAAGTTGTTTCGAGGCACGGGGTGCCCACATCCATCATTTCGGATCGCGATGCACGATTTACGTCGGAACTTTGGCAAGCGATGCACAAATCTTTCGGCTCACGTTTAGACATGAGCACAGCATATCATCCTCAGACGGATGGGCAGTCTGAGCGAACGATCCAAACACTCGAAGACATGCTTCGGGCATGCGTTATCGATTTCGGCAACGGCTGGGAAAAGCATCTCCCTTTGGTGGAGTTCTCGTATAATAATAGCTATCACACCAGCATTCAAGCCGCTCCATTCGAGGCATTGTACGGGCGTAAATGCCGGTCACCACTCTGCTGGGCAGAGGTGGGAGATAGTCAGATCACGGGTCCAGAGATTGTTGTGGACGCCACAGAAAAGATAGCACAGATACGACAACGCATGGCGGCAGCGCGCGACCGTCAGAAAGCCTACGCGGACAAGCGTAGAAAGCCATTGGAATTTGAGGTCGGGGACCGGGTTTTATTGAAAGTCTCACCCTGGAAGGGTGTGGTACGTTTTGGCAAACGGGGCAAACTAAATCCGCGGTATGTCGGACCCTTTGAAATCATAGAAAAGATTGGCAAGGTAGCCTACAAGTTGAACCTACCAGCTGAACTCGGGGCAGTTCACAATGTCTTTCATGTATCGAACTTAAAGAAGTGCTTATCTGATGAAAACCTCATCATTCCTTTTAAGGAACTCACGATCGACGAGCGGTTGCAGTTCGTCGAGGAGCCAGTTGAAATCACGGACCGGGATGTGAAGGTCCTCAAACACAAGAGAATCCCTCTTGTACGAGTTCGTTGGAACTCCAAACGTGGCCCAGAGTACACCTGGGAACGCGAAGACAGGATGACAGAAAAGTACCCCCATTTATTCGGGAACCAGGCAACCACTACTGAGGCTGAAGCTACTACTTCGGAATTTCGGGACGAAATTCCAGATCAACGGGGGGAGGATGTGACACCCCAGGAAAACCAGTGAACAGTACAGTTTACCTAGCTTCCTCAGTAAGTGCATACCAAATTTCGGGATGAAATTTCCAATTAGTTGGGGATAATGTGACAACTCGAACTTTAGACTCGCTTTTTGTAACGCTACGTGCATATGTGAACTGGATTATATGTTTGGATTTAATAAACGTTTTGTTATCGTGTGTTTTGTATATATATATATATGTTAATAACTTGAACCGCACATCATACACACCACTCGCACAAGGCCGTTGGGCCTCATTCTTGTACGTGGACCAATAGGGCGGCCCATGTGGGGTTCGGCCCACACCTCCTCTACGTACATGCTCACATGCACAACTAGGGTTTTTAGTTTTCAATCTTGGCAACACACACAAACTCTCTCTCTCTCGGCTGCTTAGAACCCGACGGCAAGCACTCCTCTCTCGAAGATCACTTCTAGAATTGAATCACTCGCTATCTTTCGGTTAGTGTTTTGGTTTGTGATTTCCTTGTTAATTGATGTCATGATTTCCCTGCTTAGATTAAACCGGTTAAGGTTGTGTATGTGATGATAAGCTGGGAATCGTATGTAATGTTCTTGTAGTTCGTTTGCATGATGATAAGCTTATACCGATTGATGATATTAGGTTCTGTTTTCGGATTGTTTGTGTAACGATTTCAGATTTGGAATGAATGTAATCGGATTGAATTGTTGGGTTGATTGGTTGCTGTTTATGTTTGGAATCATGTTTAGGGTATGTATGAATTGCATGTTACCACATCTTGTGATTCGGGTATGATGCTTGTTCATGTTAGAGTTTATACGAATTAAGTGATATGGTTGCTTGTTTGATCGAGTAATTAGATGATGTGATAATGATTTGGTGTTAATTGATTTCATAAGTTGGAAACTATTGAATTAATCAAAAAAGGGATTGATTTAGATTGTAACTGTTATGCATAATTCTTGGTAATTAGTTAATGGGTCACACAAGGTCTCTTGTACGATCAAGAGGTCCATCGCACAAAGCCGGCCTGATCACACAAGGAAACCCGGTCGCACAAGGGCTCTTAATCGCACAAAACGTATTTGGGTCACACGGGTTTGAACTATTGGGCCGGACAGCCCATAATGCTTCGTACAACCCAACCTGAGCGTACAAGATCAGTCGGGTCGCACAAGCTGGCTGTGATCTGTTAACTGATTTGGGCCTCAAGGCCCAAAGGCAAATCGCACAACCTGACTCGATCGGACAAGACCTGTCGGACCGCACAAGTCATCTATGTGGGCCGTTCACATTAATGGATCGCACAAGTCCACTATCGTGTTTTATTTATTTGGGCCGAGACCACTATGCTTGAATTGTTATATGTTTGGATCAATTGATGTTGGATCCCTTATGCATGTTATTGGGCTTGTTCTACTTCACACATGTTAACCATATTGTTTGACTGATTTCGGGTTGCTAAGATATACATACGTGGTTGCCATGATAATTACGTGCTAACAACGTGTTCACCTGTATGATACATACGTGCAATGTTTGAACCGAACCTGACTTGTGTGATAATCTGTTAGGACGTGGTTAACCTGTTAGTCAAGAGTCTTTTATTTGTGTATCTGCCGAGCAAACCAAGGTGAGTTCACACAGCCAAGGCATGGGATTCCCGGGTTGGGAATTGGGTTGGATATGTTGATGTTGAAAGAGTTACTCGTACTTACGCATTCTCTAGACTATAGACCATCGTCCTCAGGTTAGTCAGGACACGTTACGTAAAGCCTACGTAACCCAGTATAAATGCCATATGTCTCCCGGGTCGGGAAGGACACGTTACGTAAAGCCTACGTAACCCAATACCATTCACTGGCTTCCAGGACGGAAGGCCACGCTGCGTAAAGCCTACGTAGCCCCCACGCGTACCACTGTCCTCGGGGAAGGGCACGTCACGTAAAGCCTACGTGACCCTGTACGTTTTCCTGTTCTCGGTAAAGAAGAACACATGGTCGGAAGTTAGTCTAGTAAGTACCGTTAATGAGAAGCCCTCATTAGCCAGGATAAACATGGGAAGCCCCCACTAGTTATACTTATGCACTACGTTATGAACTTACTTTCTGTGAACTCGCTCAACTAGTTTGTTGATTATTTGCTGCATGCCTTGCAGGACCTTAGGTATACTTGGAGCTTGCACCAGAGGAGAAGCGGGTCGTTGTGGACAAGAACTCGTGAATGCTTATTAAACACTTTTACATTCACACATTGATACTTATGTCTTGGGTTTTACATTTAATGCTTCCGCTACTTAAATAGTGTTTGGTTTTGAACACCAATTATGTCTTTGATTGTTATTAAATGCTATGTTTGATATGATTGGTGGCTTGATCCTGGTCAGTCACGCCTCCAAGCGGTGGTACTCCGCGTGTGGATTCTGGGGGTGTGACAGTTTGGGCATGTGAAGAGGAGGCAGACGATAGAACCAGTTAGAGTGATTGGAACCCTCGAGGTGGAGGGGAGGAGGAGTCGAGGTAGACCCAAGATTACTTGGGATGAGCGGATTAAGCAGGATTTGCAAAGATTGCACCTCTCTGAGAACATGGTCCATGATAGGTACTCGTGGAGACGTAGGATTAAGGTTAAGGATTTCTAGGAGAGGTACAATTGTGTTTCTAGGTGTAGTGTATGGTCATATATATGTAACTATGCGTATAGGATGTTTTGTACAATTGTGTTTTTAGGTGCAGTGTATGGTCGTAGATATGTAACTAGGTGTATAGGCTGTTTTGTGTTGTCACACTTGTTCTGTTTTACCATGCACTCTTTCACAACTCATGCTACATTGGTAATTTCATACACACACACACATACCTCATGTTCTATTTATTTCTTTCCTGGGTGCTTTGGAGCCGAGGGTCTCTCTGGAAGCAGCCTCTCTATCCCTAGGGGTAGAGGTAAGGTGTGCCTACATCCCGCCCTCCCCAGACCCTACAAATAGCTTTGCTATTTGTGGGATTTTACTGGGTATGATTGATTAATTGATTGACCCTTTCTCTTTATTTTAAAATTTGCTACATGTCATAATCCTATTGCTTCCTATCCTTCCTCAGCAAAATAAACTTCCTATTTGATCTTTTTTCATTATTTATATTGAACATATAATTGATATTTATTTTTATTATAAATTACACCGTATCTTTTATCACAAATATAATGAAATTTTTAGTTAATTTATGTTTATGAGTATAAAAGTATTTAGGGAGCCGCTAGAATGAAAACCAACTCGAGTTGTAAGAACCGCGAGAACTACATCCCACGGAGCGCCGTTCGCCATGATTTTTTTTTACAAGTAGATGTGTATATTATAAACACAGCCGTAAAAAATCATGGCGAACGGCGCTCCGTGGGGTGTAGTTTTTTACACCACAAGTTTGGTGAAAAAAAAAGAAAAAAGAAAAAAAAATTAAAAAACACCAAACTTGTGGTGTAAAAAACTACACCCCACGGAGTGCCGTTCGCCATGATTTTTTACGGCTGTGTTTATAATACACACATCTACGTGTAAAAAAAAATCATGGCGAACGACGCTCCGTGGAGTGTAGTTCTCGCGGTTCTTACAACTCGAGGTGGTTTTCATTCTAGCAGCCCCAAAGTATTTATGTACACTAACTTTACAAATTAAAGACTTTTCTTCAAGTGACATGTAATTGTTTTTTTTAATGTGTAGTTATCGTATTTAACATATTAAATATCCTTTTCTTTATTAAATAAACCACACATATAAGATGAATGAATATTAATAAAAATTATTAAATAAGGATAATAAAGGTATGATCAAGTTACGTATGTACGATCGAAGGATTATACATATCAATAAATCCTTTGTTAGGTCATGTTGCTATTTTTCAATTTTACGGTATAGTGAGGTTTTATGTACATTTAATGTCTATGGCTTATGTCTTATGTTTTGAAAGTGTTATCGAGTTTGTATTTAAGACATAGTTACGTATTTTGGTTTTTGTGTTTTGTCTTGTAAGTTACGCATGAGTCATTGATGTGCTAAAAAGTACTTTAATAAAATTAACTAAATTAACTTAATTCTAGACTCTAAGTAATACTCTAGACTCACTAAGACACACTAAACTACTAACCGGCAAATGTACCGATCGACTCTAGTATAACTAATGTAAGTCCGGATATCGAACCCACGAGACTCTATCGAATTACGCTAATGACTCTCTTTAGACTAGACTGACACGGACTGAACTATTTTATTTGTTTGATGGGAGGGGGGTTTCTAAAAATCCTAAGAAAGCAATTAAACTAAATTAATTAACTAAATTAACTAGAACGAATTACTTTGGGCTTTTACTCAGACGGTGCAAACACTACCTAGACTCGAATTCTGGTTGGTTTTAGTTATGGATTTTATTTGAAGATTGATTATTATGGACCGGGATCGTAAGATTCTAAACCTCTTGAGTTACCAACTAAGCCTTCTAACCTTTCTCAGGAGTACATAAGGGCACCCTAAAGGCTGTTATAGTCACCGGTAAATTAGACTCCTTTTCAAGACCTCTAACGATTTATGAAAGTACCCTACAAGACTCTCTCCGTTTCGGGACTCAAGTCAAGGATAAACTTGGGTTCTTAACTAGACTTGTTAGACAACAGCTAATAGGTTTACTTCCTAAGAAGGACCTACCTTACGGTTTAATCGCTTAGACCTAACAATAACCTCGCACCTTAGGACCCACCTTACGGTTTAATCGCTTAGACCTAAAAATAACCTCGCACCTTTCAGCTATTGAGGGTTAGTAGAACACTTGATTTTATAAGATTACCGAATATTGCTTTTAAGGTCTATTACGTATTCAACCATAAAGATTCACGATTTATTATGTGATATAGACACTCACCAAAATCTAGAACCTAACACAACTCTATTATGTGATAAAGACCGTCACCAAGAATTATGCAAAACAATAAACAATACTCAAACACAATCAAGTACGCATATACATCAAGCTAATAATCAAATCGCCTACAATACATAGTTACGCATATACATCAAGTACACATATACATCAAGTACGCATATACATCAAGCTAATAAATCCATAAATATCATAAATTCATAATAAAAATCCAAACTTTATGCAACCATTCATCTTGTCTAGGTAGTTAATTAAATCTAGCCAATCAAAGTCATGGAAACAATCATTAACAAAGTATTTTTAGAGAAACAAAGCATAGTCAAAGAGAAAGAAACACAAGCGAAAACACCCGGATGTTAGGTAGACGACCCAAATGATCCTCTGAACTTCCAACCTTCAACCGGCAACTTCGAATGCTCAAAAACACATCAAACTCAGCTCCAAGTTCGCCAAAAAGATTGCTAATTCACCAAGTTAGGGTTTTTGGAATGTTTAATATGTTTACATATGATCTGCAGCTGAAACCCTTGCCCAACTCGGAGAAATCTAACGAAAACACTCTCTCGCGACCCGCGAGAGAGATATGGTAATGGGTCGCGGGGCGCCACCGAGTAACTGACATCGTCAATTCTATAAGTCTCTCGCCACCCGCGAGAGACACCCTTGTTTGTATCGCGGGCCGCCAGAAACTCCTTTTCCAGTATTTTAACTCTGTTTCAGCTCCCGAGCTCTCCAACACGTTCCAGGACTTGTCTTTTCCCTGTTTTAACTCGTTTTATGCATTTTCCAGCAGTTTCAAACGCCCAAGACCTGCAAAACGCAATTGGATCAGAAGTACGCAAATTCTAACGAAAACTAAACTATAACTAACGGAAAACTATGCAAACTATACACGAATAAAGGATGTATTTTACAATACATCAACTATCCCCACACTTACTTTTTTTTCGTCCTCGAAAAAGAATCTATGCACACGGAATCAGAGACAGATAAATACTCGGGTCAAAACTATTTATGCTTGTTAAATCAAAACTTGTGTTAGCCGCGATTGCAAATATACTTGTCCCTTTAAACCCAAACCCGGTTCTAAGCCCTTATCATGCAAATTTAATTCAAGTGCGGTCAATCTACCTAGGGTCTCACACTAGAAGCCACAGTCCACCCAATCCCACCTCAAGCTTATAGAACAAAAGGAATGATCAATGGACCAATTCCTAACTGTTTTATACAAAAATCAAGAGAATTTAAAACCAAATTTTTTTCTCATTTTTTTTCTTTTTAGCTTAGACGTTGCTTTACCTAACCCAGAGGTTATCTTAACTAGAGTCACCATCCCCGAGAGCGACAACGTGAGCGTCGATAATTTTGTTGCAATTTTGATTTCACACATCTGTGACACTTGTGCTCTGTATACGATGTACGATGTAAAACAATATCATTTATCAATAAAATGTGTTTTGGTGTTAATATTTGTGTACTTGTGTTTGACGATTTTACGTTTTGATTCTAGTTCGATTTCAAGCTTTAAATCGCTTTCTGGAAAGTTATACGCAAACTGATGCGTAAACGTAATCAGTTTAACGCGACAAACACCCCGGAACAGTGACATAGGCTTAGCATACCTTAAATAACCTTGACCTAACTTAGAAATAAGTTTTGGAGAGTTTGGTGTATCAAAAACAAGTTTATTCTATCGCAGGGACTAATTGCGACAAACTGCGAAAGTATGCCGATTCGTACAATAACGCACATTCCGGAACATGATCATAAGCTAAACATACCCTAAATATCTTTTACATAGCTTATAGATAGGCTTTGAGGGGTTCGGTATGCGAAAATATGCTTATTTGATCAATAGGGACTAAAAGCGTCAAAAAGTGCATAAGTTTGCATTTACGCGCATATCTTACGTTCTGAACATATCCGCACACCCAAAAATTTTTGTGATCATTAAAATATTTTATTTTAGTGATTGGAATGCAAACATACCATTCGTCGCATAATTTACATCGTTTTCGCGTCCGTTCGAGTTTTCGTCGTAATTAACCGAATAACGCGACCATACGGCCAAACGAACCAACATCCGATATGTTTTCAAGCATATTTTAAGTCCCCTATACTTTAACATCCTTTTAGAGCCTTGAATTGGATTAACGGGGCTTAAACACGTCGAAAAATAAGTTTGGAGGCTGAAGGGACCTGTTCTGCCATTTTTGAAACTTCAGAAGGGGGGCTTGGCGTATGGCGACGCCTGAGGGTGTTTGCTGTCGCGTACGGCGAGGCCCTTATCTAGACAGAAACATTGAATCTGGTTGAAACAGCCTGTTCTCATGGTTTTAATCCCTGATTTAGCATACCATTTGCTTGTTTTTGTGCTCCCCTTGTATTGTAATATATGGGTAACATGTGTATGGTTGAGATCAAGCCTTGATCCTTGCAAAAACACATGTAATGATCTTGTGAATTCAAGTTTCCTATAAATACCCATCAAGTTTCATTCTTGTTCCTTGCTCAAATTGATCTAATCTGCTCTAAGTTAAAGCTAAGGCTTCATACCTGAGTGTTTTAGTTCAATTCTTCCTAGCTTGGACCTTTTGTAAGCTTCTTGCTAAGGCTTCATACCTGAGTGTTTTAGTTCAATTCTTCCTAGCTTGGACCTTTTGTAAGCTTCTTTCATGCTTGTTTATGCTTTTCAAGCATAAAAGTCAAACAGTGTTTGACTTTCTGCTTTAACCATGAATTGGTCAAGTCAAAGTTCAATCGAACTTTGCAACGTGAGCGTAATCATGATGGTTATAGTCCATTGTGACTATACCTACTGATTACCACGTTGATTAGTCGAAGTGGCGAGTCAAAGTTTCGGTCAAAATGCCGATTATGCGCATTTGCGACGAAGCTATTTTCGGGTATCAAAACACTTTGTTTTGATATCAAACCTGTTTTCTAACTTAGTTAGACATGGTTTAGCATGTTTAACTCGTCACTTATAGTCTAGTGCTTGTATAGGGTCGTAAGTCAAGCGGTCTTGACAACTGTGACAACCCGAGTTTTCAAGGTCTTTCCTCGCAACTGTGTACTTGTAATTCGTTATGTGGCATTATGTGCACCTTGTATTGATTGATAATTTATGGTATTGTGTATGTGATGTGTTACTACTTGAAGGATTAGGGTTAACTGTTTATTAAATTGTTATGTGCCTATGGGTGAATAAGTTTAATAAACTTAAATGTTTACAAATGAAACCACACACGAGGAAACATTAGAGTTTCATCATAAGTCACCTCCACGAAACCTTAGGGGTTTTCGCCACACACTCATCACGACGAAACTCAAGGTTTCACCGGCCCAGTCTTTCGCCGAAGCCCATTAAGGGCCTAGTACGCGATGTGGGTATATTTACGTGAAACGGCTTCACTCGTCACACTTTTTAGCAGAATTGAAACCCTAGAACCTCTCTACATTCCTGCGGTGACCATCACCTCTCACCATCATCTTTCTAGGAAATCTTTTGTTTCATCTCAACCGGTTAGTACATGACTAGTCGATTAAATCAGTTTGTACCTTGTATGATTGTCATATGTGATGAATCTGATGACTATTGTGTTATACTTGTTAGGGTTTATAGATGCTAATGATTCTCCTTGCATGAAAATTTGTGATGATTGATTCATGATGATTGTAATCCCTTGTGGTTATGGATTATTGGAAACATATATACACGTTGATATGATTAGGGTTTCAAGATTTATAGTTGGAACTATTGCATTATTGGTTTGAATAGGGTGTTGTAGATTGTGGATCAACGAGTTAGGTTGTGAATATTGATGAACCTGATGGATTTGAGTTCATGTAATGACTATCATATATGTTGAATTGATTGCTGAATGATTGGGTTACGTTTGCGAACGAATTGTTTTGACGGCAGTTAGGGTTTCTAGGTGATTATCTGTTGACACGACGTAACCTATGATCTTGACGAAACACTTATGTCGACGAAAACCTGGGGGTTTCGCCGAGGGTGATGATGACGAAACCTTAGGGTTTCGTCAAGAGAGAGTCATGACGAAACAAGGGGTTTCGTCAAGGGTTAAACAGGCACAGTAACTCGGTTCGGTCCGTTAAGGGTTAACTGGGTTAGTTAGTTGTTGTTAATGATAAGTAGGATTTGCATGAGCTTGTATAACTGTTAACTGCTATGTGCTAGTTGTTGCTCAAATACATGTTATGATCATAAGTATTACTTGAACTATGTGATTATCAACTGATTCTGCATGCATGAACACTATAGGCTTGGATTGAATTAATTGTGAGCAAGTAGTTAACCTTACCGAGCAAACCGAGGTGAGTTCACACTTTCACAAGGCATGGGATTCCCAAGGGTTTGGGAATGGGTAAAAGATCTAAACCAACTCTGCGTGATATCCTGGTTTGGAACACGTACACACCCTCTTAATTGAAGGGTGACAACATGTGATAAGGATTTAATTGGAAACTGCGTGATTTCCTGGTTTGGAACACGTACACACCCTTTATACTGAAGGGTGACAACATGAATTCTAGACCAAAACTCTATCATTAAGTCCCTCATTTTTATATCGACTTAATCGCCGGGCCAATGGCGAGCGGGTCATTAGTTAGATAGCGCTATTTAGGTTTGACAAGCCTCACACCGTGCCGCAGAGGACGGGCTCGAAGTAATGGATCTGGGCACTAGTCAATGATGATAGACATTGACGTCAGGGTACCAACTTATTTTAGTCAGTGGTCGATATGGTAAACAGGTCTAGTGGTTAACATGGGGAAGCCCCCACCAACTATGGATATGTTTGGGAAACAGGGTAAACGGATTAACTCACAACATACAAATGAACTCCTGGTTTTGAAACAAGTTAACAATGAACACCAACTGTGAACTCGCTCAACTTTGTTGTTGACTCGTTGTTACATGCCTTGCAGGTCGTTAGGTACTCATGGAGCTTGCACAGGGAGGTGTGGTCGTTGTGGGACATGGATAGTCATATACCATGTCAAACATTTGATACATTTGAACTTTTGTTTTGGTTTTGAACCTTATGCTTCCATTGATTACTTAAACTATGTTTTGTTTGGACACCAATTATATTGTGTTTGGGTTTTATATTTACTTACACGCTATGTTCAATATGATTGGTGGCTTGATCCTGGTCAGTCACGCCTCCAAGCGGTGATACTCAGCGAGTGGATTTTGGGGGTGTGACAGATTGGTATCAGAGCCATTGGTTATAGTGAACTTGGTTTTAAAAAGGGAAAAAGCTTTTTGATAAAACCAGACTATAACCTGTACAGGGCTCATGTATCCACAACGACGCTTCGCTCCACGTGCAAGGCTCAACACTATAGGTGAGATGATTTATGTTTTATGTTTATATTGCCTACTTGCTAGTTACATAGTACTTTGCTCACGGTATGCTTAGATGAACGTAACGACTATTGTTTGAAACACATGTGTGCTTACTCTTTTCTGTCATCGCACTTTTGCGAACCTCTCTCACTCATGTTTCCTTTGGTATGAAGATCATGAGTGGCCGTATCAACATGACTCAAGCCCAGCTGACGGCTTTAATCAATGAACAAGTTACTGCAGCACTTGCAGCCGCTCAGGCAGGAGGTATAACCTGCCATTGCAACTTACTCTAGGATCCTTAGATCCTACTCTCGTGCACCAACACTTGTGCTTAACTTTGTCTCTTCTTACACACACGACAGGTCAACCTGCACAGCCTCCTGCATGTACCTTCAAAACTTTTATGGACTGTCGACCTACTACTTTCAGTGGCACTGAAGGAGCGGTGGGCCTCTTCCACTGGTTTGAGAAGCTCGAATCGGTCTTCGAGATGTGTGAATGCCCTAAGGCTCGTAGGGTGAAGTATGCTACTGGAACACTTGAGGGCATTGCGTTAACTTGGTGGAAAGCGCAAGTTCAAATGTTAGAGTCGGCAGTTGCTAACACCACCCCATGGAACGATTTCAAGGAACTGATCAAGGAAGAATACTGCAATCGGGATGACATTCACAAGTTGGAAGTCGAGTTCTTCAACTTAAAGATGACGGGGTTAGAAATCGAAGCGTATACGAAAAGGTCGAATGAGCTGGCAATCTTGTGTCCTACTATGGTAGATCCTCCTATCAAGCGAATCGAGCTGTACCTTAAGGGTTTAGTGCCAGAAATTCAGAGTCACGTGACCTCAGCTAATCTTGGCACCATCCAGCAGATCGTCCGTTTGGCTCATCGTCTCACTGATCAGGCAGTTGAGCAGAACAGGCTGCCCAAGCGTATTGGTGCTACTACTACTACTACTACTACTACTACTACTACTACTTATGATGCTCCCAATGACAACAAGTGTAAATGGGATGGGATCTCAAGCAAGGGTACGACATCAGCTCAGTCTCAGTCTCAGCAACGAAAGACTGACGACTACAAGAGCCCAGGTCAGCAATCTTCTGGAAGTCAAGGGCAGAGTGGGTACAAGGGGAACCACCCCAAGTGTAATCGTTGTGGTTTCCATCATAGCGGACCGTGTACTAGGGGCACTTGTCAGAGGTGTAACAAACCTGGCCATGCGGCCAAGGACTGCAGGAGTCTCTATCCTGCAAATCAGCAACGACAGAACCAGCAGCAAGCTCCGCAGAATCAGCGTCAACAGCAACAACAGCAGCAGGGTAACAACAAAGGATGTTTTCAGTGTGGTGCTGAAGGCCACTTCAAAAGAGACTGCCCACAGCTGAATCAGAGGCAGAACAACAATCAGGGGAACGGAAACAATAATGGGGGAAACAATGGTGACAACGGTGCCAGGGGTCGAGCTTTTGTGATTGGTCAGGGTGATGCAAGGAATGACCCCAACATCGTGATGGGTAAGTTTCTACTGGACGACTTTTATGTTAATGTTTTATTTGATTCGGGTGCCGATACCAGTTATGTGTCTCTAAAAGTTAGTCAAATGCTTAAACGTACCCCAACACTTTTGAACACCAAGCACATGGTAGAACTAGCAGACGGTAAAAGTCTGGAAGCCACACATATAGTTAGGGGTTGTAATCTCATCTTAGCTGGTCAGACCTTTTCTATCGACCTCATTCCTGTCATTCTGGGTAGTTTCAACATCGTTATTGGTATGGATTGGCTATCTCAACATCGAGCAGAGATCCTTTGTAAGGAGAAGATCGTTCGCATTCCTCGTTCTGGTGAAGAACCTTTAGTGATTCATGGCGACAAGAGTGGTGCTGTAGTGGGCATCATTTCTTTTCTTAAAGCCCAGAAGTGTTTACGAAAGGGGCACACTTCTATTCTAGCCCTCGTTACTGACACCTCGAAGAAAGAGAAGAGGATTGAAGATTTTCCGACAGTACGAGACTTTCTTGAGGTATTCCCTAAGGAACTACCTGGTCTTTCGCCTCATTGGCAAGTTGAATTTCAAATCGAGCTAGCTCCTGGAGCAGCGCCCATAGCTCGTGCACCTTATCGTTTAGCCCCATCAGAACTTGAAGAACTGTCCATGCAACTACAAGAGCTCTTGGATAAGGATTTTATTCGTCCTAGCTCTTCGCCTTGGGGAGCTCCAGTACTATTTGTGAAGAAGAAAGACGGTACCTTCAGGATGTGTATTGACTACCGCGAACTCAATAAGGTGACTGTAAAGAATCGCTATCCATTTCCACGCATTAATGACTTGTTCGATCAGCTGCAAGGGTCGAGCTACTATTCGAAGATTGACCTGAGGTCAGGCTACCATCAACTGAGAGTCCGAGACGAGGATATCTCTAAGACAACGTTCAGGACTCGTTATGGGCATTACGAGTTCCTGGTTATGCCTTTTGGATTGACAAACGCACCTGCAGCCTTCATGGATCTTATGAACAGAGTGTGCAAGCCCTACCTGGATAAGTTTGTTATTGTTTCATCGACGACATCCTGATCTATTCTAAAAGTCAGGAGGAACACGAGCACCATCTACGGCTTATTTTGGAACTCCTCTGAACAGTTGTACGCTAAGTTTTCAAAATGTGACTTTTGGCTTCACGAAGTCTACTTTCTAGGCCATGTGGTAAACAAGGATGGGATTCATGTTGATCCATCCAAGGTGGACTCAATCAAGAACTGGCCTGCACCTCGTACACCAACAGAAATCCGCCAATTCTTGGGTTTGGCAAGTTACTACAGAAGGTTCATCAAGGATTTCTCCAAGATTGCGCAACCTCTCACCTCACTAACTCAGAAAGGTGTCACCTATCATTGGGGTGATGCACAGGAGTCCGCGTTCCAGAACTTAAAAGATAGACTTTGTAGCGCACCGATTCTTTCATTACCAGAAGGCAAGGACGATTTTGTGGTTTATTGCAACGCGTCAATTCAGGGTCTGGGTTTCATGTTGATGCAACGGGATAAAGTCATTGCTTATGCATCGCGCCAACTTAAAGTTCACGAAAGGAATTACACTATACACGATCTGGAGCTGGGAGCCGTTGTCTGTGACAACCCTCACTAAACCAGGTATCCGTACGATATAATTAATAATTAATTGCTGCTTAATTACTGTGCTTATTTGAAATTACTGATGAACTGCTACTTAACTGTTGATACTTGTACATACTTGCATCATACTCCATTTGCTGTCACTACATTATTTACATGCTGAACTCTAGTGACAAACATGATGCACAAAAGCACAGTAGCATTTGAACGGATAACCTATTGAACATGCTGATAAAGCCAGCATCAGGCAGACACTGCCTCTAAGGCCTGTATGAGCCAGAAATATTTTACTACACCCATAGTGAGTGTAGGGATACAAGGGTTGTAGGACTGCGTCTCTAGGGATAAGTTATAGTGACCGGATGTGCCTAAAACGTACTCTAAGCACAAAACACAGCACTTTAATTAACATATCAGCTTCTGGCTAACTAGTAAAGTGCCAAAACATGAGGAAAATATTTCTGACACTTTGGGGAATAAGTTGTGTCACTAAAAATGGTATTTACGACACTTAAAAGCCTTGTTAAGCGCTTTAACGGATTACTATCCAACCGAACAACCGGACTATACCCGGGACATAAAAATATTGACATTAACAATATTGGTCTTTTTCTGAGCCAGTTAGGGTCCCTGAATACCCTAACATCCGCTATAGAGCACATCATACCACTAACCAAGTTAACCCCTAAACCTAACTTGGTTAACCTAACTAAACACCAACTAAGACTTGGAATCGAACTAAGGACCCCCCCCCCCTTTTCAAACCGTCCCCATATAGGGGGACACCCCTTGTACTTTGTAGAATATAATAATCAAACTTGTCTAAAATCAATTAGACACAAGGTCCATTGGATATTCACGTTTAGATTGTCTATAAGTAGCTAGTGTTGCACAAGATCATTTTCACATTTCAACACCCACCAAAACTCCTCTCTCTCCCTCTCTATCACTCACGGCCGAACACCCCTCTTCTCCCCACCAACGAGGCGGAACTTCAGGGAATCATTGCTGCAGTCATCGCACAATACGAGGCCCATCACTCCGAGCGCAACAGAGGTACCTCAGGAAATAACCCACCCAACGGCTGCACCTACAAGCAGTTCTTAGGCTGCCAGCCCTTACATTTCGACGGCACTGGGGGTGCCGTAGCCTTCGTACGCTGGATTGAGAAGATGGACACTGTTTTGCGTGCGAGCAAATGCGCCCCAAGAGATCAGGTCACGTACATCTCCGGCCTGTTCCGAGATGGGGCTCTGTCATGGTGGAAACTTCAGGTTCAGACAATGGGCGAGGCTGCTGCGTATGCTCTATCATGGGACGAGCTGAAAGAGCTAATGCATAAAAAGTACTGTTCGAGAACAGAAAGCCAGAAGGTAGAAACTGAGTTCTAGAACTTGAAGATGGAAGGTCCAAAAATAGCTGAGTATGTGGAGAAGTTCCAAGTTCTATCGCGTATCGTTCCTTACATGGTAGATCCGGAGTTTAAAAGGATTGAGCGTTTCATTTGGGGATTGGCACCCCAAATCATGAGCATGGTAACGGCATCAAAGCCTGCAACAATCTCTGAGGCCATCAATCTAAGTGTAGCCCTGACGGAAGAGGCAATCAGGATGAACAAATTTTCAGCAATTGAGGAGAAGAAGGAGACTCGTGTAGAGTCCTCTGGGGACAACAAGAGGAAGTTGGCGAATTTCAAATAGGGTACCCAGTCGAGTAGCGACGACAAGGCCAAAAAGAGAAAAGAGTACACGAGTATCCTACAAAAGTGCGACAACTGTCGACGCCACCATAACGGGCGGTGTAGATATGGGAAATGTGGTAACTGTGGCAAGGTGGGACATGTCAAGGAAATATGTCGGCAAGGTACTGAACATGGAAATAGAGGTCTAGATGGTAACGGAAATCGCGGAGGAAATAACAACGACGACAACTATCAAGGCAGGGATGGTGACGATCAAGGCTGTGGCCAAGCATGCTTTAATTGCGGTGATGTGGGGCATTTCAGGAAGTATTGCCCTAAGAACACTCAGGCACGTGGATGAAAGCTCAACAGCGGGGATAGAATCCAAGCGTGGATATCGGTACATCTCATAATAGTCAATGTTACACTCTATTTGACAGTATTGTCAAATTTTAGCCTCAGAAAATATAGTTGTTTTAGTAGTAAGTAACCTAGATACCCAGTTCTCGATAGAACAAGCCTAAAGGAAGCTTCGATGTGATAATTGGGATGGATTGGTTGTCGAACAACCCAGCGGAGATTGTCATCCGCACCCCGACGACGAACGGAGAAATGATTGTGATTCATGGAGCAGGATACGCCCCTACGGATTATCAGGCAAAGTAGACACAAAAATATTCGCACAAAGGATGTGTTGCATTCTTGGCTCATGTCGTGGAAAAAGAAGCCGAAGAACCAAAAACCGAAGATATCCCTGTGATTGGAGAATACCCCGAAGTCTTCCTCGAAGACTTGCCGGAATCGTCTCCTCAACGATTAGTCGAATCCCGCGACAATTTAATTCCAGGCACTGCACCCGTAGTCAATGCATCATAGCGATTTACATTTTCGGAGATGCAAGGATTGACAAAGAAGTTTTAGCAATGGATAGAGAAGGAAGATAACAGACCAAAATTCCCTTTTGGGGTAACCCCATTACCACTCGTCAAAAAGAAGGATGATGATTTTCAAATAAACATCGTCTACCGGAAGCTGAACAAGCTGACGATCAAGAATAGATACCCTCTGCCAAGAATTGATGATCTGTTTGATCAACTGCAAGGTTCAAGCTTCTATTCAAAGACCGATTTGCGATCTGGTTACCACCAGTTAAGGATACAGGAGGAGAGTATCCCAAAGACAGCCTTCAGAACTCGTTATGGGCACTACGAGTTTTTGGTTATGCCGTTTGGTTTGACAAACGCACCTGCAGTGTTCATAGATTTGATGAATCGAGTTTGTAAGCCGTACTTGGATAAGTTCGTGATTGTATTCATCAATGATGTCTTGATCTATTCAAAGACGAAGGCCGAGCACGAACAGCATTTAAGAGCCATTTTGGAGCTGTTGAAGAAGGAACAGCTATACGTCAAATTCTCTAAGTGCGAGTTTTGGCTAAGAGAAGTGCAATTCCTTGGGCACGTGGTAAATGGAGATGGAATCCACGTGGATCCAACCAAGATCGAGGCGATCAAGGATTGGGAAACGCCAAAGACGCCGACCGAGATTCGGCAATTCTTGGGTTTGGCTGGCTATTACCGAAGATTCATCGAGAACTTTTCAAAGATCGCTCAACCATTGACGCTCCGCACTCAGAAGGACAAGAAGTTTGATTGGGGAATCAAACAGGAAGAAGCGTTTCAGGTATTGAAAGATAAGCTTTGCAACGCGCCAATCTTAGCCCTACCGGAAGGTACAGATGATTTTGTGGTATACTGCGACGCTTCGCGTCAAGGATTGGGTTGTGTGTTGATGCAACGCCAAAAGGTTATTGCTTACGCATCACGTCAGTTAAAAGTGCTCGAGAAGAACTATACCACTCACGATTTGGAGCTTGGCGTAGTGGTTTTTGCTTTAAAGATCTGGAGGCACTACCTTTATGGTACGAAATGCACAATCTTCACAGATCACAAGAGTCTCCAGCACATATTCAACCAGAAGGAGTTGAATATGAGACAAAGACGATGGGTAGAGCTGTTGAATGACTACGACTGCAAGATAAAGTATCATCCAGGGAAGGCGAATGTGGTCGCCGATGCCCTAAGTCGAAAAGAGAGAATCAAACCCTTAAGGGTTAGGGCTTTGGAAATGGTTGTTCGAACCGATTTTCCTCTGCGCATTCGTGCCGCGCAGAAAGAAGCTCTCAAGGAGAGAAACCTTGAAGAAGAGTATCTCCGTGGGATGGAGAAGTTATTGGTACCAAACAAGGAAGGAACGTTGTGTTTTGAGAAAAGGATTTGGGTTCCTTTGTTTGAAGGTTTAAGAAAGGTTATTTTCGATGAAGCTCACAAGTCGCGGTACTCTATCCACCCTGGAACGGATAAGATGTACCAGGATCTCAAAGATTATTATTGGTGGCCTAGGATGAAAGGCGATGTTGCTGTTTATGTGAGCAAATGTTTAACTTGCGCTAAGGTTAAAGCGGAATACCAGAAGCCTTCAGGACTTCTGCAGCAACCAGAGATTCCCAAGTGGAAGTGGGAACAAATCTCCATGGATTTTGTTACAAAATTGCCAAGAACGCCAAGAGGCCATGACACCATTTGGGTGATAGTGGACCGATTAACGAAGTCAGCACACTTCTTACCTATCCGAGAAAAGGATAATGCGAGTAAATTGGCCGAAATATACATGAGAGAGATTGTTACACGCCATGGAGTACCTCTCTCAATCATCTCCGATAGAGACGGAAGGTTCTTATCAAGGATATGGCAATCCTTTCAAGAAGCCTTTGGCTCGAAGTTGAATATGAGCACCGCGTTTCACCCGCAGACCGACGGTCAAAGAAAGCGGACGATACAGGCGTTGGAAGACATGCTGAGAGCATGTGTTATGGATTTTGGCGGTAGCTGAGATAAGCATTTGCCTCTGGTTAAGTTTTTATACAACAACAGCTACCATACCAGTATTGGTGCCGCGCCATTCGAAGCTTTATATGGGCGCAAATGCAGATCACCGCTCTGTTGGTCTGACACCGGTGATAGACAGTTGGTTGGTTCTGATGTAGTCCAGGAAACCACCGACAAGATTGCACAGATCCGAGATCGCATCAGTGCGGCTCGTGACCGACAAAAATCCTACGCGGATCTAAAAAGGAAACCTCTAGAGTTTGAGGTAGGTGATATGGTTTTGTTGAAGGTATCACCCTGGAAGGGTGTGGCACGCTTTGGGAAGCGTGGAAAGTTGAATCCGCGATATATTGGTCCATTCAGGATTTTGGAAAGAATTGGGACCGTAGCATACAAGTTGGACCTACCTGCCGAACTGAATGGTGTTCACGATACATTTTCATGTATCCAATCTGAAGAAAAGTCCAACACAAGATACCGTTGCCATTCCTACTGACGAAATTCATGTTGACGACACGCTCCACTTCGTTGAAGAACCCGTTGAGGTCGCGGATTGGAAAGTGAACAAGACCCGCCGGAGCAGTGTCAAGCTCGTCAAAGTTCGTTGGAATGCCCGCCATGGTCCTGATTTCACCTGGGAGCGTGAGGACCGAATGAAAGAGAAATACCCCCACTTATTTCCTAAGAACCCTGCTTCTACAAGCAGAACTTAAAATTTCGGGACGAAATTTTTCTAACGGGGGGAGAATGTGACAACCCTCACTAAACCAGGTATCCGTACGATATAATTAATAATTAATTGCTGCTTAATTACTGTGCTTATTTGAAATTACTGATGAACTGCTACTTAACTGTTGATACTTGTACATACTTGCATCATACTCCATTTGCTGTCACTACATTATTTACATGCTGAACTCTAGTGACAAACATGATGCACAAAAGCACAGTAGCATTTGAACGGATAACCTATTGAACATGCTGATAAAGCCAGCATCAGGCAGACACTGCCTCTAAGGCCTGTATGAGCCAGAAATATTTTACTACACCCATAGTGAGTGTAGGGATACAAGGGTTGTAGGACTGCGTCTCTAGGGATAAGTTATAGTGACCGGATGTGCCTAAAACGTACTCTAAGCACAAAACACAACACTTTAATTAACATATCAGCTTCTGGCTAACTAGTAAAGTGCCAAAACATGAGGAAAATATTTCTGACACTTTGGGGAATAAGTTGTGTCACTAAAAATGGTATTTACGACACTTAAAAGCCTTGTTAAGCGCTTTAACGGATTACTATCCAACCGAACAACCGGACTATACCCGGGACATAAAAATATTGACATTAACAATATTGGTCTTTTTCTGAGCCAGTTAGGGTCCCTGAATACCCTAACATCCGCTATAGAGCACATCATACCACTAACCAAGTTAACACCTAAACCTAACTTGGTTAACCTAACTAAACACCAACTAAGACTTGGAATCGAACTAGGGACCCCCCCCTTTTTCAAACCGTCCCCATATAGGGGGACACCCCTTGTACTTTGTAGAATATAATAATCAAACTTGTCTAAAATCAATTAGACACAAGGTCCATTGGATATTCACGTTGAGATTGTCTATAAGTAGCTAGTGTTGCACAAGATCATTTTCACATTTCAACACCCACCAAAACTCCTCTCTCTCCCTCTCTATCACTCACGGCCGAACACCCCTCTTCTCCCCCATCCATTTTCGATCTTGATCTCCACATTCCAAGGTTGTTCAAGTGTTACGGGTCACGCATTAGGAGTCTTGGAGCAAACGGAAGGCGAAGGACCTCTCTACCTAGCTTTTATCCACCTCTTTTTTGCATAGATTCTTCCCTAGCCTTGAGCTAGAGGTATAATGCTTAAAACTCGTACTCGAACTAATCTAAGGTGGTTAATATGTATTGTAACGGTTAAAAGTCGGAAACTTGCGTTTTGAAACATAAAAGTCTACTAAAACATGAATATTGATGGTTAAAAGCATATAAGTGGTGTAAAAGTTGTAGTACTTGAATGTTGTGATTATTTAGGCCCGATCTACGTTGTGGTAGCTCAGATCACCATTTAACCCGGTTTGGTTAAGATCATGGATCTTGACATAAGCTTGTTTTGAATGGTACAAGGGTTAAAAGGTGAAACTCTACCACACGAGAAACATGAACTTGTGTAAAAGTATTTTTACTTGTAAGATAGTGTTTAAAACTAGCGGATCTACGTATCTGCAAGTGGTATTTTCAAAGGACCAAGTGTCGAAAAAATCATGTTTTCTAAAAGTCGGATAGCACACTAACAAGTATGATTTTTACAAACCACAAGTGTATAAACACTTGTGAAATGAAAAGTTTCGACAAAATAACAACCTTTGTGAAAGATGACGGGAAGTTGTAAAGATGGATTTATTCTAAAAACGAGGTTTTTACGAGATTAAGCTACTTTATATAAAGATCCACAAAATATAATGGGATTTACACTATAATTTCGGAAAAACTACAAGTTCATGTGATTATGCAATTTACATACTTGTCGACTAGTTTGATGTGTCGGAAATTGTTGATTGAATAAAGAAGTTGTTGAAATGATTTTGTAAAAGAAAATGATACGCTTGAAAGCGTGGCCACCTCCAGTTACAGGGGAAACTCTGGCGAAATTTTTCTAAAACCTAACACTTAGAATTATGTACAAGTGTTAGAAATATTTTTGACATGTTTTCAAAATATATTTCGCCACGATCTTATTTACAAATATTCGGAGGTGGGATTTTCACAAAACTAAACGCGATAAATATATAATTGGTAAATATATTTTCACAACACTGTTTATGATTATTTTGTGAAAAATACACAAATATTATTTTTAGAGTAAAAATAATATTTACAAACGTTGACGAATCCAAAATAATACGAACACTTCCACGATAAACATATAAGTTACAACGGTAATTATTATTACCACTCGAACGATAAAAACGTAACTTACGCATTATGCGGAAATAATTACGAACACGTATTCTATCAACGTATTATTTTTGGGAGTGTTATGTGAAGTGAAAATATAATATTTTTGAGAAAAATACTTATATTTTGGAATTGGAAATAAATATATTAAGTGAGACTTAATGGTGTAATTCGAACGCACATGTATTAAATCCCCCATCCTTGGGAAGGAGATTAACTACCAAGTATATACGAGAAGTAAACACGAAATAGTTGTCTAACTATTTCCCAAAAACTTAAACTATAAAGCTAAGGCACGGTCGTCCGTCTAATAGAATTAGCACATGTAGGTCGTTGCACAGCTGCCCGATTTGGAGTACTTGGTAGAGACGCACCGACTGTGAGTTCATGTCCCCCTTTTCTCTTAACTGTTTTCAGTTTTCTAAACTGCGGGGGTGAAATACATGTTACTATGACTACGAATATTTCTTACATGGTATGGTCAGCTAAGGAAGGAACTATTAGGTTATGTGATTTGGGTAGGTGAAACCTTAAGAACATTAGTCCTCGTAGTACGATCGAGGGATACAAGTGATAGGCCTATTTGAGCATAACAAACCCCACCCATGAGCCCTAAGGTTGGACCATGTGGTGACCTTGTCTTAACACCACCCATGCGCCCACAGGTTGGACCATGTGGTGACCTTGTCGTAACACCACCCATGCGCCCGCAGGTTGGACCATGTGGTGACCTTGTCGTAACACCACCCATGTGCCCGCAGGTTGGACCATGTGGTGACCTTGTCCTATCCCCTCCCATGCGCCCGCAGTTTGGACCATGTGGTTACACATTAACTGATATGTTTCCTTATTTGCTTTCATACCAGAGTTTACAAAATATTCACACTTACAATGGTTATAAAGGTTTATTCGCGCGCACATACTAAACACATGAACTCGCTCAACATTATTGTTGATTTTTCAACTTACATGTATTTCAGGGAATTAAAGGATCTGGCACGGTATGGCACGTTTTCCCGCTGCACTAGTTTCCGAGGTCATCCGGGGTTTAGGGAATGTGACTCCTTCCTGGACAAGTCACAGTCCTTAAACTGTGTTTATGTTTTGTTTATTTGTTGAACAAGATTATGGTTGTTAGGGTGTATCCCCGTTAAAACAATGGTATTGTATTTGGTTTTCAAAACTTAATGGATGATCTTGCATGTTTTTAATTCATATAGCTTTGTTATGACTAAGCTATGGTATTAAGAAGTCACACCAAAATTAACCACGCTTTCGCAAAGCCAGGGTGTGACATTGTCTTCGCACTTAAGATATGGAGACATTACCTGTACGGTACCAAGTGCACCATTTGCATCGATCACAGGAGTCTCGAGCATATCTTCAAGCAAAAGGAATTAAACATGCGACAACGTCGATGGGTCGAGCTCTTGAATGACTACGAATGTGCGATCAAGTACCATCCGGGCAAAGCCAATGTTGTGGCCGACGCCCTCAGTCGAAAGGATACTACACCTAAACGCGTGCGTGCGTTACAACTCACCATCCAATCTAGTCTTCCTACACAAATACGAGATGCTCAGGTTGAAGCGTTGAAAGCAGAGAACGTCAGGGTAGAGTCCCTATGTGGATCAAGGAAACGATTAGAACAAAAGGAAGACGGCGCTTACTACGTTACAGGGCACATATGGGTCCCACACTATGGAAACTTACGTGAGCTTGTAATGGATGAAGCATATAAGTCTCGTTACTCAGTACGTCCTGGTTCGGATAAGATGTACCACGACTTAAAGACTACATACTGGTGGCCTTGCATGAAAGCCCACATAGCAACTGTCACACCCCAACCGATGGCGGAAACATCGGGATGAGACGAACAAATTGCTCAAAACATCATAACACTACATGTGACAATATAATTAAATTTCATTTATTAAAATTGAAAAGTTTCATACATTGTCATAAAAAGGAAATAACAAACATTAAACATAGTTTATTTCAAAAGTGGGTTTCTAGGCCATCCTATTCATTTCTTCAAATCTTGACTTCCTCATCCTGCAGTATGCATTTAAAATAAAGTCAACAAAACATGTTGGCGAGTATACAAGTTTGAATATAGTATAATATGTTTGAAATAGTTTAACATGCTCAAATCCACGCGACTACATGATTTCATATTAACAGTTATACTCGTAACGATGATATCTATGTGTTCAAACTAAAGTTTAACGCAATTAACATAGCCTAACCCTAGAAGGGTGGTAAATGAGTAACATAGAATAAACCTAACAATACCCATAATATTATGGGAGGGGCGTTTCTCAACCTACAGCGCTGCCATTGTTAGGGGAGGCTTGCAAAGTTAATGAACACACAGTCATAAATGTTTAACAGTAGCATAACGTGATTAACATGAGTCAAATAGATTCACATGAAATGTGGATTGAGGGTGCAAAAATGTTTAACATAGTGTGTTTGATATAGAAATGCATACAGCACCCAAAATGTGATAAAATAGAAAATGGGTCATGTATACTCACCTTAGGTTGTGTTAAACTTTGGTTTGAACACATAGATATCATCGTTACGAGTATAACTGTTAATATGAAATCATGTAGTCACGTGGATTTGAGCATGTTAAACTATTTCAAACATATTATACTATATTCAAACTTGTATACTCGCCAACATGTTTTGTTGACTTTATTTTAAATGCATACTGCAGGATAATATTAATAATATAGATTAATAATTCTGATTTAAAATAATAAATCTGATTATTATATATAAAATAATAATTCTAATCTAATAAAATAGTAAATCTGTTTATTATATAATAATTATGATTTAAATAAAATAATAAATCTGATTATATAAAATAATAAATCTGAATAAATAAAGAATAATAATAATTCGGATTAAATAATAATTCTGTTAATTAAATTCTGATTTTATATAAAAATTCTGAAAATCTACAATAATCTGATTATTATAATAATTCTGAATAAAATAGTAAATCTGATTAAATAAGGAATAATAATTCAGATTTTAAATAATAATTTAAATAATAATTCTGAAAATTTAAAAATAAATCTGATTTATTTTGTTGTAAAAATTCTGATTATATATATAAAAAAATAGAAATAATAATTCTGTTATAAAATTTCAAATTTAGAAATATATTAATAAATCTGTTTAATAATAAGAATAATAATTATATTAATAAATCTGTTTAATAATAATAATTATTCTGATTAAATATAGTAATAATATATTTGTTTAATATTATTAAATATACCTGATTATAAATATAGATAAATAAATAAATAAAGATTATAATATTAATATTAATAATCTAATAATAATAATAATAATATTAATAATATTAACAATAATATTAACATTTATATTACTGTAATAGTGATAATAACACAAAACAAAGAAATCGGAATCCAAAAACGTAAAGCCGGAAAGAAGAGGGTACCGGACAGGTGGCAGGAGGCGGCAGACGGCGGTGGGTGGTGGTTTCCGGCGGCGAAGGTGGTTGTCGAAGGTTCCCGGCGTGAAAGATCGTTCGTTGCTCATTTCGGTTCGTTTCGGATGTGAAAGGAACGATCATGAAGGGTTAGTCGGGTTTATATAGAAGTAGGACGTCGGTTACGAACATGAAGGGTCTCGGTTTTCCGGTAAACAAGCCAACAGTCGGAGAAGACGATCGGTTTAGGCGGTTATATTTGAATTTAGCGTATTTAATTAGCGGTTAAATATCATTCGGTTTCAAGATATGCCGGATGTGGCATGCCCGGCCGAGTGGTTAGTCACTTGTTTGTTAAGTGCATGGTCCCGAGTTCGATCCTTGTTCCGCGCGGTTCAACCCCCTTTTTTACTAACAGTTAGTCTGACTAACTGGGTTAGTCACTAACTGAGTTTTCTAACTCAGTTAGTGCTGCCCTTTGATAAAATTAACCTGGTTAGCTGATTTAACCAGGATTAGCTAACCAGGTTAGTTTAACTAACCAAAATGATCAAAAATCATAAAAAATTCAGTTTTAAATATTTATTTATTAAATTTTAATTATTAGTTTACTTATTTAAAATATTAATAAAATAATATAAAAATTATTTTAACCCAAATTTTGATATTTTTACCGAATTAACGTATAAATTCCCGGTTTTTGTACGGTTTAGGGTAATCTCTTGGCAATGATGAATTTGAGAGCTGAGATTAATATGTATTTTCATTGCTTTTACGTGTTTAACATAGTTTGACGTGTTTTTAATTGTTTGACAATACACAGCATTCAAACACAAATATGAATAAAATAATGCACTTTCATTATGATTTCAAGTCTCGAGTATAATTTGGGAATGAAACCAAATACCACAAAGGTACAACTTACAAAAATCGAAAGTACAAGTAGACTTGCCAAAAATGGAAAGATTGAAAATACGAGGTGTCACAGCAATTTACGTCAGCATATGTTTGACTTATGCGAGAGTCAAGTCTGAATATCAGAAACCATCGGGCCTACTCCAACAACCAGAGATACCACAATGGAAATGGGAGCAAATTT
The DNA here is from genome assembly GCF_002127325.2 of Helianthus annuus. Classification (NCBI taxonomy): domain Eukaryota; kingdom Viridiplantae; phylum Streptophyta; class Magnoliopsida; order Asterales; family Asteraceae; genus Helianthus; species Helianthus annuus. The sequence goes on along the minus strand of NC_035448.2, from coordinate 92,875,376 downwards.
CCATGGATTTCGTTACTGGCCTGCCTAGATCTCAATGTGGAAATGACACTATTTGGGTGATAGTGGATCGATTAACTAAGTCTGCACACTTCTTGGCTATCAAAGAAACGGATAAGTTCTCTACATTAGCAGACGTTTACTTAACGGAGGTGGTTTCGACGCACGGGGTGCCAACCTCCATTATTTCCGATCGTGATGCGCGTTTTACTTCTGAACTGTGGCAAGCAATGCACAAGTCCTTTGGCTCACGTTTAGACATGAGCACCGCTTATCATACACAGACGGATGGGCAGTCTGAACGCACCATCCAAACCCTTGAAGACATGCTTAGGGCATATGTGATTGATTTTGGTAACGGTTGGGAAAAACATCTCCCGTTGGTGGAGTTTTCGTATAATAACAGTTACCATACCAGCATTCAAACCGCTCCATTTGAGGCATTGTATGGACGTAAATGCCGATCACCTCTCTGCTAGGCAGAAGTTGGTGACAGCCATATCACGGGTCCAGAACTTGTAGTAGACACAACGGAAAGGATTGCACAGATACGATAACAAATGGCGGCAGCTCATAACCGTCAGAAGAGTTACGCTGATAAGCGCAGGAAACCACTCGAGTTCCAGGTTGGGGATCGAGTGCTACTCAAAGTCTCACCTTGGAAAGGTGTAGTTCGTTTTGGCAAACGAGGCAAACTTAACCCGCGATACGTTGGACCTTTCGAAATCATAGAGAAAATAGGCAAGGTGGCCTACAAACTGAACCTACCAGTAGAACTCAGTGGAGTTCACAAGGTATTTCACGTGTCAAATCTGAAGAAGTGTCTGTCAGATGAGACCCTCGTAGTTCCTTTGAAGGAGCTCACTATGGACGATCAGTTGCGATTCGTCGAGGAGCCAGTTGAAATCACGGACCGAGACGTTAAGGTTCTCAAGCACACTAGAATACCTCTTGCTCGAGTTCGTTGGAACTCTCGGCGTGGCCCAGAGTTTACCTGGGAACGAGAAGACCAAATGAAACACAAGTATCCCCAGTTGTCCGGGAACAGTGCAACCACTACTGAGGCTGAAGCTACTGCGGAATTTCGGGATGAAATTCCAAACCAACGGGGGGATGATGTTACACCCCAGGAAAACCAGGAAACAACACAACACAACTAGCTTCCTTAGTAACCACGTGCTAAAATTTCGGGACAAAATTTCTTTCAAGTTGGGAATAATGAGACAACCCGAGTTTTCAAGGTCTTTCCTCGCAACTGTGTACTTGTAATTCGTTATGTGGCATTCTGTGCACCTTGTATTGTTTGATAATTTATGGTATTATGCATGTGATGTGTTACTACATGAAGGATTAGGGTTAACTATTTATTAAATTGTTATGTGCCTATGAGTGAATAAGTTTAATAAACTTAACTGTTTACAAATGAAACCACACACGACGAAACATTAGAGTTTCGTCATAAGTCACCTCCACCGAAACCTTAGGGGTTTTCGCCACACACTCATCACGATGAAACTCAAGGTTTCGCCGGGCCAGTCTTTCGCCGAAGCCCATTAAGGGCCCAGTACGCGAATGTGGGTATATTTACGTGAAACGGCTTTACTCGTCACACTTTTTAGCAGAATTGAAACCTTAGAACCTCTCTACCTTCCTACGACGACCATCACCTCTCACCATCATCTTTCTAGGAAATCTTGTGTTTCATCTCAACCGGTTAGTACCTGAATATTCGATTAAATCAGTTTGTACCTTGTATGATTGTCATATGTGATGAATCTGATGACTATTGTGTTTTACTTGTTAGGGTTTATAAATGCTAATGATTCTCCTTGCATGAAAATTTGTGATGATTGATTCATGATGATTGTAATCCCTTGTGGGTATGGATTATTGGAAAACATATATGCACGTTGATATGATTAGGGTTTCAAGATTTATAGTTGGAACTATTGCATTATTGGTTTGAATAGGGTGTTGTAGATTGTGGATCAACGAGTTAGGTTGTGAATATTGATGAACCTGATGGATTTGAGTTCATGTAATGACTATCATATGTGTTGAATTGACTGATGAATGATTGGGTTACGTTTGCGAACGAATTGTTTTGACGGTAGTTAGGTTTCTTGGTGATTATCTGTTGACACGACATAACCTATGATCTTGACGAAACACTGATGTCGACGAAAACCTGGGGGTTTCGCCGAGGGTGATGATGACGAAACCTTAGGGTTTCGTCAAGAGAGAGTCATGACGAAACAAGGGGTTTCGTCAAGGGTTAAACAGGCACAGTAACTCAGTTAGGTCCGTTAAGGGTTAAATGGGTTAGTTAGTTGTTGTTAATAATAAGCAGGATTTGCATGAGCTTGTATGACTGTTAAATGCTATGTGCTAGTTGTTGCTCAAATACATGTTATGATCATAACTGTTACTTGAACTATGTGATTATCAACTGATTCCGCATGCATGAACACTATAGGCTTGGATTGAATTAATCGTGAGCAAGTAGTTAACCTTACCGAGCAAACCGAGGTGAGTTCACACTTTCACAAGGCATGGGATTCCCAACGGTTTGGGAATGGGTAAAAGATCTAAACCAACTCTGCGTGATATCCTTGTTTGGAACACGTACACACCCTCTTAATTGAAGGGTGACAACATGTGATAAGGATTTAATTGGAAACTGCGTGATCTCCTGATTTGGAACATGTACACACCCTCTATACTAAAGGGTGAGAACATGAACTCTAGACCAAAACTCTATCATTAAGTCCCTTATTTTTAAATCGACTTAATCGCCGGGCCAATGGCGAGCAGGTCATTAGTTAGATAGCACTATTTAGGTTTGACAAGCCTCACACCGTGCCGCAGAGGACGGGCATGAACTAATGGATCTGGGCACTAGTCAATGATGATAGACATTGACGTCAGGGCACCAACTTATTTTAGTCAGTGGTCAATATGGTAAACAGGTCTAGTGGTTAACATGGGCAAGCCCCCACCAACTATGGATATGTTTGGGAAACAAGGTAAATAGATCAATTCACAACATACAAATGAACTCCTGGTTTTGAAACAACTTAACAATGAACACCAACTGTGAACTCGCTCAACTTTGTTGTTGACTCGTTGTTACCTGCCTTGCAGGTCGTTAGGTACTCATGGAGCTTGCACGGGGAGGTGTGGTCGTTGTGGGACATGGATAGTCATATACCATGTCAAACATTTGATACATTTGAACTTTTGTTTTGGTTTTAAACATTATGCTTCCGCTGATTACTTAAACTATGTTTTGTTTGGACACCAATTATATTGTGTTTGGGTTTTATATTTACTTACACGCTATGTTCAATATGATTGGTGGCTTGATCCTGGTCAGTCACGCCTCCAAGCGGTGATACTCCATGAGTGGATTTTGGGGTGTGACAACAACCGCTTCAAACCCGACCCGTTTGGTCGATCGTTAGGATCTGACCAAGCATATATTGTGACCATAGTTGTATAGGGAATAACCTTCTGACGTTATAACTTACGGTCACTTAGTTTAATTAGTTGTATGATAGGTAGTTTATATGCCTTAAGAAAATGACCAAAATGCCCCTTTTCATGCATAATTTGATTTTAAGCATATGTAACTTAATTTTTGTCATTTAAACTGATTATGCAACATATTTAAACATGTTAGGTAATATAATAGTTGTCATAGGACTAGTTAGGCGTCTCGAACGCGCATTCGTGCGAACGACGCGTTAAAGTAGCGTAGACTACCTTAATGGGTCGTAATGGGTCGTAAGCACTTAGGATAGGTTCCGATTTAGAATGTAGTGTGACACCTGTGTCACCGCGACCATCAAACAAATACCAAGCCGATGAAATATCGTATTTCATACTTGGGATCTTGTATAAATATGTGTATCTATTGCACATATCAATTCTGGTTCAATTTCAAACTTTACATCGCTTTCTAGAGAATTATACGCAACCTGGTGCGAAAACGTACTCAGTTTAATGCGACAAATACTCCGGGACATCAACATATACTCAACATACCTTAAATAACCTTTACATAACTTAGAAATAAGTTTCGAAGGCTTTGGTATAGCAAAAACAAGTTAATTCGCTTACAGGGACTAAACTTGACAAACTGCGAAAGTATGCCAATTTGAACTGTACCGAACATTCCGGGACATGTCCATAAGTGAAACATACCATAAATATCCTTTACATAGCTTAGAAATAGGCTTTGAAGGGTTTGGTATGCTAAAACAAACTTTTGGATCATTCAGGGACTAAAAGTGTCAAAAAGTGCATGAGTTTGCACTTTCGCGCATAACTTACGTTCTGAATACATCCGGACATCCAAAAATTTATGTAAGCATCCTTATATTATGCCTTAGTGTTTGGCATGAGAAAAATCCATTCGTCGCGCAATTTGGACCGTTTTTCGCGCTTATGCGCATTCCGTCGTAATTAAGCGAACATCGCGTTCGTACGACCAAACGAACCAACATCCGGAACATTTTTGAGCATGTTTCATGTCCACAATGTTTAGGCATCATTTTAGGGCCTTAAAGTTGGCTTTACGGGCCTTAGAAGTGTCGGAAAAGGCTTAAACACGCAACAGGGACCAAAACTGCAAATTCTGAAACTTGGTGCAGATCAGACGGGGCCAGGCGGCCCGCGTAAGATTGGCCTGCACCTTCATGCGGGCCACGTGGGACTATCAGACCAGATTCAATGCTTGCATTCAATGCAGTTGGCCTTTCGTTCGATCAAGGGGCAATGCCCTTTCACCCAATCAAGAGCCAAGGGCCAAGTTCTGACTTACCACAATATTTTGACAAGTGTACGCACAAGATCGTGGCACGATATTCGATAAACGATCCTAACGGTTATGCTTTTCCTATAAATACCCCCCCTTTGTTGCAAAAGCTCACACAATCTGATCAAGAGCTCTAAGTTGGAACCTTTGTTTCATACCAGAGCCATTTTAATCTAGATTAGCATTCGGGGACCCTCCGTAAGTATTCTTTCGTTTCTTTTATTCGCTTTTCGAGTCCGAAAGTCAACGTTTTGTTGACTTTCTGCGTTGACCAGCCTATGGTCAACACGAAGTTCATGGAACTTCATAACGTGAGCGTGATCACGATGGTTATAGTCCATAGTGACTATACCTACTGATTACCACGTTATCTAGGCTCAGTGACGAGTCGTAGTTTCGGCCAAAATGTGCATTCTTGCATATTTTGTAACCAAACTACTCGTCGGTATCAAAACCGTTTGTTTTGATACCAAACCTGTTTTCTAAACTTAGTTATGCATGTTTTAACATGCTTAGCTCGTCACTTTTAGTTTAGTGCTTATATAGGGTCGTAAGGTAAGCGATCTAAACCATCGCTTATACTTTCGAACCCAACCCATTTGGTCGATCATTAGGATCCGACCAAACACATTAGGTGACCATAGCTATAACCTTCCGAGGTTATACCTTGTGGTCGCGATGTTAGGCGTTCCAAACGCGTTCTACTGTTACTTTCATGCTTTCCTGTTTTCACATCATAGGTGACCAAAGCAATCTCAGGTGAGTACATTGAACCCCTCTTTTACTGTTTTCCAAACTGTTTTGGGGTGAAACACATGTGCCTATCTGTTACTTTCATGATGGGACGTAAGCACTTAGGTTAAGTTTCATTTTAGTATGTAGGCTTTGTTAAACCATATTACACGAGTCTCCATACTCGTTTGGTTTACGAACCCGCATACTATCCGTTCCTCCAACTTTAGGTCCGGTATATTAACATAGCTACCTATTAGGTGCCGTTTGATATCCCGTGATCTTTAGCATTATCTGGTTATTATACATGGAATTCAAAGGAATCTCAGGTGAGTACATTGAACCCCTCTTTTACTGTTTTCCAAACTGTTTTGGGGTGAAACACATGTGCCTATCTGTTACTTTCATGCTTTCCTGTTTTCACATCATATACTTGCTATGTTCGATAGTACATATATAGTACATGATTTCATTGTGTTTATGCTATGTATGTCCATCGTGTGCATACTTAGCACAACACTTTACATTACATTTCATGCTATGTATGCCCATTGTGTGCGTACTTAGTACATCGCTTTACATTTTATGCTATGTATGCCCATTGTGTGCGTACTTAGTACATCGTTTTACATTACATGCTATGTATGCCCATTGTGTGCGTACTTAGTACATTGCTTTACATTACATGCTATGTATGCCCATTGTGTGCGTACTTAGTACATTGTTTTACATTGCATTTCTGTTGCATATGCGCATCCAGCATATGAACACATTATGCTACATTTTGAATCGTTGTGACCATTTGACTATGTGAACCGTCTAAACCCGTTTGATTATATGAACCGTTTGCAACCATTGAACCGTGTGAACCAGTTGTATCCGTTGACATGATTTACATTTGACAATAGACATTTGACTATACATAAACATTTCTACCGTTGTTAAACATTTCATCTTGATGGTTTGGTTTGAGTAAGTGATTAAGTAACGAGGCGTGTGTAATATGATACAAGCATGGTGGATACGCCGCTGGTACTTCCTATATATAAGTGTTTGTATGGTATTACATATCGTAACGTTATTTGAATCATTTCAAATTCAGACATATGACATTTTATACAAATAACACACTTTTCATGAGACATTGTTTTACAAACTCATTTTACATGGTTATCCGTTCAACCATACAGTGTTCTCTTATTTATACATATCATCTGATCTTATCGTTTTTCAAATGATTTACAAGACAAAGCAAATTACAAGGTTCATGACTAAACACTTTCTTAAACATAAGTCATGAATCCCGTTTTCACAAAACCAATGTATCTCACAGGCATTTTTATGTTGACGTACCTACTTTCACATGTGTTTTCAGGAAATGATGCATAGGACTTATCAAGACATACTTAGGCGGACCTGTGCCTTAGTGACTTAAAACGAGACAAGAACTAGTTAATTCATGTTATGTACTCTTTAGTTCTTGTTTAAACAATGTATACTTTCATATTTGATCAATAAAATGAAACTTCAATTGCCATGGATTTGAAACAATTGATTCTGTTACAACACTCCCCGACGTTTCCGCCACGTTTTGTATGTTCAACGTGGTCGGGGTGTGACAGAAAAGTTGGTATCAGAGCCAATGGTTATAGGGAATTAGGTTATTAGTAATACTTTGACCTAGTCTATAACCTTCCTAGGAACCTAACGCGAGTTTACTTGCGTTTAGTCACAAAACAATACCATCACCTATCCTTAGGCGACAACCACAACAAGAACACAAATTTCAAAACCGCTTTGAAAACTAATCATCCGTTCTAGGATGATTGATTACTAGGTTTTGAACCCTCTGTTATAAGGTTTTGAACCCCTTTGAATTTTCAAAATCTCGTCAAGGTTTTGGGTCCTAAATAGTGTGAACACGTGCGAACTGGAAGAGTGAATGCCTGTACCCTGGGATTTCTGTCTAAGGTTAGAGTGTTCATACAAATCCACATAATCGGACCAGTCACTCTTACCCGGGAACTCTTGGGGTAAGTGTCCACTTATAGGCGAGCATGTCTTCACGATACACTATGAGGATCTATTTACTTTGATTCAGCCTTGGTGCTGTTTGTTTGCTTCGTGGATTCAAACAAATGACCATCAACCATGATTATGGCCGGTAATTATAACATCCTATTCTTACCCATGCCATTTCATTTGTTTTCTCTCTTGTTTCCCCTTTTTAGAATGCCTCCACGACGCGAAAATCCGGTATCTATTGAAGATCTGGCAGCTGTCATTACACAGCAAATAACTGCTGCAATCCCGAACATCGTTGCCCAATGTAACCAAGCCCTCAACAACAATAATGCCCCCTGCAGCTTCAAGACGTTCAACTCGGCTAAGCCATTAAAGTTTTCTGGGTCTCAAGGAGCGACTGCACTTCTGCAATGGTTCGAGAGTTTAGAGAGCACCTTCAGACATGTTCAATGTCCAAACGAGCGAAAGGTAGATTTTGCATCTAGTGTCTTTGAGAAACGAGCTTTAACATGGTGGAACGGTGTGATGAGAGATAGGGGTGCCGAAGTGGCACTGGCTCAAACGTGGGAAGAACTTCGAGCACTGATGATGAAGGAATTCTGTCCTCGTCACGAGATCAGGGCCTTAGAAAGGGAATTCGACGATCTTAAGCAAGACAGCGGCGAACATCGAGCATACACTGATCGATATGAGGAGCTGAGCCTGTTGTGTCCTTCCATGGTTACGCCTTTGGATAAGGCGATCGAAAAATACATTGATGGCCTCCCTGACTCAGTTCAGGACATTGTTACTGGTAGTAACCCCACTACGGTTAGGCAGGCCATTGAGCTATCTGCAACCTTGACTGAATCTCAGATCAGGAAACGTAAGCTTTTCCGAAAGGGTGACAAGAAACCGGTCAAGGAATCGAAACCAATCGAGGAATCAAAGACCATGGATGAACAGACTGGATCCCCTAAGAAGTCAAAGAAGCGAAAGGCTTCTCAGAACTTCGCCATGGTTACTCACAATGATCAAACTGTCCCCAACCAACCAACGCAACCCCCTGCTAGGAAGCCATACAATGGAACTTCACCCTTGTGCAACCAATGTAACCTTCATCATCATGCTAGGGTGAAGTGCCGCGAATGCCAAATTTGTGGACTTAAAGGTCACACAGCAAAGGTTTGCCAAGCTGCAGTTGCACCCAATCAAGCTGACAACAATCCTGCTCAAGCTCGCTTTCCACCAGGTTCTTGCTACAATTGTGGCGAGATGGGTCATTTCCGAAGATATTGCCCAAAGCTTGCTAGTGCTAATCCAGCACCGTGATGAGCATCTGACCGACTAGAAGACAACACCCTTTATAAATAATCATGTCTTGTCTATTATTTCCTTTTGTTGTCAAGGTCCATGAAACAGTTGTTATTATTGTTTATAAATAAATCTTTTATTTACATTGCAATGTATTTCTGTGGTTGCATGTATAAACGACATATCCCTTACAATACCGACGATCAAAGAACCGTATTCCTTGAAGAACAAACTACCCCCAAAATTCTCCCATTCTATGATCTCTTGCGTCTTCCACGAAATTCCTAAGTACCCGTTTCTTCTAAAGAAAACAAAATACAAGGCGCAAGTTATAACACGTGACGAATACCCAAAGTACCACTATAAATCCTTAATAGGGTACCTAAGGATTTCCCGTAAGTCCTTAACTGTTGTATACCTTAATTCGAATATGATAATTCCTTGTAATCAAAAATCGAATTTTGGGAGATCTTCCTATCTTCTCAGATAAATCCCAGTGGGCATTGAGGCCCGTCGACAGGTTTCCGTATCCTTATTCAATCGATAAACAAGTTAATAACAAATTATAATCAAGTTAAACAATTATGTGACTTTGTGCTTATGTGTTCCCTTATGTGTTGTTGTGTGATCCAAATTATGGCTCACGTTTAGACATGAGCACCGCTTATCATACACAGACGGATGGGCAGTCTGAACGCACCATCCAAACCCTTGAAGACATGCTTAGGGCATATGTGATTGATTTTGGTAACGGTTGGGAAAAACATCTCCCGTTGGTGGAGTTTTCGTATAATAATAGTTACCATACCAGCATTCAAACCGCTCCATTTGAGGCATTGTATGGACGTAAATGCCGATCACCTCTCTGCTAGGCAGAAGTTGGTGACAGCCATATCACGGGTCCAGAACTTGTAGTAGACACAACGGAAAGGATTGCACAGATACGATAACAAATGGCGGCAGCTCATAACCGTCAGAAGAGTTACGCTGATAAGCGCAGGAAACCACTCGAGTTCCAGGTTGGGGATCGAGTGCTACTCAAAGTCTCACCTTGGAAAGGTGTAGTTCGTTTTGGCAAACGAGGCAAACTTAACCCGCGATACGTTGGACCTTTCGAAATCATAGAGAAAATAGGCAAGGTGGCCTACAAACTGAACCTACCAGTAGAACTCAGTGGAGTTCACAAGGTATTTCACGTGTCAAATCTGAAGAAGTGTCTGTCAGATGAGACCCTCGTAGTTCCTTTGAAGGAGCTCACTATGGACGATCAGTTGCGATTCGTCGAGGAGCCAGTTGAAATCACGGACCGAGACGTTAAGGTTCTCAAGCACACTAGAATACCTCTTGCTCGAGTTCGTTGGAACTCTCGGCGTGGCCCAGAGTTTACCTGGGAACGAGAAGACCAAATGAAACACAAGTATCCCCAGTTGTCCGGGAACAGTGCAACCACTACTGAGGCTGAAGCTACTGCGGAATTTCGGGATGAAATTCCAAACCAACGGGGGGATGATGTTACACCCCAGGAAAACCAGGAAACAAAACAACACAACTAGCTTCCTTAGTAACCACGTGCTAAAATTTCGGGACAAAATTTCTTTCAAGTTGGGAATAATGAGACAACCCGAGTTTTCAAGGTCTTTCCTCGCAACTGTGTACTTGTAATTCGTTATGTGGCATTCTGTGCACCTTGTATTGTTTGATAATTTATGGTATTATGCATGTGATGTGTTACTACATGAAGGATTAGGGTTAACTATTTATTAAATTGTTATGTGCCTATGAGTGAATAAGTTTAATAAACTTAACTGTTTACAAATGAAACCACACACGACGAAACATTAGAGTTTCGTCATAAGTCACCTCCACCGAAACCTTAGGGGTTTTCGCCACACACTCATCACGACGAAACTCAAGGTTTCGCCGGGCCAGTCTTTCGCCGAAGCCCATTAAGGGCCCAGTACGCGAATGTGGGTATATTTACGTGAAACGGCTTTACTCGTCACACTTTTTAGCAGAATTGAAACCTTAGAACCTCTCTACCTTCCTACGACGACCATCACCTCTCACCATCATCTTTCTAGGAAATCTTGTGTTTCATCTCAACCGGTTAGTACCTGAATATTCGATTAAATCAGTTTGTACCTTGTATGATTGTCATATGTGATGAATCTGATGACTATTGTGTTTTACTTGTTAGGGTTTATAGATGCTAATGATTCTCCTTGCATGAAAATTTGTGATGATTGATTCATGATGATTGTAATCCCTTGTGGGTATGGATTATTGGAAAACATATATGCACGTTGATATGATTAGGGTTTCAAGATTTATAGTTGGAACTATTGCATTATTGGTTTGAATAGGGTGTTGTAGATTGTGGATCAACGAGTTAGGTTGTGAATATTGATGAACCTGATGGATTTGAGTTCATGTAATGACTATCATATGTGTTGAATTGACTGATGAATGATTGGGTTACGTTTGCGAACGAATTGTTTTGACGGTAGTTAGGTTTCTTGGTGATTATCTGTTGACACGACATAACCTATGATCTTGACGAAACACTGATGTCGACGAAAACCTGGGGGTTTCGCCGAGGGTGATGATGACGAAACCTTAGGGTTTCGTCAAGAGAGAGTCATGACGAAACAAGGGGTTTCGTCAAGGGTTAAACAGGCACAGTAACTCAGTTAGGTCCGTTAAGGGTTAAATGGGTTAGTTAGTTGTTGTTAATAATAAGCAGGATTTGCATGAGCTTGTATGACTGTTAAATGCTATGTGCTAGTTGTTGCTCAAATACATGTTATGATCATAACTGTTACTTGAACTATGTGATTATCAACTGATTCCGCATGCATGAACACTATAGGCTTGGATTGAATTAATCGTGAGCAAGTAGTTAACCTTACCGAGCAAACCGAGGTGAGTTCACACTTTCACAAGGCATGGGATTCCCAACGGTTTGGGAATGGGTAAAAGATCTAAACCAACTCTGCGTGATATCCTTGTTTGGAACACGTACACACCCTCTTAATTGAAGGGTGACAACATGTGATAAGGATTTAATTGGAAACTGCGTGATCTCCTGATTTGGAACATGTACACACCCTCTATACTAAAGGGTGAGAACATGAACTCTAGACCAAAACTCTATCATTAAGTCCCTTATTTTTAAATCGACTTAATCGCCGGGCCAATGGCGAGCAGGTCATTAGTTAGATAGCACTATTTAGGTTTGACAAGCCTCACACCGTGCCGCAGAGGACGGGCATGAACTAATGGATCTGGGCACTAGTCAATGATGATAGACATTGACGTCAGGGCACCAACTTATTTTAGTCAGTGGTCAATATGGTAAACAGGTCTAGTGGTTAACATGGGCAAGCCCCCACCAACTATGGATATGTTTGGGAAACAAGGTAAATAGATCAATTCACAACATACAAATGAACTCCTGGTTTTGAAACAACTTAACAATGAACACCAACTGTGAACTCGCTCAACTTTGTTGTTGACTCGTTGTTACCTGCCTTGCAGGTCGTTAGGTACTCATGGAGCTTGCACGGGGAGGTGTGGTCGTTGTGGGACATGGATAGTCATATACCATGTCAAACATTTGATACATTTGAACTTTTGTTTTGGTTTTAAACATTATGCTTCCGCTGATTACTTAAACTATGTTTTGTTTGGACACCAATTATATTGTGTTTGGGTTTTATATTTACTTACACGCTATGTTCAATATGATTGGTGGCTTGATCCTGGTCAGTCACGCCTCCAAGCGGTGATACTCCATGAGTGGATTTTGGGGTGTGACAACAACCGCTTCAAACCCGACCCGTTTGGTCGATCGTTAGGATCTGACCAAGCATATATTGTGACCATAGTTGTATAGGGAATAACCTTCTGACGTTATAACTTACGGTCACTTAGTTTAATTAGTTGTATGATAGGTAGTTTATATGCCTTAAGAAAATGACCAAAATGCCCCTTTTCATGCATAATTTGATTTTAAGCATATGTAACTTAATTTTTGTCATTTAAACTGATTATGCAACATATTTAAACATGTTAGGTAATATAATAGTTGTCATAGGACTAGTTAGGCGTCTCGAACGCGCATTCGTGCGAACGACGCGTTAAAGTAGCGTAGACTACCTTAATGGGTCGTAATGGGTCGTAAGCACTTAGGATAGGTTCCGATTTAGAATGTAGTGTGACACCTGTGTCACCGCGACCATCAAACAAATACCAAGCCGATGAAATATCGTATTTCATACTTGGGATCTTGTATAAATATGTGTATCTATTGCACATATCAATTCTGGTTCAATTTCAAACTTTACATCGCTTTCTAGAGAATTATACGCAACCTGGTGCGAAAACGTACTCAGTTTAATGCGACAAATACTCCGGGACATCAACATATACTCAACATACCTTAAATAACCTTTACATAACTTAGAAATAAGTTTCGAAGGCTTTGGTATAGCAAAAACAAGTTAATTCGCTTACAGGGACTAAACTTGACAAACTGCGAAAGTATGCCAATTTGAACTGTACCGAACATTCCGGGACATGTCCATAAGTGAAACATACCATAAATATCCTTTACATAGCTTAGAAATAGGCTTTGAAGGGTTTGGTATGCTAAAACAAACTTTTGGATCATTCAGGGACTAAAAGTGTCAAAAAGTGCATGAGTTTGCACTTTCGCGCATAACTTACGTTCTGAATACATCCGGACATCCAAAAATTTATGTAAGCATCCTTATATTATGCCTTAGTGTTTGGCATGAGAAAAATCCATTCGTCGCGCAATTTGGACCGTTTTTCGCGCTTATGCGCATTCCGTCGTAATTAAGCGAACATCGCGTTCGTACGACCAAACGAACCAACATCCGGAACATTTTTGAGCATGTTTCATGTCCACAATGTTTAGGCATCATTTTAGGGCCTTAAAGTTGGCTTTACGGGCCTTAGAAGTGTCGGAAAAGGCTTAAACACGCAACAGGGACCAAAACTGCAAATTCTGAAACTTGGTGCAGATCAGACGGGGCCAGGCGGCCCGCGTAAGATTGGCCTGCACCTTCATGCGGGCCACGTGGGACTATCAGACCAGATTCAATGCTTGCATTCAATGCAGTTGGCCTTTCGTTCGATCAAGGGGCAATGCCCTTTCACCCAATCAAGAGCCAAGGGCCAAGTTCTGACTTACCACAATATTTTGACAAGTGTACGCACAAGATCGTGGCACGATATTCGATAAACGATCCTAACGGTTATGCTTTTCCTATAAATACCCCCCCTTTGTTGCAAAAGCTCACACAATCTGATCAAGAGCTCTAAGTTGGAACCTTTGTTTCATACCAGAGCCATTTTAATCTAGATTAGCATTCGGGGACCCTCCGTAAGTATTCTTTCGTTTCTTTTATTCGCTTTTCGAGTCCGAAAGTCAACGTTTTGTTGACTTTCTGCGTTGACCAGCCTATGGTCAACACGAAGTTCATGGAACTTCATAACGTGAGCGTGATCACGATGGTTATAGTCCATAGTGACTATACCTACTGATTACCACGTTATCTAGGCTCAGTGACGAGTCGTAGTTTCGGCCAAAATGTGCATTCTTGCATATTTTGTAACCAAACTACTCGTCGGTATCAAAACCGTTTGTTTTGATACCAAACCTGTTTTCTAAACTTAGTTATGCATGTTTTAACATGCTTAGCTCGTCACTTTTAGTTTAGTGCTTATATAGGGTCGTAAGGTAAGCGATCTAAACCATCGCTTATACTTTCGAACCCAACCCATTTGGTCGATCATTAGGATCCGACCAAACACATTAGGTGACCATAGCTATAACCTTCCGAGGTTATACCTTGTGGTCGCGATGTTAGGCGTTCCAAACGCGTTCTACTGTTACTTTCATGCTTTCCTGTTTTCACATCATAGGTGACCAAAGCAATCTCAGGTGAGTACATTGAACCCCCTCTTTTACTGTTTTCCAAACTGTTTTGGGGTGAAACACATGTGCCTATCTGTTACTTTCATGATGGGACGTAAGCACTTAGGTTAAGTTTCATTTTAGTATGTAGGCTTTGTTAAACCATATTACACGAGTCTCCATACTCGTTTGGTTTACGAACCCGCATACTATCCGTTCCTCCAACTTTAGGTCCGGTATATTAACATAGCTACCTATTAGGTGCCGTTTGATATCCCGTGATCTTTAGCATTATCTGGTTATTATACATGGAATTCAAAGGAATCTCAGGTGAGTACATTGAACCCCTCTTTTACTGTTTTCCAAACTGTTTTGGGGTGAAACACATGTGCCTATCTGTTACTTTCATGCTTTCCTGTTTTCACATCATATACTTGCTATGTTCGATAGTACATATATAGTACATGATTTCATTGTGTTTATGCTATGTATGTCCATCGTGTGCATACTTAGCACAACACTTTACATTACATTTCATGCTATGTATGCCCATTGTGTGCGTACTTAGTACATCGCTTTACATTTTATGCTATGTATGCCCATTGTGTGCGTACTTAGTACATCGTTTTACATTACATGCTATGTATGCCCATTGTGTGCGTACTTAGTACATTGCTTTACATTACATGCTATGTATGCCCATTGTGTGCGTACTTAGTACATTGTTTTACATTGCATTTCTGTTGCATATGCGCATCCAGCATATGAACACATTATGCTACATTTTGAATCGTTGTGACCATTTGACTATGTGAACCGTCTAAACCCGTTTGATTATATGAACCGTTTGCAACCATTGAACCGTGTGAACCAGTTGTATCCGTTGACATGATTTACATTTGACAATAGACATTTGACTATACATAAACATTTCTACCGTTGTTAAACATTTCATCTTGATGGTTTGGTTTGAGTAAGTGATTAAGTAACGAGGCGTGTGTAATATGATACAAGCATGGTGGATACGCCGCTGGTACTTCCTATATATAAGTGTTTGTATGGTATTACATATCGTAACGTTATTTGAATCATTTCAAATTCAGACATATGACATTTTATACAAATAACACACTTTTCATGAGACATTGTTTTACAAACTCATTTTACATGGTTATCCGTTCAACCATACAGTGTTCTCTTATTTATACATATCATCTGATCTTATCGTTTTTCAAATGATTTACAAGACAAAGCAAATTACAAGGTTCATGACTAAACACTTTCTTAAACATAAGTCATGAATCCCGTTTTCACAAAACCAATGTATCTCACAGGCATTTTTATGTTGACGTACCTACTTTCACATGTGTTTTCAGGAAATGATGCATAGGACTTATCAAGACATACTTAGGCGGACCTGTGCCTTAGTGACTTAAAACGAGACAAGAACTAGTTAATTCATGTTATGTACTCTTTAGTTCTTGTTTAAACAATGTATACTTTCATATTTGATCAATAAAATGAAACTTCAATTGCCATGGATTTGAAACAATTGATTCTGTTACAACACTCCCCGACGTTTCCGCCACGTTTTGTATGTTCAACGTGGTCGGGGTGTGACAGAAAAGTTGGTATCAGAGCCAATGGTTATAGGGAATTAGGTTATTAGTAATACTTTGACCTAGTCTATAACCTTCCTAGGAACCTAACGCGAGTTTACTTGCGTTTAGTCACAAAACAATACCATCACCTATCCTTAGGCGACAACCACAACAAGAACACAAATTTCAAAACCGCTTTGAAAACTAATCATCCGTTCTAGGATGATTGATTACTAGGTTTTGAACCCTCTGTTATAAGGTTTTGAACCCCTTTGAATTTTCAAAATCTCGTCAAGGTTTTGGGTCCTAAATAGTGTGAACACGTGCGAACTGGAAGAGTGAATGCCTGTACCCTGGGATTTCTGTCTAAGGTTAGAGTGTTCATACAAATCCACATAATCGGACCAGTCACTCTTACCCGGGAACTCTTGGGGTAAGTGTCCACTTATAGGCGAGCATGTCTTCACGATACACTATGAGGATCTATTTACTTTGATTCAGCCTTGGTGCTGTTTGTTTGCTTCGTGGATTCAAACAAATGACCATCAACCATGATTATGGCCGGTAATTATAACATCCTATTCTTACCCATGCCATTTCATTTGTTTTCTCTCTTGTTTCCCCTTTTTAGAATGCCTCCACGACGCGAAAATCCGGTATCTATTGAAGATCTGGCAGCTGTCATTACACAGCAAATAACTGCTGCAATCCCGAACATCGTTGCCCAATGTAACCAAGCCCTCAACAACAATAATGCCCCCTGCAGCTTCAAGACGTTCAACTCGGCTAAGCCATTAAAGTTTTCTGGGTCTCAAGGAGCGACTGCACTTCTGCAATGGTTCGAGAGTTTAGAGAGCACCTTCAGACATGTTCAATGTCCAAACGAGCGAAAGGTAGATTTTGCATCTAGTGTCTTTGAGAAACGAGCTTTAACATGGTGGAACGGTGTGATGAGAGATAGGGGTGCCGAAGTGGCACTGGCTCAAACGTGGGAAGAACTTCGAGCACTGATGATGAAGGAATTCTGTCCTCGTCACGAGATCAGGGCCTTAGAAAGGGAATTCGACGATCTTAAGCAAGACAGCGGCGAACATCGAGCATACACTGATCGATATGAGGAGCTGAGCCTGTTGTGTCCTTCCATGGTTACGCCTTTGGATAAGGCGATCGAAAAATACATTGATGGCCTCCCTGACTCAGTTCAGGACATTGTTACTGGTAGTAACCCCACTACGGTTAGGCAGGCCATTGAGCTATCTGCAACCTTGACTGAATCTCAGATCAGGAAACGTAAGCTTTTCCGAAAGGGTGACAAGAAACCGGTCAAGGAATCGAAACCAATCGAGGAATCAAAGACCATGGATGAACAGACTGGATCCCCTAAGAAGTCAAAGAAGCGAAAGGCTTCTCAGAACTTCGCCATGGTTACTCACAATGATCAAACTGTCCCCAACCAACCAACGCAACCCCCTGCTAGGAAGCCATACAATGGAACTTCACCCTTGTGCAACCAATGTAACCTTCATCATCATGCTAGGGTGAAGTGCCGCGAATGCCAAATTTGTGGACTTAAAGGTCACACAGCAAAGGTTTGCCAAGCTGCAGTTGCACCCAATCAAGCTGACAACAATCCTGCTCAAGCTCGCTTTCCACCAGGTTCTTGCTACAATTGTGGCGAGATGGGTCATTTCCGAAGATATTGCCCAAAGCTTGCTAGTGCTAATCCAGCACCGTGATGAGCATCTGACCGACTAGAAGACAACACCCTTTATAAATAATCATGTCTTGTCTATTATTTCCTTTTGTTGTCAAGGTCCATGAAACAGTTGTTATTATTGTTTATAAATAAATCTTTTATTTACATTGCAATGTATTTCTGTGGTTGCATGTATAAACGACATATCCCTTACAATACCGACGATCAAAGAACCGTATTCCTTGAAGAACAAACTACCCCCAAAATTCTCCCATTCTATGATCTCTTGCGTCTTCCACGAAATTCCTAAGTACCCGTTTCTTCTAAAGAAAACAAAATACAAGGCGCAAGTTATAACACGTGACGAATACCCAAAGTACCACTATAAATCCTTAATAGGGTACCTAAGGATTTCCCGTAAGTCCTTAACTGTTGTATACCTTAATTCGAATATGATAATTCCTTGTAATCAAAAATCGAATTTTGGGAGATCTTCCTATCTTCTCAGATAAATCCCAGTGGGCATTGAGGCCCGTCGACAGGTTTCCGTATCCTTATTCAATCGATAAACAAGTTAATAACAAATTATAATCAAGTTAAACAATTATGTGACTTTGTGCTTATGTGTTCCCTTATGTGTTGTTGTGTGATCCAAATTATGTTATCCAAATCCTCGTAGAATCCTATATCCTTGTACAAGAGATTTATCGTAGGATACCCAAGGGTGTTACTTAAAATCCTCAATGGACTTCTACGTTACAGTTAAGTTCCTTGGATTATAAAGTACTACTTCATAATTAGACCCTTGAGTGGTCTAGTTAAGCAGATTAATCCAAAAATCTGGCTAGGAATATCATGTGATGATATAGCTGAAAGGACTCCTTGGTGGCCTAACTAAGAAGATCCCCTGTCAATCTAATTAAAGGGACCCGGTGGAAGTCTAGTCACCCTCGTCACAAGTATGATATCCTTCCCCAAAACATTACAAAACAAACTGTGCGGACTGTGCAAGGGATTACGTAATTATGGATGCATACATAATTATGGAATTTAGTGCACAGAAATCACAGCAAGTTTTGTCGTGTATCTAGAGTTAACCCTATTCATTTTAGTTTCGGAAGAAATTGTGGAAAATGACTTGTTCCGTTCATTTTCGTTTCTGAAGAAACTGTGGAAAATGACTCATTCCGTTCATTTTCGTTTCTAAAGAAATTGTGGAAAATAACTCATTCCGTTTATTTTCGTTTCTAAAGAAATTGTGGAAAATAACTCATTCCGTTTATTTTCGTTTCTGAAGAAATTGTGGAAAATAACTCATTCCGTTCATTTTCGTTTCTAAAGAAATTGTGGAAAATAACTCATTCCGTTTATTTTCGTTTCTAAAGAAATTGTGGAAAATAACTCATTCCGTTTATTTTCGTTTCTAAAGAAATTGTGGAAAATAACTCATTCCGTTTATTATCGTTTCAGAAGAAATTGTGGAAAATGACTCATTCCGTTCATTTTCATTTCTGAAGAAAATGTGGAAAATGACTCATTCCGTTCATTTTCATTTCTGAAGAAACTGTGGAAAATGACTCATTCCGTTCATTTCCGTTTCTGAAGAAACTGTGGAAAATGACTCATTCCGTTCATTTTCGTTTCTAAAGAAACTGTGGAAAATGACTCATTCCGTTCATTTTCGTTTCTAAAGAAATTGTGGAAAATAACTCATTCCGTTTATTTTCGTTTCTGAAGAAATTGTGGAAAATAACTCATTCCGTTCATTTTCGTTTCTGAAGAAATTGTGGAAAATAACTCATTCCGTTTATTTTCGTTTCTAAAGAAATTGTGGAAAATAACTCATTCCGTTTATTTTCGTTTCTGAAGAAATTGTGGAAAATAACTCATTCCGTTCATTTTCGTTTCTAAAGAATACCCATTAAGGAAAATGACTCATTCCGTGCATTTTCGTTTCTAAAGGATACCCATTAAGGAAAATGACTCATTCTGTGCATTTTCGTTTCTAAAAATTTTCCATCAAAGGGAAAATGAATATCCTTGAATTTTTCCTTCATTTCCATTTCTGAAAAATCTCCGTTAAGGAAATGACAGGATATTGCCTTGCATATCTTTGGTGGTTATTTGACACAAAGTCACAAATAGACTCCTACGAATAAATTTCGGGACGTAATTTCCTAAAGTAGGGGAGACTGTGACACCAGTGTCACCGCGACCATCAAACAAATACCAAGCCGATGAAATATCGTATTTCATACTTAGGATCTTGTATAAATATGTGTATCTATTGCACATATCAATTCTGGTTCAATTTCAAACTTTACATCGCTTTCTAGAGAATTATACGCAACCTGGTGCGAAAACGTACTCAGTTTAATGCGACAAATACTCCGGGACGTCAACATATACTCAACATACCTTAAATAACCTTTACATAACTTAGAAATAAGTTTCGAAGGCTTTGGTATAGCAAAAACAAGTTAATTCGCTTACAGGGACTAAACTTGACAAACTGCGAAAGTATGCCAATTTGAACTGTAATGAACATTCCGGGACATGTCCATAAGTGAAACATACCATAAATATCCTTTACATAGCTTAGAAATAGGCTTTGAAGGGTTTGGTATGCTAAAACAAACTTTTGGATCATTCAGGGACTAAAAGTGTCAAAAAGTGCACAAGTTTGCACTTTCGCGCATAACTTACGTTCTGAATACATCCGGACATCCAAAAATTTATGTAAGCATCCTTATATTATGCCTTAGTGTTTGGCATGAGAAAAATCCATTCGTCGCGCAATTTGGACCGTTTTTCGCGCTTATGCGCATTCCGTCGTAATTAAGCGAACATCGCGTTCGTACGACCAAACGAACCAACATCCAGAACATTTTTGAGCATGTTTCATGTCCACAATGTTTAGGCATCATTTTAGGGCCTTAAAGTTGGCTTTACGGGCCTTAGAAGTGTCGGAAAAGGCTTAAACACGCAACAGGGACCAAAACTGCAAATTCTGAAACTTGGTGCAGATCAGACGGGGCCAGGCGGCCTGCGTAAGATTGGCCTGCACCTTCACGCGGGCCGCGTGGGACTATCAGACCAGATTCAATGCTTGCATTCGATGCAGTTGGCCTTTCGTTCGATCAAGGGGCAATGCCCTTTCACCCAATCAAGAGCCAAGGGCCAAGTTCTGACTTACCACAATATTTTGACAAGTGTACGCACAAGATCGTGGCACGATATTCGATAAACGATCCTAACGGTTATGCTTTTCCTATAAATACCCCCCCTTGTTGCAAAAGCCCACACAATCTGATCAAGAGCTCTAAGTTGGAACCGTTGTTTCATACCTGAGCCATTTTGATCTAGATTAGCATTCGGGGACCCTCCGTAAGTATTCTTTCGTTCTTTTATTCGCTTTTCGAGTCCGAAAGTCAACGTTTTGTTGACTTTCTGCGTTGACCAGCCTATGGTCAACACGAAGTTCATGGAACTTCATAACGTGAGCGTGATCACGATGGTTATAGTCCGTAGTGACTATACCTACTGATTACCACGTTATCTAGGCTCAGTGACGAGTCGTAGTTTCGGCCAAAATGTGCATTCTTGCATATTTTGTAACCAAACTACTCGTCAGTATCAAAACCGTTTATTTTGATACCAAACCTGTTTTCTAAACTTAGTTAAGCATGTTTTAACATGCTTAGCTCGTCACTTTTAGTTTAGTGCTTATATAGGGTCGTAAGGTAAGCGATCTAAACCATCGCTTATACTTTCGAACCCGACCCATTTGGTCGATCATTAGGATCCGACCAAACACATTAGGTGACCATAGCTATAACCTTCCGAGGTTATACCTTGTGGTCGCGATGTTAGGCGTTCCGAACGTGTTCTACGCGAACGACGCGTTAGGGTAGCATAAGCTACCTAAACGGGTCGTGATGGGACGTAAGCACTTAGGTTAAGTTTCATTTTAGTATGTAGGCTTTGTTAAACCATATTACACGAGTCTCCATACTCGTTTGGTTTACGAACCCGCATACTATCCGTTCCTCCAACTTTAGGTCCGGTATATTAACATAGCTACCTATTAGGTGCCGTTTGATATCCCGTGATCTTTAGCATTATCTGGTTATTATACAAGGAATTCAAAGGAATCTCAGGTGAGTACATTGAACCCCTCTTTTACTGTTTTCCAAACTGTTTTGGGGTGAAACACATGTGCCTATCTGTTACTTTCATGCTTTCCTGTTTTCACATCATATACTTGCTATGTTCGATAGTACATATATAGTACATGATTTCATTGTGTTTATGCTATGTATGTCCATCGTGTGCATACTTAGCACAACACTTTACATTACATTTCATGCTATGTATGCCCATTGTGTGCGTACTTAGTACATCGCTTTACATTTTATGCTATGTATGCCCATTGTGTGCGTACTTAGTACATCGTTTTACATTACATGCTATGTATGCCCATTGTGTGCGTACTTAGTACATTGCTTTACATTACATGCTATGTATGCCCATTGTGTGCTGACTTAGTACATTGTTTTACATTGCATTTCTGTTGCATATGCTCATCCAGCATATGAACACATTATGCTACATTTTGAATCGTTGTGACCATTTGACTATGTGAACCGTCTAAACCCGTTTGATTATATGAACCGTTTGCAACCATTGAACCGTGTGAACCAGTTGTATCCGTTGACATGATTTACATTTGACAATAGACATTTGACTATACATAAACATTTCTACCGTTGTTAAACATTTCATCTTGATGGTTTGGTTTGAGTAAGTGATTAAGTAACGAGGCGTGTGTAATATGATACAAGCATGGTGAATACGCCGCTGGTACTTCCTATATATAAGTGTTTGTATGGTATTACATATCGTAACGTTATTTGAATCATTTCAAATTCAGACATATGACATTTTATACAAATAACACACTTTTCATGAGACATTGTTTTACAAACTCATTTTACATGGTTATCCGTTCAACCATACAGTGTTCTCTTATTTATACATATCATCTGATCTTATCGTTTTTCAAATGATTTACAAGACAAAGCAAATTACAAGGTTCATGACTAAACACTTTCTCAAACATAAGTCATGAATCCCGTTTTCACAAAACCAATGTATCTCACAGGCATTTTTATGCTGACGTACCTACTTTCACATGTGTTTTCTGGAAATGATGCATAGGACTTATCAAGACATACTTAGGCGGACCTGTGCCTTAGTGACTTAAAACGAGACAAGAACTAGTTAATTCATGTTATGTACTCTTTGGTTCTTGTTTAAACAATGTATACTTTCATATTTGATCAATAAAACGAAACTTCAATTGCCATGGATTTGAAACAATTGATTCTGTTACAACACTCCCCGACATTTCCGCCACGTTTTATATGTTCAACGTGGTCGGGGTGTGACAGAAAAGTTGGTATCAGAGCCAATGGTTATAGGAAATTAGGTTATTAGTAATACTTTGACCTAGTCTATAACCTTCCTAGGAACCTAACGCGAGTTTACTTGCGTTTAGTCACAAAACAATACCGTCACCTATCCTTAGGCGACGGCCACAACAAGAACACAAATTTCCAAACCGCTTTGAAAACTAATCATCCGTTCTAGGATGATTGATTACTAGGTTTTGAACCCTCTGTTATAAGGTTTTGAACCCCTTTGAATTTTCAAAATCTCGTCAAGGTTTTGGGTCCTAAATAGTGTGAACACGTGCGAACTGGAAGAGTGAATGCCTGTACCCTGGGATTTCTGTCTAAGGTTAGAGTGTTCGTACAAATCCACATAATCGGACCAGTCACTCTTACCTGGGAACTCTTGGGGTGAGTGTCCACTTATAGGCGAGCATGTCTTCACGATACACTATGAGGATCTATTTACTTTGATTAAGCCTTGGTGCTGTTTGTTTGCTTCGTGGATTCAAACAAATGACCATCAACAATGATTATGGCCGGTAATTATAACATCCTATTTGTCACACCCCCAAAATCCACACGCGGAGTACCACCGCTTGGGAGCGTGACTGACCAGGATCAAGCCATCAATCATATTGAACATAGCATAATATAATTAAGATAGTTCGTAAAACCCAATTCAATACAATTGATGTTCTAAACCAAACATAGTATCAATAGCGGAAGCATAATAATGAAAACCCAATGTATAACATAAGTGCAAATGTTTAAGTGTTTAACATAGCATCCACGATCCATTACCCACAACGACCCGCTACTCCTTGTGCAAGCTCCATAAGTACCTAAGGTCCTGCAAGGCATGCAGCAGAGAGTCAACAACTAGTTGAGCGAGTTCACAGTTAATAGTTCAGTAATAGTATAGTGTGAGTAGTAGTATGTTCGTTTGTTATGTCAGGTATCGTATCAGTTTCCATCGCGGCCTCCCAGGAAGGTATGCGAAGATATTAGGGGATGTTTTTCCCAAGTGTTCTAGACTAGGTTTATTTGTATCGCGGCCTCCCAGGCAGGTGTGCGAAGATTAGTAAATTTAGTTCGCGGCCTTTCTAAGGCAGGTGTGCGAAGTCAGTCATAATATCGTGGCCAACCCTTGGCAGGTGTGCGAAGATCAGTTCAATAAGTGTTACTAGTCTAGTCGTATCTTATCGTTAGGTTCTACCATCTGAGTATACACAATAATTCATCAAACCCCATTCCCACCCGGGAATCCCATGCCTTGGCTGTGTGAACTCACCTTGGTTTGCTCGGTATGCTAAGTATGTGCTCAAGATAAATCAATCACGTCCTAGGGTATGCACATATACACAATCAGTTTGTATTCATGGAGTTGGCACGTAAGTATAATCACAGAAGTACTAGCATGTATCCAAAATCACATGAGTCATGCACATCACTTAACAGCAGTTAAATATCTCAGTTAACTTCTAACAGAGTTAAGTCAGGTTACTGTGCAAAATATTCAAGTCGGCGAAACACATGTTGACGAAACACATTCTGTTTCGTCAACTACCTTCGGCGAAACAAGGTTCTATTTCGTCAAACTCCCATCGGCGAATCAAAATCCAGTTTCTCAACTGTCTTTGACGAAACACTTCCCCTGTTTCGTCAATATCAGTTCCGCCAAGTTGCCTATTTCGTCAAGTTATCAGTTACGTCAACAACAGTTACAATTTCAGAAACCCTAAACATGCTACAGCCGTCAACAACATTATCGATCAAACAACAATCATGCAGCAATCATAGGATCATCATCTAATCATCATACAGTCATCATAATACTAATACCCATCATGATCCCTAGTTTATGCGTACACCAAGCCGATTAACATAGTATATCACATTATCGAACCCTATTAGCATGCCATCGACATTCAGATCTCACCAACAACATTCTAATCGATTTGACAATAACAACCATTCCGATTAAACATCAAGCAAGTCGTTAAGATCATAACATTAATCATTAATCGATAACCCTAACCATACAAGTTGTGTAAATCACAGATTATCATGGTATTCCTTGGCAATTCATAGATAAATAAGTGCTAGAAATAACTAACCGAGAGCTAAACGAGCGACACGAACGTAACGAGTGGACACTTGGATGATGAGTAAATCGCTAGAGGGTCTCGGGAACACACACACAGTTGCCGTCGGTGCACAAGAGCTCTAGGGTTTTCAGTTTTTCTAAAGATTGTGAAACAGGAGGTCGGTACACGTTTTAAACACTCATTAACGTTTTGGGCCCGTAGTGGGCTTCGGCAAAACTGGGTCGGCGAATCACATTGTGTTTCGTCGAGAATGGGTTGACGAAACAGGCTTCTGTTTCGTTGAGTGGTCCTTTTGCGAATCACAACTCTGATTCGTCGAGCTGGTTCGATGGTGAATAAGTCTAAGTGTTTTATATCAATCCATGTTATATATATACAACAACAATAAATCACATAAGTGCACAATCGTATCACGTTTCATTAAAACATAACATGTATGGTTACAATTCAAACAAGTCAACTACTAAACAGTCAAAGTCAACATGCATTAAATGCGATAGTGTAAGTCGAAAAGTCGAGTTGTCACATTATCCCCAACGTGAAAGAAATTTCGTCCCGAAATTTAGCATGCGGTTACTGAGGAAGCTAGGTAAGTTGTATCGTTCACTGGTTTTCCTGGGGTGTCACATCCTCCCCCCGTTGATTTGGAATTTCGTCCCGAAATTCCGTGGTAGTAGCTTCAGCCTCAGTAGTGGTTGCATTGGTTTCGAATAACTGGGGATACCTTTCTGTCATCTGGTCTTCGCGTTCCCAGGTGTACTCTGGGCCACGACGGGAGTTCCAACGAACTCGAACAAGAGGGATTCTCTTGTTTTTGAGGACCTTAACATCCCGGTCCGTGATTTCAACTGGCTCCTCGACGAACTGCAACCGCTCATCGATAGTGAGTTCCTTAAAAGGAACTATGAGGGTTTCATCTGACAGACATTTCTTCAGATTCGATACGTGAAAAACATTATGAACTGCCCCGAGTTCTGCTGGTAAGTTTAGCTTGTAGGCCATTTTGCCTATTTTCTCAATGATCTCGAACGGTCTGACATACCGCGGATTTAGTTTGCCCCGTTTGCCAAAACGAACCACACTCTTCCAGGGTGAGACTTTAAGTAAAACCCGGTCCCCGACCTGAAATTCCAATGGCTTCCTACGCTTATCCGCGTAGGCTTTCTGACGGTCGCGTGCTGCCGCCATGCGTTGTCGTATCTGTGCAATCTTTACTGTGGCGTCCACCACAATTTCTGGACGCGTGATCTGACTATCCCCCACCTCTGCCCAACAGAGAGGTGACCGGCATTTACACCCGTACAATGCCTCGAATGGAGCGGCTTGTATGCTGGTGTGAAAGCTGTTATTGTATGAGAACTCCACCAAAGGGAGATGCTTTTCCCAGCCGTTGCCGAAATCAATAACACATTCCCGAAGCATGTCTTCAAGAGTTTGGATCGTTCGCTCAGACTGCCCATCCGTCTGAGGGTGATACACTATGCTCATGTCTAACCGTGAGCCGAAAGATTTATGCATTGCTTGCCATAGCTCTGACGTGAATCGTGCATCCTGATCCGAAATGATGGAGGTGGGCACCCCATGCCTCGAAACAACTTCCTTAAGATAAACGTCCGCGAGAGTGGAGAACTTATCCGTTTCCTTTATAGCCAGGAAGTGTGCAGACTTGGTGAGTCGATCCACGATCACCGATATGGTATCATTCCCCCGCTGGGATCTAGGTAGGCCAGTAACAAAATCCATGGAAATTTCTTCCCATTTCCACTGTGGTATCCTGGGTTGCTGAAGTAGGCCTGAGGGTTTCTGGTACTCTGTCTTGACTCTCGCACAAGTCAAACATTTGCCGACGTACGTTCCAATGTGGGCCTTCATGCTAGGCCACCAATATGTAGTTCTGATGTCGTGGTACATTTTATCCGAACCTGGATGTACCGAATAGCGAGACTTGTGCGCTTCATCCATCACAAGTTCTCGTAAACCGCCAAAAAGTGGGACCCAAATACGTCCCGTTACATAGTAGGCGCCGTCTTCCTTTTGTTCCATTCGTTGCCTTGAGCCGCGTAAGGCTTCAGCTTTGACGTTTTCGGGCTTTAATGCTTCCACCTGAGCAGTTCGTATCTGTGCAGGAAGACTGGACTGAATAGTGAGCTGCAAGGCTCGTACGCGTCTAGGTAGAGTGTCTTTCCGACTGAGAGCGTCAGCCACAACATTGGCCTTGCCTGGATGGTACTTGATGGCACATTCATAATCGTTGAGTAACTCGACCCATCGTCATTGACGCATGTTCAAATCCTTCTGCTTAAGAATATGCTCGAGACTCCTGTGATCGGTGTAAATTGTGCACTTGGTACCGTACAGGTAGTGTCGCCATATCTTAAGTGCAAAAACAACAGCTCCCAGCTCTAAATCGTGCGTCGTGTAGTTCCTGTAACACCCCCAAAATACCACCCGCGGGAACTCCGCGAGGCGTGTTACACATCAGAGTCTGAGCCACCAATCACATTGAACCAATGATAAATATTTAAATAAGACATGTCATTAATTACCAATATAAAATGTCAAACATAATATTAGTTCCCAAAGAGTTGTATAGCGGAAGCATGTAATAAATCGTTTAACAATCGTTTCTTAATAATACTCAAAACCAACGTATCAAATGTAAGTTAATCCGAGAGCCTTGATCCATGACCACTCCAGCACTCCCAGATAGCAAGTCCATGTCTCGTATTCTAACGACCCGCAAGCATGCAGACAAGTGTGTGTCAGACGACGCTGGTGAGTTCAAAGTTTAGTTAACGTGTTTTGTTACCAGATATACGTTAGGTCAATTCAACGTTGTGATTTGATGCTGTTTATAACTTGTTGAGATACCCTAGGGAGTGTGCCCATATGTATCCGGGAAGTGTGTCCCTCAATAACCTGGAGTGTGTCCAGCCCCCAATGCCCCTAACCAAGCATTGGTAATGATCGATCCCATGTTCAATAACCAAGACCCAGTTTCATTGTTTACCCAAGATTCCATTTTCCAAACGTTTACTAGTTGTTCCAAACCACCGGGACGCATGCTTGAGGAATGCAGTGAACTCACCTTGGTTTGCTCGGTAAGATTAACTACTCGCTCACACTTAATCAGTCAAGTCTTAATTATTCACATGTATTTGATCAGTTGATATTCATGAAGTTGGCACGTATGTGTAATCACAAAGGACAATGCATCGATAATCACCAAGTAGCACATTGTACGCATTCAAGCTCATATAATTCATGTGTATCACTTAACAGCAGTTAAATATCTCAGTTAACTTCTAACAGAGTTAAGTCAGATTACTGTGCAAATTATTCAAGTCGGCGAAACACAGATTGACGAAACATACCCTGTTTCGTCAACCACCCTTTGGCGAAACTGATTCTGTCTCGTCGACTTCCCTTGGCGAAACACCCTCTCTGTTTCGTCAACTACCCCTTGACGAAACAAGATTCTGTTTCGTCAAACAAGTCAGTTACGTCGACATCAGTTACGTCAATTTGTAATTACGTCAATCATGCCGATCAGTTACAGTATTAACCCAGAAACCCTAATCATCTTCAGCCGTCACACATCAATATCATACGATCACACTATCATCATCAATCACATATCATTACGCAGTCATTATCATTCACAAAGAACATCATTAATCTAAACAAAGCGTATCATCATAACCAATCATCTAGCATGAACCCTAGGTCACGAGATAGTTATGTGTAGCCTAGATCGAGACATACGGATTCGGTAACCATGTTTCTTTTAATCACGATATCACCGATAATATACCACATCACATCAACATCAACCAACGCATTCAAGGATCTCATCATATATATTTCAACATCATAATTCTGATTTCATATAGTTAACTGACCCTAATTCAAACACATAAGACCTCAATTAAAGATATGCATACAATAGAGTTTACACTAACCGATTCAAGATGAACAAATAAGGATTCAATAGGGAAGATGATGATGAAGGATGGATGTTGCCGTCACACAGTGGATAGAGCTCCTAGGGTTTTTTCTTATTTGCCAAAAAGTATACAACTGAAGTCTGTTCACGTTAATATGTACAATTTACCGTACTGGGCCCGAACTGGGCCTTGGCGAAACTGGGCCGGCGAAACACATCCTGTTTCGTCGAGCTATGGTTGACGAATCACACTCCTGTTTCGTCGAAGAGTGTTTGGCGAAACAAGCTTTTGTTTCGTCGAGTATATTATGACTATGCAATTCTGTTTAGTCAGGTTGTGAAGGTTATACAATACTTAACTAGTTCCAGTGTGTACTAACAGGTTCACATAATATTATTAACACATAAACATGCAGTACTCACGATACATTACATCATATCACAATGTGTACAATACAAGTCAATATCGAAAACTCGAGTTGTCACATCATCCCCAACTTGAAAGAAATTTCGTCCCGAAATTTGATAAGCCATCCGCAACACGATGCGATGCTAATCAGGTTGCGATGCTAATCAGGATGACTGTGCATTTTCCGCGGGTGTCACATCATCCCCAACTTGAATGGGAATTTCATCCCGAAATTCACTAGTTACATGAGATCTAGCATTGCCAGGCTTGGTCTTGTCTTTAGGAAACAAATGTGGATACTTACGTTCCATCTGGTCCTCGCGTTCCCACGTGAACTCCGGACCACGTCTTGAGTTCCAACGAACTCTCACAATGGGTATACGGCTGTGCTTACGAACTTTAACTTCCCGATCCATAATCTCAATTGGTTCTTCGACAAACTGCAACTTGTCATCTATTTTCAGCTCTTGAAATGGTACAACTAGTGTTTCGTCAACCAAACACTTCTTTAATTGCGACACGTGAAATACATCGTGAACATTACCCAACTCAGCAGGTAATTCCAACCTGTAAGCTACCTTTCCAATTCGTTCCAGAATTTTGAAGGGTCCTACGTAACGAGGGTTTAGTTTGCCGCGTTTCCCAAAACGCACCACACCCTTCCAGGGTGAGACTTTTAACATAACGCGATCATTAACTTC
Organism: Helianthus annuus; assembly: GCF_002127325.2. Taxonomy (NCBI): domain Eukaryota; kingdom Viridiplantae; phylum Streptophyta; class Magnoliopsida; order Asterales; family Asteraceae; genus Helianthus; species Helianthus annuus. Next base: position 92,844,649 of record NC_035448.2, on the reverse strand, counting down.
AAATTCCAGAGGTTTACTACGCTTGTCAGCGTAGCTTTTCTGACGGTCGCGAGCTGCGGCCATACGGTCCCGTATCCGGACAATATTTTCCGATGTTTCAAACACAAGCTCCGGGCCTGTGATCTGACTGTCACCCACCTCAAGCCAACAGAGAGGTGAGCGGCATTTTCGTCCGTATAGTGCTTCGAACGGAGCTGCCTTAATACTTGTATGGTAGCTGTTGTTGTAGGAGAATTCTACCAACGGTAAGTGCTTTTCCCATCCTTTCCCAAAGTCGATTACACATGCCCGCAGCATGTCTTCAAGCGTTTGGATGGTGCGCTCGCTTTGACCATCCGTCTGCGGGTGATAAGCGGTACTCATGTCGAGCCGTGAACCGAACGACTTATGCATTGCTTGCCAAAGTTCAGAAGTGAAACGTGGATCTCGATCTGAGATGATAGAAGTTGGTACCCCATGCCTAGAGACGACCTCTTTAAGATAAACCGCTGCTAGATGCGAAAACTTGTCTGTCTCCTTGATTGCAAAGAAATGTGCTGACTTCGTGAGACGATCAACAATCACCCAAATGGTATCGTTTCCGGACTGAGTTCTTGGTAGTCCTGTCACGAAATCCATGGCGATCTGTTCCCACTTCCATGTGGGTATCTCTGGTTGCTGCAGTAGACCTGAGGGCTTTTGATGTTCCGCCTTGACTTTAGCACAAGTCAAACATTTACTGACGTAAGTTGCTATATGAGCTTTCATGCTAGGCCACCAGTATGTAGTTTTCAAGTCGTGGTACATCTTATCTGATCCAGGATGTACGGAGTAACGTGAATTATGTGCCTCATCCATTACAAGTTCTCGTAAGTCACCATAGAGTGGAACCCAGATGCGTCCGGTTACGTAGTAAGCACCGTCTCCCTTTTTCTCTAGTCGTTGCCTTGAGCCGCGTAAAGCTTCAGCTCGAACGTTCTCTGGTTTCAACGCTTCTAACTGAGCGTTTCGTATCTGGGAAGGAAGATTGGATTGGATCGTGAGTTGCAACGCTCGCACGCGCCTAGGTGCACTATTCTTTCTGCTGAGGGCATCAGCTACGACGTTCGCTTTGCCCGGATGATACTTGATGGCACATTCGTAATCATTTAATAGTTCAACCCATCGTCGTTGCTGCATATTCAATTCTTTCTGGTCGAAGATATGCTGAAGACTCATATGGTCGGTGTAGATGGTGCATTTGGTACCGTACAGATAGTGCCTCCAGATTTTCAACGCAAATACCACTGCTCCTAACTCCAAGTCGTGTGTCGTGTAATTTTTCTCGTGAATCTTCAACTGCCGCGAGGCATAGGCTATCACCTTCTCGCGTTGCATTAATACACAGCCGAGACCTTGAATCGACGCATCACAGTAGACCACAATATCTTCGGTACCCTCTGGCAAGGATAAGATCGGTGCACTGCAAAGTTTCTGCTTTAACAACTGGAAGGCCTCTTCCTGCTTCGTTCCCCAAGAGTATACCGTGTTCTTCTGTGTCAGTGATGTGAGAGGTTGCGCGATTTTCGAGAAATCTCTAATAAACCTTCGATAGTATCCAGCGAGACCAAGAAATTGGCGCACCTCTGAAGGAGTCTTTGGTGCCGCCCAATTCTTAACTGCATCTACTTTTGCAGGATCTGCATGTATCCCTTTTTCGTTAACGACGTGGCCAAGGAAATGCACTTCTCAAATCCAAAAATCGCACTTAGAAAACTTTGCATACAGCTGTTCCCTTCTCAAAAGTTCCAGGATGAGACGTAGGTGACGCTCGTGATCCTCCTTGTTCTTTGAATAAACCAAGATGTCGTCGATAAACACTATAACAAACTCGTCAAGATATGGCTTACATACGCGGTTCATGAGATCCATGAAAACCGCTGGTGCATTTGTCAATCCAAACGGCATAACCAAAAACTCGTAGTGTCCGTAGCGCGTTCGAAAAGCAGTCTTGGGAACATCTTCCTCTCTAACTCGCACCTGATGATAACCCGATCTTAAGTCGATCTTTGAATAGAAACTTGACCCTTGCAACTGGTCAAACAAGTCGTCGATGCGTGGCTGTGGATAACGGTTCTTAATGGTTACCTTGTTGAGCTCTCGATAATCGATGCACATGCGAAATGACCCGTCTTTCTTCTTTACAAACAGAACTGGGGCTCCCCAAGGCGAAGAACTGGGTCGAATGAAACCTCTATCCAATAATTCCTGCAGCTGATTAGACAGTTCCTGTAGCTCCCCAGGAGCCAACCGGTATGGAGCTCGAGCAATTGGGGCCACTCCTGGCGCCAGATCAACCTGAAATTCTACTTGACGGTGAGGAGGTAGCCCTGGTAACTCCTCTGGGAACACATCAGTGAAATCCCGTACCACTGGCAGATCCTCGATCTTCTTTCCTCGGACTGAGCGTTAGTAACTAAAGCTAACATTGCAGGATACCCCTTTTGTAGATACTTCTGCGCATGCATAGCCGAGATAATACCAACCATCGTCCCACTACGATGCCCTTGAACCGATAATGACTCCCCATTGGGGAGAGGAATACGCACGACCTTCTCCTTACACAAAATTTCCGCTTGGTGCTTAGACAGCCAATCCATGCCTACCACTATATCGAAACTACCGAGCGTAACGGGAAGGAGATCAATATCAAACACTTGACCCACGAGATCTAGTTTGCACCCGAAAAGGACATTCGAGGCTTCTATCGTCTTACCATCTGTTAGTTCTACTACTTGCTTAACTTCTAAAGGCGTTGGGGTTATCCCCAATCGTTGACTAAATTCTAGGGACACATAACTCCAATCGGCACCAGAATCAAATAACACAGAAGCAATATGATTGTTTACAGGAAACGTACCGGTGACAACATTGCCGTCATTCCTAGCATCCCCTGCCCCAAGCTGAAACACCCTGCCCCGAACACCATTACCCCCATTGTTGCCATTGTTGTAGTTGTTCTTCCCAGCATTGTTGTTATTCGGGCGGTTGTTTTCGTTAGCGTTCTGGTTTAGTTGAGGGCAATCCCGCTTTAAGTGACCCTCATCCCCACACTGATAGCACCCCTTTCTGAAGCCCTGATTCTGCTGGGGTGGTTGTCCTTGCTGTCTCTGGTTCTGCTGGTTCTGTTGCTGCTGATGTTTGGGCTGTGGGGCCCTACAATCTTTGGCCTCGTGGCCCGCCTTACCACACCTGTTACATGTCCGTCCACACTGCCCGAAATGATGATAGCCACATTTGTTACATCGTGGCTTCCTCCCTGCATACGAACCCTGACTTTGGCCACTTCCCTGGCCTTGATTGACAGAAGACGACTGGCTGATGCTGCGATTGCTATTGTTGTCTGGCCTTTTCTGAGTCTGACCCGCACTAGATGCTTTGTCGTAATCGTTCCACTTCCGCTTGTTATCATTAGCGGACGCAGTGGCAGTGGGTGCAGCAGCAGTAGTGGTTGAAACACGCGGTGGTAACGAGTTACTCTCTACCTCTTGATCCACAATCTTGTGGGTCAAACAGACAATTTGTGTCAAATCATTGAGATGGGCTGCAGTGACCAAACTCTTCACACGCGGAGGCAGCCCCTTGATGAATAACTCAATCCTCCGAGACATAGGCCGGGAAAAGTTCGGGCACATGTCCGCCAATTCATACGATCGCTTCACATACGCTTCGACTTCAGATCCAACCATCTTCAAGTCATAGTACTCGTTTTCCAGCTTCTGGACCTCATCCCGAGGACAATACTCCTCTCTGATCCGTTCTTTAAAGTCATCCCAAGTTGTGGCATTCGCTGCCTCGATGCCCAACAACTGCACTTGGGCATTCCACCACGTTAGGGCACCATCCACCAAGGTACCCGCAGCATATTTCACCCTGTCTCCAGCGGGACAGTTACAGATAGCGAACACGGACTCTGCTTTCTCAAACCATCTCAGAAGTCCCACAGCCCCTTCAGTCCCGGTGAAGGTCTGTGGTTTACAGTCCATAAACATTTTGAACGTACACGCAGGCTGGTTGGGTTGAGGTTGCACTTGCTGACCTAAACGACGAAAGGAAACACATTATAGGAGTGAAAAGACGTGTACGCGATATAAGAGGAAAAGTACTTGGTACATTCCGTACCAGCTTGATAGGCTGCTAAAGCCTCAGCCACACGGGTGTTGATTAAGTCTGTCAACTCAGCCTGAGTCATGTTAATGTTGCCACGTCCGTGTCCTCGTCCACTCATGATTCTATATATATAGAGATGAACCGATTCAGGAAATCGAAACGAGATGGAAATCAAGTATCATGTTGGTATCTACGTACTACCAGTTCACACATAATAAGGCAGAACCCTCCTCACGCTCGATAAGCCTCACTGGGACTTGCATGCACCCCACGTTATTATTAAGTGTGCACCCATAATAATAAGGCAATTTGCATGCTTATCTCAGTGCCTCTTAGCTTACGCTCGAAGTTTCCCCCGTTCACATTACACAACAAAAGGTGTCATAGGTTTACTATTCACATGAGTCGAAGAGTAGTCTCACACTATCAAGTCACCGTAGTATCGAGTGTATCGTGCCATGCAAGTTATGAGTGTGTGACTACTAAAGAAATAATGCATAAACAAAACAGAAGACGAACCTTGCGATCTGGAGCTGAGTGTCATGATCGATTCTTCGAAGGCATTCGGTTATAGTCTGGTTTTACAAAAGTTTTAAAACCTAGTTCACTATAACCAGGGGCTCTGATACCAAACTGTAACACCCCTAAAATACCACCCGCGGGAACTCCGCGAGGCGTGTTACACATCAGAGTCTGAGCCACCAATCACATTGAACCAATGATAAATATTTAAATAAGACATGTCATTAATTACCAATATAAAATGTCAAACATAATATTAGTTCCCAAAGAGTTGTATAGCGGAAGCATGTAATAAATCGTTTAACAATCGTTTCTTAATAATACTCAAAACCAACGTATCAAATGTAAGTTAATCCGAGAGCCTTGATCCATGACCACTCCAGCACTCCCAGATAGCAAGTCCATGTCTCGTATTCTAACGACCCGCAAGCATGCAGACAAGTGTGTGTCAGACGACGCTGGTGAGTTCAAAGTTTAGTTAACGTGTTTTGTTACCAGATATACGTTAGGTCAATTCAACGTTGTGATTTGATGCTGTTTATAACTTGTTGAGATACCCTAGGGAGTGTGCCCATATGTATCCGGGAAGTGTGTCCCTCAATAACCTGGAGTGTGTCCAGCCCCCAATGCCCCTAACCAAGCATTGGTAATGATCGATCCCATGTTCAATAACCAAGACCCAGTTTCATTGTTTACCCAAGATTCCATTTTCCAAACGTTTACTAGTTGTTCCAAACCACCGGGACGCATGCTTGAGGAATGCAGTGAACTCACCTTGGTTTGCTCGGTAAGATTAACTACTCGCTCACACTTAATCAGTCAAGTCTTAATTATTCACATGTATTTGATCAGTTGATATTCATGAAGTTGGCACGTATGTGTAATCACAAAGGACAATGCATCGATAATCACCAAGTAGCACATTGTACGCATTCAAGCTCATATAATTCATGTGTATCACTTAACAGCAGTTAAATATCTCAGTTAACTTCTAACAGAGTTAAGTCAGATTACTGTGCAAATTATTCAAGTCGGCGAAACACAGATTGACGAAACATACCTTGTTTCGTCAACCACCCTTTGGCGAAACTGATTCTGTCTCGTCGACTTCCCTTGGCGAAACACCCTCTCTGTTTCGTCAACTACCCCTTGACGAAACAAGATTCTGTTTCGTCAAACAAGTCAGTTACGTCGACATCAGTTACGTCAATTTGTAATTACGTCAATCATGCCGATCAGTTACAGTATCAACCCAGAAACCCTAATCATCTTCAGCCGTCACACATCAATATCATACGATCACACTATCATCATCAATCACATATCATTACGCAGTCATTATCATTCACAAAGAACATCATTAATCTAAACAAAGCGTATCATCATAACCAATCATCTAGCATGAACCCTAGGTCACGAGATAGTCATGTGTAGCCTAGATCGAGACATACGGATTCGGTAACCATGTTTCTTTTAATCACGATATCACCGATAATATACCACATCACATCAACATCAACCAACGCATTCAAGGATCTCATCATATATATTTCAACATCATAATTCTGATTTCATATAGTTAACTGACCCTAATTCAAACACATAAGACCTCAATTAAAGATATGCATACAATAGAGTTTACACTAACCGATTCAAGATGAACAAATAAGGATTCAATAGGGAAGATGATGATGAAGGATGGATGTTGCCGTCACACAGTGGATAGAGCTCCTAGGGTTTTTTCTTATTTGCCAAAAAGTATACAACTGAAGTCTGTTCACGTTAATATGTACAATTTACCGTACTGGGCCCGAACTGGGCCTTGGCGAAACTGGGCCGGCGAAACACATCCTGTTTCGTCGAGCTATGGTTGACGAATCACACTCCTGTTTCGTCGAAGAGTGTTTGGCGAAACAAGCTTTTGTTTCGTCGAGTATATTATGACTATGCAATTCTGTTTAGTCAGGTTGTGAAGGTTATACAATACTTAACTAGTTCCAGTGTGTACTAACAGGTTCACATAATATTATTAACACATAAACATGCAGTACTCACGATACATTACATCATATCACAATGTGTACAATACAAGTCAATATCGAAAACTCGAGTTGTCACAGTTCCGTTCATGAACCTTGAGTTGACGTGAAGCGTAAGCAATAACTTTATCCCGTTGCATCAATACACACCCAAGTCCCTGTATCGACGCGTCACAATAAACCACAAAGTCGTCCGTGCCCTCTGGCAATGAGAGAATAGGTGCGCTGCAAAGCCTATCCTTTAAGTACTTGAAAGCGGTTTCCTGGGGACCTCCCCATCGGTAGGTGACACCCTTTTGTGTCAGTACTGTAAGCGGCTGTGCGATCTTGGAGAAATCTTTGATAAACCGTCTGTAGTAACCCGCCAAGCCCAAGAATTGGCGTATTTCCGTTGGTGTACGCGGTGCAGGCCAGTTCCTGATCGAATCTACCTTGGATGGATCGACATGAATCCCATCCCTGTTCACCACATGGCCTAAGAAGTGGACTTCACGAAGCCAGAAGTCGCATTTGGAAAACTTGGCGTACAATTGCTCCTTTCTAAGAAGTTCCAAGATCAATCGTAGGTGCTGTTCGTGTTCCTCTTGACTCTTGGAGTAAATCAGAATGTCGTCGATGAAGACAATCACAAACTTGTCTAGATACGGCTTGCACACCCTGTTCATCAGATCCAAAAATACGGCAGGCGCATTCGTTAACCCAAATGGCATGACAAGAAACTCGTAGTGACCGTAGCGAGTTCTGAATGCGGTTTTGGAGACGTCCTCATCCCGGACTCTCAGCTGATGATACCCTGACCTCAAGTCTATCTTGGAGTAGTAACTCGACCCCTGCAACTGGTCGAATAAGTCGTCTATACGCGGAAGAGGATAACGGTTCTTCACCGTCACCTTGTTCAGTTCACGGTAGTCGATGCACATCCTGAAAGTGCCATCCTTCTTTTTTCACGAAAAGTACTGGAGCTCCCCAAGGCGATGTGCTTGGACGAATAAAGCGGGCTATTGGTGCTGCTCCAGGAGCTAACTCAATCTGGAATTCGACTTGGCGGTGAGGTGGTAAACCGGGTAAATCTTCAGGAAACACCTGAGGAAAGTCACGTACAACTGGAATATCCTCCAGCTTCTTTTCCTTTGCTGATGCGTCAGTGACAAGTGCCAGAATTGCAGTGTGCCCCTTTCGTAAACATTTCTGCGCCTTTAAGAAAGAGATGATGCCAACCACAGCACCACTCTTGTCGCCTTGAACTTCGAGAGGTTCTTGACTAGAACGAGGAATACGAATGATCTTTTCCTTGCATAAAATCTCTGCGTGATGTTGGGATAACCAATCCATACCGATGACAACGTCGAAGCTACCCAAAACTATGGGTATAAGATCAATCGTGAAGGTCTGACCAGCTAAAACGATGCTACAACCCTTGATTACATGTGCGGCTTCTACACTTTTACCATTTGCTAACTCTACGACATGTTTGGTGTTTAGGGGTGTTGGTGTACGTTTTAACAATTTACTCATTTTCAAGGACATATAACTTGTATCAGCACCCGAATCAAATAAGACAGTAACATAAATATCGTCGAGAAGAAACTTACCCATAACCACATTGGGATCATTCATTGCGTCGCCCCGACCCAGCACAAAAGCACGACCCCGAGCTTCGTTGCCATTGTTTTTGTTGTTGTTGTTTCCCCCGTTGTTGTTGTTCCCGTTGCCCTGGTTATTGTTGTTGTTACGATTCTGGTTCTGGTTCAATTGAGGGCAATCACGTTTGAAGTGGCCTTCAGCCCCACACTGGAAACATCCCCGGTTTCCACGCTGTGGCTGCTGCTGCTGGTTCTGTGGAGCTGGCGGTGGGAGTTGCTGGTTCTGGTTTGCTGGCAGTGAGCTTCTACAATCCTTAGCCTCATGACCCATCTTGAGGCATCTTTGACAACGTTCCCTGCGACATCTTCCACTGTGGTGTTTCTTGCACCTACTACACCATGGGTGAGTTCGCCGATATCCACACTGCCCCTGACTGCCTGATGATTGCTGATTCGGACTCTGGTAGTCATTAGTCTTGCGCTGCTGTGCTTGAGACTGAACAGAAACTGATCCCTTACTGGAATCCCCCTCCCATTTTCTCTTGTTGTCACTGGGAGTTGCAGAAGTAGTGACAACAGTAGTGGTAGCACTGACGCGTTTTGGCAGCTTGTTCTGTTCCACTGCCTGATCGGTGAGTCGATGAGCAAGACGCTGAATGTCTTGGATGTTGTTGAGGTTAGCCGATGTCACGTGGCTCTGAATCTCTGGCACAAGCCCCTTGAGATACAACTCAATGCGCTTAACTGGAGGGTCCATCATCGTTGGACACAAGATGGCCAGTTCGTTTGATCGTTTCGTGTAAGCCTCAATCTCTGACCCCGTCATCTTCAAGTGGTATAACTCATCCTCCAACTTGTGGATGTCGTCTCGCGTGAAGTATTCTCGTTTGATCAGTTCTTTGAACTCTTCCCAGGGTGTGGCGTTAGCAGCTGCCAACCCTAGGATCTGTACTTGCGCGTTCCACCAAGTTAGCGCAATCCCTTCCAACGTGCCAGTGGCGTACTTGACCCTGCGAGCCTCAGGGCATTCACACATCTCAAATACTGACTCGAGTTTTTCGAACCAATGGAGGAGTCCCACTGCCCCCTCGGTGCCACTGAAAGTGCTTGGACGACAGTCCATGAAGTTCTTGAATGTGCAGACGGGTTGCTGAGCGTGTTGACCTGCTTGTGCAGCTGCAAGGGCCGCAGCTACTTGTTCGTTGATAAGAGCCGTCAACTGGGCTTGAGTCATGTTCACACGTCCAGACATGATCTTCATAGTAAAAGTAGCGTAAGTGAGAAAGGTTCGCGAGTAGTGCGATGACAGAAGAGTGTAAGCACATAGGTATTCTCATGTAACGACGTATAGCAAGCAATGAAATCTAGCATACTACGAGCAAAGTTCTATGTAGCTCTAGCAAGCAGGTAATAAACATAAACCTTATTACCTAGGATGTTGAGTCTTGCACGTGGAGCGAAGCGTCGTTGTGGATCGTTTAGAGCACTGTTCTGGTTATAGTCTGGTTTTAATAAAAACGTTTGTCCCATATTAAAACCAAGTTCTCTATAACCAATGGCTCTGATACCAATCTGTCACACCCCCAAAATCCACACGCGGAGTACCACCGCTTGGGAGCGTGACTGACCAGGATCAAGCCATCAATCATATTGAACATAGCATAATATAATTAAGATAGTTCGTAAAACCTAATTCAATACAATTGATGTTCTAAACCAAACATAGTATCAATAGCGGAAGCATAATAATGAAAACCCAATGTATAACATAAGTGCAAATGTTTAAGTGTTTAACATAGCATCCACGATCCATTACCCACAACGACCCGCCCCTCCTTGTGCAAGCTCCATAAGTACCTAAGGTCCTGCAAGGCATGCAGCAGAGAGTCAACAACTAGTTGAGCGAGTTCACAGTTAATAGTTCAGTAATAGTATAGTGTGAGTAGTAGTATGTTCGTTTGTTATGTCAGGTATCCTATCAGTTTCCATCGCGGCCTCCCAGTCAGGTATGTGAAGATATTAGGGGATGTTTTTCCCAAGTGTTCTAGACTAGGTTTATTTGTATCGCGGCCTCCCAGGCAGGTGTGCGAAGATTAGTAAATTTAGTTCGCGGCCTTTCTAAGGCAGGTGTGCGAAGTCAGTCATAATATCGCGGCCAACCCTTGGCAGGTGTGCGAAGATCAGTTCAATAAGTGTTACTAGTCTAGTCGTATCTTATCGTTAGGTTCTACCATCTGAGTATACACAATAATTCATCAAACCCATTCCCACCCGGGAATCCCATGCCTTGGCTGTGTGAACTCACCTTGGTTTGCTCGGTATGCTAAGTATGTGCTCAAGATAAATCAATCACGTCCTAGGGTATGCACATATACACAATCAGTTTGTATTCATGGAGTTGGCACGTAAGTATAATCACAGAAGTACTAGCATGTATCCAAAATCACATGAGTCATGCACATCACTTAACAGCAGTTAAATATCTCAGTTAACTTCTAACAGAGTTAAGTCAGGTTACTGTGCAAAATATTCAAGTCGGCGAAACACATGTTGACGAAACACATTCTGTTTCGTCAACTACCTTCGGCGAAACAAGGTTCTATTTCGTCGAACTCCCATCGGCGAATCAAAATCCAGTTTCGTCAACTGTCTTTGACGAAACACTTCCCCTGTTTCGTCAATATCAGTTCTGCCAAGTTGCCTATTTCGTCAAGTTATCAGTTACGTCAACAACAGTTACAATTTCAGAAACCCTAAACATGCTACAGCCGTCAACAACATTATCGATCAAACAACAATCATGCAGCAATCATAGGATCATCATCTAATCATCATACAGTCATCATAATACTAATACCCATCATGATCCCTAGTTTATGCGTACACCAAGCCGATTAACATAGTATATCACATTATTGAACCCTATTAGCATGCCATCGGCATTCAGATCTCACCAACAACATTCTAATCGATTTGACAATAACAACCATTCCGATTAAACATCAAGCAAGTCGTTAAGATCATAACATTAATCATTAATCGATAACCCTAATCATACAAGTTGTGTAAATCACAGATTATCATGGTATTCCTTGGCAATTCATAGACAAATAAGTGCTAGAAATAACTAACCGAGAGCTAAACGAGCGACACGAACGTAACGAGTGGACACTTGGATGATGAGTAAATCGCTAGAGGGTCTCGGGAACACACACACAGTTGCCGTCGGTGCACAAGAGCTCTAGGGTTTTCAGTTTTTCTAAAGATTGTGAAACAGGAGGTCGGTACACGTTTTAAACACTCATTAACGTTTTGGGCCCGTAGTGGGCTTCAGCAAAACTGGGCCGGCGAATCACATTGTGTTTCGTCGAGAATGGGTTGACGAAACAGGCTTCTGTTTCGTTGAGTGGTCCTTTGGCGAATCACAACTCTGATTCGTCGAGCTGGTTTGATGGTGAATAAGTCTAAGTGTTTTATATCAATCCATGTTATATATATACAACAACAATAAATCACATAAGTGCACAATCGTATCACGTTTCATTAAAACATAACATGTATGGTTGCAATTCAAACAAGTCAACTACTAAACAGTCAAAGTCAACATGCATTAAATGCGATAGTGTAAGTCGAAAAGTCGAGTTGTCACACTATTCTTACCCATGCCATTTCATTTGTTTTCTCTCTTGTTTCCCCTTTTTAGAATGCCTCCACGACGCGAAAATCCGGTATCTATTGAAGATCTGGTAGCTGTCATTACACAGCAAATAACTGCTGCAATCCCGAACATCGTTGCCCAATGTAACCAAGCCCTCAACAACAATAATGCCCCCTGCAGCTTCAAGACGTTCAACTCGGCTAAGCCATTAAAGTTTTCTGGGTCTCAAGGAGTGACTGCACTTCTGCAATGGTTCGAGAGTTTAGAGAGCACCTTCAGACATGTTCAATGTCCAAACGAGCGAAAGGTAGATTTTGCATCTAGCGTCTTTGAGAAACGAGCTTTAACATGGTGGAACGGTGTGATGAGAGATAGGGGTGCCGAAGTGGCACTGGCTCAAACGTGGGAAGAACTTCGAGCACTGATGATGAAGGAATTCTGTCCTCGTCACGAGATCAGGGCCTTAGAAAGGGAATTCGACGATCTTAAGCAAGACAGCGGCGAACATCGAGCATACACTGATCGATATAAGGAGCTGAGCCTGTTGTGTCCTTCCATGGTTACGCCTTTGGATAAGGCGATCGAAAAATACATTGATGGCCTCCCTGACTCAGTTCAGGACATTGTTACTGGTAGTAACCCCACTACGGTTAGGCAGGCCATTGAGCTATCTGCAACCTTGACTGAATCTCAGATCAGGAAACGTAAGCTTTTCCGAAAGGGTGACAAGAAACCGGTCGAGGAATCGAAACCAATCGAGGAATCAAAGACCATGGATGAACAGACTGGATCCCCTAAGAAGTCAAAGAAGCGAAAGTCTTCTCAGAATTTCGCCATGGTTACTCACAATGATCAAACTGTCCCCAACCAACCAGCTCAACCCCCTGCTAGGAAGCCATACAATGGAACTTCACCCTTGTGCAACCAATGTAACCTTCATCATCATGCTAGGGTGAAGTGCCGCGAATGCCAAATTTGTGGACTTAAAGGTCACACATCAAAGGTTTGCCGAGCTGCAGTTGCACCCAATCAAGCTGACAACAATCCTGCTCAAGCTCGCTTTCCACCAGGTTCTTGCTACAATTGTGGCGAGATGGGTCATTTCCGAAGAAATTGCCCAAAGCTTGCTAATGCTAATCCAGCACCGTGATGAGCATCTGACCGACTAGAAGACAACACCCTTTATAAATAATCATGTCTTGTGTATTATTTCCTTTTGTTGTCAAGGTCCATGAAACAGTTGTTATCATTGTTTATAGATAAATCTTTTATTTACATCGCAATGTATTTCTGTGGTTGCATGTATAAACGACATATCCCTTACAATACCGACGATCAAAGAACCGTATTCCGATTTCTAGGTGCCACTTGATTTCCTTGGTTTGCCCGAGCTTTGTTAAGTTCATTTAGTCGAGGATACCTTTGCAATTCAATGTGAGTACATAGTTCCCCTATTTTACTGTTTTCAATTGTTTTGGGGTGATACATATGTGTTAAACGTTTTCAATGATTTAAAAAACGAATACTATGGTTTATATTAAACATAACGATTTCGATAATGTGAACGAACTTGTTGGGACGTATTTACATAACGAATGACATTCATTAACAATGATCAAGCCGACCAGTAATAGGTTATGGTACCATAGGATCTGACAAATCCCGTTATCGGACTGCCACCATGGTTATGTGTGGGGGTTATGTGGGTAACGACTGAACCTGATGATTGTTAACTTACCCTTTGGTCGTATGTTAATACGAGTTGAACGATGGACGAGTTACGAAGGTTTGAATGTATTCACGAGATAACCAAAAGTTAGTTTTCACAATTAAAACATGAATGATTATGAACGATTTGAACGATTATAACAATTTGAACGACTTGAACAATTTGAACGATTTAAACAAATGAACGATGGTGTATAACACGAACGAGTTAATAGATTTAAACGATGGGTTTTTGTTATGTGATTAGGTAACGGGATGGGTGTAACATGATAAAATCATGGTAGATACGCCGCTGGTACTTCTTATATATAAGTGCTTTTATCATATTCCATTCCGTGGCGTTATTTAGTTCACTTGGACGAACGATTTCAAACGATACACGCGATGATGTTTACTAAATGATATAAACTATACAAGTTTTATTACGAGAACAATTTACAATTTGGTTTACATAAACAAATGTTTTGGGTTAAGATTCATGGCATCGAGGTTTTCCAAATTATAACCCACTTGTTTTGAGTTGGTTATTCATTTTACAATACTAAACACTTTTCAAAACAAGGTTTTCTAATATCAACTCATGTAGTTGTATGAGTTATTACAGTATGTATACGAGCCATGAATCTGACACTCTCACAAACGCTATGTGCTCGCCGATATTTCTTTGCTGACTTTATTTTCACATATGTTTCAGGTGGTGTTGAATGATGTTGACTGTGACTAGGATGCATGCTCACATAGGACCGAACGAGGCCTTAGTGACTTAATAACAATGGTAGACGATATGTAAACTAGTTTGTTTTGTTTTAAGAAAATGTAAATATTTAATTATTCAATAAAACGAAACTTTTTGATCCATGGTTGTGAAACAAAAATTCTGTCGCTCCACTCCCCGACGTTTCCGCCGCGGTTTGTTGTTTTACGCGGACGGGGTGTGACAGAAGAGTTGGTATCAGAGCTCATGGTTATAGGGAATTAGGTTATTAGTAATGCTTTGACCTAGACTATAACTTTTCTAGGACCCTAACGCGAGTTTCTTGCGTTTAGATTTTAAAACAATATCGTCACCTATCTTTAGGTGACAACCACAACAAGAACACGAATAACAAATCCGATTTGAAAATCAATCATCTATTCCTAGATGATTTGTTATAAGGTTTTGAACCTTCAAGGTTTTCAAAATCTCGTCAAAGTTTGGGTCTAGATAATGTGAACACATGCAATCCGGAAGGGTGGATGCCTGTATCCTGAGTATTCTGTCTAAGGCTAGAGTGTTCGTACAAATCCACATAATCGGACCAGTCACTCATACCTGGGAACTCTTGGGATGAGTGTCCACTTATAGGCTAAAGCATGTCTTCGCGATACATTATATTGACCTATTTGCTTTGATTAGTCACTGTGTATCGTTTGTTTGTTTGAGGTAACAAACGAATGATCACCTTCCTTATGTTTTGTCGATGTTTTCGATACCTATTTTGTTTATCCATTTGTCAGTCTCACTCGTTTCTCATGTTTCCTTGTTCTTTTTAGAATATGCCTCCTCGACGAGATGCACAACCACAACCTAATGCCGAACTCACAGCTATTATCACTCAGCAGATCGCTGCTGTGATTCCGAACCTAATAACTCAGATTAATCAAGCGAACAACAATAACAACAACAATGCTCAATGTAGTTTCAAAACATTTAATTCGGCTAAACCACTGAAGTTTTCTAGGTCTCAAGGAGCAACTTCACTCCTACAATGGTTCGAGGAGTCTGGAAAGCACGTTTAGACATGTTCAATGTCCGAATGAGCGAAAGGTTGAGTTTGCATCCATAGTTTTTGAGAAACATGTTGTAAAATGGTGGAACAGTGTGATGCGAGATAGGGGTGCCGATGTGGCGATGACACAGACTTGGGAAGCGTTGCGGGCTCTCATGATGAAGGAGTTCTGACCCCGTCATGAAATAAGGGCTTTGGAACGAGAATTCGACGATCTGAAACAAGATGGGGGAGAACACCGTGCTTAAACGGATCGTTATGAGGAGTTGAGTTTGCTATGTCCTACTATGGTTACCCCGTTGGAGAAAGCGATCGAGTGGTATATAGATGGGTTGCCTGACTCTATGCAAGACATAGTTACTAGTAGTAATCCTATCACTGTTCGTTAAGCTATCGAATTGGCTGCAACTCTGACTGAGTCACAAGTCAGGAAAGGTAAACTGACCCACAAGGGTGACAAAAAGCAGTCAGCCGACACCGCTCAAGACAAAGACAAGGGTAAGGGTAAGAAAAAGGGCGAGTCGTCAAGAAGGTCGAGGAAGCGCAAGGCTTCCCAAAATTTTGCTGTTACCAATAAGAATGCTCAGAACCCACCAGCACAGACTCCTACCAAGAAACCGTATGCTGGTGCTGCACCTCACTGCAATCGGTGCAACGGTCATCATGCAACTCTGCAAGCTTGTAAACAGTGCACCACTTGTGGTAAACTTGGCCACACGGCCAACATTTGTCGATTGGGTCAAAATCAAGCTGCTCAGAATCCAGCACAGGCTTAGGGAAACACTGCTAGATTCCCACCTGGTTCATGTTATAATTGCAGAGAGATGGGTCACTTCCGTAATAATTGTTCGAAGCTTGCAAACCCGAATGCCAACGCAAATGCAAATCCCGCTCATGGACGAGCATACAACTTGAACGCTAACGAGGCTCGTGCTGACAACGAGGTTGTTAACGGTACGTTCCTTGTTAACCATCAACCTGCATCTGTTCTTTTCGATTCTGGTGCCGATAGAAGTTTTGTATCGTTATCGTTTGAGCCTTTACTAGCGATGCCTAGAACTAAACTGAGGAAACCCTTATCTGTCGAAGGTGCTACAGGTAAACCTCTTATATTTGATTTTATTATTCGCGATTGTCAATTAAATCTCGATAACCATCTTTTTCCTATTGACCTCACACCGATGCAACTTGGAAGTTTCGATATTATCGTAAGAATGGATTGGTTAACTAAGTATCATGCTGAGGTGGTTTGCTTTGATAAGATTGTTCGTATTCCTCTTTCGTCTGGTGAAGTTCTAGAGGTTCGTGGCGAGAAACCATCCAATGGTTTGAAACTTATGTCGTGTACAAAAGCCCAAGGTTATTTACGAAAAGGATATGTGGCCTTTCTGGCACATGTCACAGAGGAGAAAGGCAAGAGCAAGTGTATTCAAGATATTCCGATTGTTCGAGATTATCCAGAGGTATTTCCTGATGAACTGCCTAGTTTGCCTCCAGTTCGTCAAGTCGAGTTTCATATTGATCTTGTACCTAATGCCAACCTGATTACTAAAGCACCTTATCGTCTTGCACCATCTGAGATACAAGAGTTATCGAAACAGCTTCAAGAATTATCTGACAAAGGATTCATCCGACCAAGTTATTCACCTTGAGGCGCTCCAGTCCTATTTGTGAAAAAGAAAGATGGGTCTTTTCAAATGTGTATTGATTATCCTGAGCTTAATAAGCTTACCATCAAGAATCGATATCCCCTACCACAAATAGATGATCTTTTTGATCAGCTGCAAGGTGCTACATGTTTTTCCAAGATCGATCTGCGTTCTAGGTATCATCAACTTCGTGTACTCGAAGAAGATATTCCCAAAACTACCTTCCGCACGAGATATGGTCACTACGAGTTCACTGTCATGCCTTTTGGTTTAACGAATGCCCCGGCTATTTTCATGGATTTAATGAACAGGGTTTGTAAACCTTATATAGATAAGTTCATCATTGTGTTCATTGACGACATTCTCATTTATTCGAAGTCTCGAGCCGATCACGAACAACACCTTCGTCTGACGATGGAACTCCTAAAGAAAGAGCAACTATTTGCCAAATTCTCCAAGTGTGAATTCTAGCTTAAGGAAGTTCAATTTTTGGGTCATATTGTCAACAAGCAGGGTATTCATGTGGATCCTTCCAAAATAGCAGCTATTAAGGATTAGAATACACCTACGACAGCTACAGAAGTTCGCTCTTTTCTTGGTCTTGCTGGTTACTATCGTCAATTCATTTCGAATTTCTCGAAGATCGCGGTTCCTCTCACTTCTTTGACTCAGAAGAATAAGACTTTTGAGTGGGGACTTAAACAGGAAGAAGCTTTCCAAACGCTGAAACAAAAACTATGTGATGCTCCTGTCTTATCTTTGCCCGAGGGAAATGATGATTTCGTTGTCTATTGTGACGCGTCGAATCTAGGCCTTGGTTGTATTCTCATGCAATGAGGCAAAGTTATAGCTTATGCGTCAAGACAACCGAAAAATTCACGAGAAGAACTACACAACTCATGATCTTGAGTTAGGAGCTGTGGTTTTTGCACTCAAAATTTGGAGACACTATCTTTATGTCACAAAATGTGTGGTTTTCATAGAGCACAAAATTCTCCAACACATTCTCAATCAAAAGGAGTTAAACATGAGACAACGATGCTGGGTTGAGCTATTGAATGATTTCGATTGCGAGATTCGCTACCATCCTGGTAAGGCGAATGTTGTAGCTGATGCGCTAAGCCGAAAGGAACGAGTCAAGCTTCATTTTGTTTGCACTCTATCCGATATCCAATCACGTGTCTCTCAAGCTCAACATACTTAAGTTACACAAGATTTGATGGGTAAGGAATTACCACGTCAACTAGAGCTTAAACTCGAAATGAAAGACGATGGGTTACTATACTTCAAGAATTGTTTGTGGATTCCGAAACAAGACGATCTTCGCACTTTCGTGATGGACGAATCTCACAAGTCTCTTTATTCTATCCATCTTGGTGCAGACAAACTGTACAAGGATCTTCGTACTCGGTACTGATGGCCTGGTATGAAGAGAAATATTGCTTTATATGTATCGAAATGCCTAACTTGTCTCAAAGTCAAGGTTGAACATCAACGACCATCTGCTTTGCTCGTACAACCAGAGATACCGGTATGGAAGTGGGAGAACATTGCGATGGATCTTATCACTAAGTTACCGTGCACATCTAGAGGTCACGATGCTATTTGGGTAGTCATTGATCGTCTTACGAAGACAGCTCACTTTATACCGATTTGCGAAGATATATCTGCTGATAAACTTGCCAAGATTTATGTTGACGAAATTGTGTCTCGACGTGGTGTTCCATTGGATATCATTTCTGACCGTGATGCTTGATTCTCATCTCACTTTTGGAAGACCAAGCAACTGCTATGGGAACTCAACTAAATCTGAGCACTTCTTATCATCCCCAAATAGATGGACAATCCAAGAGGACGGTACAAACATTGGAGGATATGCTTAGAGCATGTGTGATAGACTTTGGAGGTAATTGGGATTCTCATCTACCGTTGATCGAGTTCTCTTACAATAATAGTTGCCATACTAGCATTAATATGGCACCGTTCGAAGCTTTATACGGTCGAAAATGTCGCTCACTTGTCTGGTGGAATGAGATTGGTGAAGCTCAGCTTACTGGACCTGAGCTCATTCTATAAATGATAAATAAAATCAAGAAAATTCTTGATAATCTTCTGACAGCTAGAAGCCGTCAAAAGGGTTATACGGATATGCGACGTAAGCCCTTGGAATTTCAAATCGGAGATCATGTCCTACTCAAGGTGTCCCCTTGGAAGGGAGTGGTGAGATTTGGAAAGAAAGGAAAACTTGCACCACGATACGTTGGACCATTTAAGATTGTCGAAAGAATCGGAAAGGTTGCCTATCGACTTGAGCTACCTCCTGAACTTGGGAATATTCACCCAACATTCCACGCGTCCAATTTACGAAAGTGTTTAGCCGATACTGATCTTCACATTCTACTCGATGAAATTCAAGTTGATGATACGATGCCCTTTGTCGAGAAACCTGTGGTGAGAATGGATCGTGAAATCAAGTGATTGAAGAACAAGCGAATACGATTAGTCAAAGTTCGCTGGGAGTCCAAACGTGGCCCAGAGTTTACTTGGGAACGTGAAGACCAAATGAAAGCGAAATATCCACATTTGTTTTCACAAGTTTCCTATAGTTAAAATTTCGGGACGAAATTTCCTAAAGTAGGGAAGACTGTGACACTTGTGCTCTGTAAATGATGTACGATCTAAAACAATATCATTTATCAATGAAACAATGTGTTTTGGTGTTAATATTTGTGTACTTGTGTTTGACGATTTTACGTTTCGATTCTAGTTCGATTTCAAGCTTTAAATCCCTTTCTAGAAAGTTATACGCAAACTGATGCGTAAACGTAATCAGTTTAATGCAACAAACACTCTGGAACAGTGACATAGGCTTAACATACCTCAAATAACCTTGACATAACTTTGAAATAAGTTTTGGAGGGTTTGGTGTGTCGAAAACAAGTTTATTCGATCGTATGGACTAATTGCGACAAACTGCGAAAGTATGCCGATTCATACAGTAACGAACATTCCGGAACATGATCATAAGCAAAACATACCCTAAATATCCTTTACATAGCTTAGATATAGGCTTTGAGGGGTTCGGTATGCGAAAATATGCTTATTTGATCAATAGGGACTAAAAGCGTCAAAAAGTGTATAAGTTTGCATTTACGCGTATATCTTACATTCTGAACATATCCGGACATCCAAAATTTTTTGTAATCACTAAAATATTTTATTTTAGTGATTGGAATGCAAAAATACCATTCGTTGCATAATTTGGATCGTTTTCACGTCCGTTCGAGTTTTCGTCGTAATTAACCGAATAACGCGACTATACGGCCAAACGAACTGTCATCCGATATGTTTTCAAGCATATTTTATGTCCCCTATACTTTAACATCCTTGTAGAGCCTTGAAATTGGGTTAACGGGGCTTAAACGCGTCGAAAAATAAGTTTGGAGGCTACAAGGACCTGTTCTGCCATTTTTGAAACTTCAGAAGGGGGGCTTGGCGTATGGCGAAGCCTGAGGGTGTTTGCTGTCGCGTACGGCGAGGCCCCTATTTGGACAGAAACATTGAATCTGGTTGAAACAGCCTGTTCTCATGGTTTTAATCCCTGATTTAGCATACCATTTGCTTGTTTTTGTGCTCCCCTTGTATTGTAATCTATGGGTAACATGTGTATGGTTGAGATCAAGCCTTGATCCTTGAAAAAACATATGTAATGATCTTGTGAATTCAAGTTTCCTATAAATACCCATCAAGTTTCATTCTTATTCCTTGCTCAAATTGATCTAATTTGCTCTAAGTTGAAGCTAAGTCTTCATACCTGAGCGTTTTTGTTCAATTCTTCCTAGCTTGGACCTTTTGTAAGCTTCTTTCATGCTTGTTTATGCTTTTCAAGCATGAAAGTCAAACAGTGTTTGACTTTCTGCTTTGTCCATGAATTGGTCAAGTCAAAGTTCAATCAAACTTTGCAACGTGAGCGTAATCACGATGGTTATAGTCCCATGTGACTATACCTACTGATTACCACGATGATTAGTCGAAGTGACGAGTCAAAGTTTCGGTCAAAATGCCGATTATGCGCATTTTGCAACGAAGCTATTTTCGGGTATGAAAACACTTTGTTTTGATATGGAACTTGTTTTCTAACTTAGTTAAACATGTTTTAACATGTTTAACTCATCACTTTTAGTCTAGTGCTTGTATAGGGTCGTAAGTCAAGCGGTCTTGACAACCGCTTAGACTTTCAAACCCGACCAGTTTGGTCGATCGTTAGGATCCGACCAAGCATATATTGTGACCATAGTTGTATAGGGAATAACCTTCCAAGGTTATACCTTATGGTCACTTAGTTTAATTAGTTGTATGATAGGTAGTTTATATGCCTTAGGAAAATGACAATAATGCCCTTTTGAAGCATAATTTGATTTTAAGCATATGCAACTTAATTTTTGTCATTTAAACTGATTATGCAACATATTTAAACATGTTAGGGCATATAATACTTGTCATAGGACTAGTTAGGCGTCTCGAACGCGCATTCGCGCGAACGACGCGTTTAAGTCGCGTAGACTACCTTAATGGTCGTAATGGGTCATAAGCACTTAGGATAGGTTCCGATTTAGAATGTAGGCTTTGTTAAACCATATCACATGAGTTCTAATATTCATTTGGTTTACAAAACCTCATTCTGTATGGTCTCCCGATTTAGGTGTCAATTTATTAACATAGCGATCCGATTTCTAGGTGCCACTTGATTTCCTTGGTTTGCCCGAGCTTTGTTAAGTTCATTTAGTCGAGGATACCTTTGCAATTCAATGTGAGTCCATAGTTCCCCTATTTTAGTGTTTTTAATTGTTTTGGGGTGTTACATATGTGTTAAACGATTTTGATGATTTCAAAAAAGAATACTATGGTTTATATTAAACATAACGATTTCGATAATGTGAATGAACTTATTGGGACGTATTTACATAACGAATGACATTCATTAACAATGATCAAGCCGACCAATAATAGATTATGGTACCATAAGATCTGACAAATCTCGTTATCGGACAGCCACCATGGTTATGTATGGGGGTTATGTGGGTAACGACTGAACCTGATGATTGTTAACTTACCCTTTGGTGGTATGTTAATACGAGTTGAACGATGGACGAGTTACGAAGGTTTGAATGTATTCACGAGACGACCAAGTGTTAGTTTTCACAATTAAAACATGAACGATTATGAACGATTCGAACGATTTGAACGATTTGGAATGATTTGAACGATTTAAACAAATGAACGATGGTCTATAACACGAACGAGTTAAATGATTTAAACGATGGGTTTTTGGTATGTGATTAGATAACGGGACGAGTGTAACATGATAAAAGCATGGTAGATACGCCGCTGGTACTTCTTATATATAAATGCTTTTATCATATTCCATTCCGTGGCATTATTTAGTTCACTTGGACGAACGATTTCAAACGATACACGCAACGATGTTTACTAAATGATATAAACCATACGAGTTTTATTACGAGAACGATTTACAATTTGGTTTACATAAACAAATGTTTTGGGTTAAGATTCATGGCATCGAGGTTTTCCAAATTATAACCCACTTGTTTTGAGTTGGTTATTGATTTTACAAAAATAAACACTTTTCAATACAAGGTTTTCTAATATCAACTCATGTAGTTGTATGACTTATTACAATATGTATATGAGCCATGAATCTGACACTCTCACAAACCCTATGTGCTCGCCAACATTTCTTTGCTAACTTTATTTTCACATATGTTTCAGGTGGTGTTGAATGATGTTGATTCTGACTAGGATGCATGCTCACATAGGACGGGACGAGGCCTTAGTGACTTAATAACGATGATAGACGATATGTAAACTAGTTTGTTTTGTTTTAAGACAATTAAATATTTAATAATTCAATAAAACAAAACTTTTTGATCCATGGTTGTGAAACAATAATTCTGTCGTTCCACTCCTCGACGTTTCCGCCACGGTTTGTTGTTTTACGCGGTCGGGATGTGACAACATCCCAGAGGCATTCTAGGTCAGAGTCACCATCCCCAACCCAGATTACGTAGGCCTGCTCTACTTTTCCTAATTTCTAGCTCAATTATTCTATCTTTTTTTCTTTTTCATGATTAAAAATTCTAAAAACTTTAGCTTATAACGGCATTCTTTATACTATTATTGGTTGTTTCAATTTCCCATTTTTCCCAGATGAGTACCCACTAGTAGACCAACAATTAAGGTAATATTAAATCAAAGGAACCTAAAACCGAACTGGGCCTATTCACATATCCCAAACAAGACACAAGTTCGACTTAATTAATCTCATATTATCATTATTTGAACCCGAACAAAAACCCAGCTTTTCTATCATTTTCCGTATCAATTTTGCAAACTTCTTTATTCAAAAGACATTTTCTGACTTTTCAATTTTTTTCGATTTTTAAATTTTTTTTTCTTTTTTTTTCATTTAAATTTTATGACTCAACTACTACTACTATGTATCCCATCCCCACACTTAAAGATTGCATTGTCCCTAATGGAAGAACGAGAATACGACTCAAACTAACTACCTAAAAATAACGAATCAACAACAAAGTTGAGCGAGTTCACAGTTGGGTGTTCGTTTTAAGTTGTTTCAAAAGCACAAGTTTTCTTTTAGCTGGCTTACTTTCCCTTGGGGGGGGGGGGGGGGTTACCCCATAGTTTAAAAACATGTTTAATCCTTTCCTTTTACTCTGGCTCCCAGCTGTGGGGGCTACCCCATGAATATCCCACTAGACCCGTTACCATATCGACTACTGACTGAGAAAGTTGGGTGCCCTATGTCAATATCTATCATCATTGACGTGCCCAGATCCATTAGTCCACTCCCGTCCTCTGCGGAACGGTGTGAGGCTTATCAAACCTAATAGCGCTATTTAACTAATGACCCATTCGCCATTGGCCCGTCGATTAAGTCGATATAAAAATGAGGGACTTAATGATAGATTTTTTGGTCTAGCATCAATGTTGTCACCCTTCAGTTAAGAGGGTGGAGGTACGTGTCCCAAACAAGGAGATCACACAGGTTTCAATGTTGTCACCCTTCAATTAAGAGGGTTGAGGTACGTATTCTACCCAAGAAGAATACGCAGGTTTCTTTTCAAACAATTACCCATTCCCAACCACCGGGAATCCCATGCCTTGTAGAAAGTGTGAACTCACCTTAGGTTAGCTCGGCAGATAAACAAAAGGTCAATCGAGCTGTTTGGGATCAACCACGTCCTAACATGGTTACCATACAAGTCAGGTCTAGGTTCAAGTAGTGCGCGTAAGTTTACACATAAGCAAACAGGTTACAAACACAAAATGATCATGGCAAACACGTAGGATCATGGCAACTAGTTAACCCACACCCGACATGTTAAACAGTAGCATACAGTTCACATAAACATAACCCAAACTTGTGCGGCTTGAGTGATTGGGCTGTTATGGTAGTGCAAGCCCAATCCTCTTGTGCGATTCGAAGGATAAAGCCCAATAAACATCCGGCCTAACCTGTTGTGCGTCCAGCACAATCTTGTGCGACTCACAACGGGTTGTGCGATTGAAAACAAACCCGGCCCATTACATCCTAAGCCCAACAGCTTGTGCGGCCCAATTAATTAAACAAACATTTAACTTGTGCGGTCCATATAATCTTGTGCGATTCTAAATAACTTGTGCGATTGGGTTTTGGGCTATTCGGCCCAATAGCTTAACATAACTTAATATATTAAGTAGCCCAACATCTTGTGCGATCAGCACAACCTTGTGCAATTCACAAGATGTTGTGCGCTTATGCTTTAATGAGTTGTACAACGTGTTTAAACAGTTGTACCCTATTCCTTGTGCGACTGGCTTGTGCGACTGTCTTGTGCGATCGGTTATAACATTCCATAATTCATGCAAATTAGTTATAGTCATCAAACAGTTTCCAATTTCCTATCCATTCGATCAAAACCATACCAATAGTTTCCAACTTTGCCTTAAATCGATTAAATCAAGCAATTATCATTTAATTCACATGAACCCTAATCTAATCATAACAACTCATCATCATCAAATAAAACCGTAGGGTTAATATCAAAGTCCTTAATTCATCATGCAACAACTCACGCCAAATCATACTAATCATCCGAATCCAAACACATCACAACCGATTAACATGCATTCGGTTCTTAACCATCATTAACATCATACGATTATCAAACACTATATTGATCTAAACATACCACACAAGTGAGCCGATACACAAGAACACCAAACCTCATCAATTGACATTACAATCAATCACAAAACATCTCTAATTCATTATGTAGAAACATATAAGCCACAACATCATCTAACATACAATCAAAAGTAAGATACTAACCGGTTAGAAAGTAGAACAAGGGTCGATCCAAATAAGAAAGCTTCGAGAGGAGAGGAAATGTTGCTGCCCCACAATAGGTGCTTGTATGCGTATAAAAGGAGTGGGCCGAACCCATACACGGACTGCCCTTGGTTTCGAGTACAAGGGGAGTGGGCCGAGAGTGGTGTGCCCAAAAAGGGCTTGTGCGATCCAACTTAGATAACATACATACACGTTTACAATACAATTACATACACATAACATCCAAATTCATAATATCTCATTAGAATCAATATATCAAGTAATCACATAACGTTCAAAACTTGTTACATCAAAGTACGATGAAAAGTTTGAAATACGAGTTGTCACATCATCCCCAAGTTGAAAGAAATTTCGTCCTGAAATTTAGCACATAGTTACTGAGGAAGCTAGTTAGGTTGCGTGGTTTCCTGGTTTTCCTTGGGTGTCACATCCTTCCCTCGTTGGTTTGGAATTTCGTCCCGAAATTCCGCAGTAGCTTCAGCCTGAGTAGTGGTTTCACTTTTCTCGAACAACTGGGGATACTTGTGTTTCATTTGGTCTTCTCATTCCCAGGTAAACTCTGGGCCACGACGGGAGTTCCAACGAACTCGAACAATGGGTATCCTGGTACATTTGAGAACCTTAACTTCTCAGTCCATAATTTCTACTGGTTCCTCGACGAATCGCAGCTGATTGTCGATGGTGAGTTCCTTGAGAGGAACTATGAGGGTCTCATCTGATAGACACTTCTTCAGATTCGACACATGAAATACGTTGTGAACTCCATTGAGTTCTTCGGGTAGATTCAATCTATACGCCACTTTGCTAATTCTCTCAGTGATTTCGAAAGGTCCAACATAACGTGGATTTAGCTTGCCTCGCTTGCCAAAGCGAACCACATCTTTCCAAGGTGAGACTTTAAGTAGCACTTGATCCCCAACCTGGAACTCGAGCGGTTTCCTGCGCTTATTAGCATAACTTTTCTGACGGTCATGAGCTGCCGCCATTTGTTGTCGTATTTGGGCGATATTTTCTGTCATGTCGACGACGAGTGCTGGGCCAGTGAATTGACTGTCACCAACTTCTGCCCAGCATAAGGGTGATTGGCATTTTCGTCCATACAAAGCCTCGAATGGGGAAGCCTGGATGCTAGTGTGGTAACTGTTGTTATACGAAAACTCCACCAAAGGTAGATGCGTTTCCCAGCCGTTACCAAAGTCGATTACACATGCTCGAAGCATGTCTTCAAGCGTTTGAATGGTGCGTTCAGACTGCCCATTCGTCTGTGGATGATATGTTGTGCTCATGTCTAGACGCGAGCTAAAGGATTTGTGCATCGCTTGCCACAAATCAGAGGTAAAACATGGATCACGATCAGAAATGATGGAAGTTGGCACCCCGTGCCTCGAAACTACTTCCTTCAGGTAGATGTCTGCTAGAGTAGAGAACTTATCCGTTTTTTTGATAGCCAGGAAGTGTGCAGACTTTGTCAGTCGATCCACTATCACCCAAATGGTATCATTTCCTCGTTGAGATCTAGGTAAGCCGGTAACGAAGTCCATGGAAATTTGCTCCTATTTCCATGTCGGGATCTCGGGTTGTTGAAGTAGGCCTGATGGCTTCTGGTATTCAACCTTGACCCTAGCACAGGTCAAACATTTACTAACATAAGTCACTATGTTAGCTTTCATATGGGGCCACCAGTTTGTAGTTTTGAGGTCGTGGTACATCTTATCAGAACCAGGATGTACTGAGTAACGGGACTTGTGTGCTTCAACCATCACAAGCTCACATAGATTACCATAAAATGGAACCCAGATGTACCCCGCCAAGTAGTAAGCACCGTCTTCCTTTAGTTCTAACCGATTCTCCAATCCTCACAAGGACTCAGCCCTGATATTCTCTTCTTTCAATGCTTCGACCTGAGCATCACGAATTTGGGCAGAAGACTACAGTGAATGGTAAGCTGTAACGCACGTACACAACTTAGGTTTAGTTTCTTTTTTACTGAGGGCGTGGGTTTACTGAGGGCGTCAGCCACAACACTGGCTTTGCCTGGATGATACTTGATTGCGCATTCGTAGTCGTTGAGGAGTTCGACCAATCGACGATGTCGCATATTCAACTCCTTCTGATAGAAGATATGCTGGAGACTCTTGTGATCGGTGTAAATGGTGCACTTGGTACAGTACAAGTAATGTCTCCATATCTTAAGAGCAAACACCACTGCTCCCAACTCCAAGTCGTGCGTAGTGTAGTTTTTTCTTGAACTTTAAGTTAGCATGATGCGAAGCAATGACTTTCTCACGTTGCATCAACACACAACCAGGTCCTTTGATTGACGCGTCACAATAAACCACAAAATCGTCTATGCCCTCAGGCAACGAGAGAATAGGTGCGCTACAAAGCTTCGACTTCAGCTGCTGAAACGCGGATTCCTGAGCAATACCCCAATGGTAGGTGATATCCTTCTGAGTTAGAACAGTAAGAGGCTGCACAATCTTCAAGAAGTCTTTAATAAACCTTCTGTAGTAACCCGCCAAACCCAAGAATTGACGGATTTCAGTTGGAGTTCGAGGTGTAGGCCAATTCTTGATCGAGTCGACCTTGGATGGATCAACATGAATCCCATCCTTATTAACCACGTGGCCTGGGAAATGGACTTCACGAAGCCAAAAGTCGCATTTCGAAAACCGAGCATAAAGCTGTTCTGTTCGAAGAAGTTCCAAAATAAGTCGCAGATGAAAACAATAACAAACTTATCCAAGTAAGGTTTGCAAACTCGGTTCATAAGATCCATGAAAACCGCAGGTGCATTTGTCAGCCCGAAAGGCATAACCAGGAACTCGTAATGTCCGTAGCGAGTGCTGAATGCGGTCTTAGAGATGTCCTCGTCTCGGACTCTCAGCTGATGATAGCCCAATCTCAGGTCAATCTTAGAGTAGAAGCTTGACCCTTGCAGCTGGTCGAACAGGTCGTCGATATGGGGAAGAGGATAACGATTCTTCACGGTCACCTTGTTGAGTTCGCGATAGTCTATGCACATACGGAAAGTACTGTCTTTCTTCTTTACAAACAAGACTGGAGCTCCCCAGGGCGAGGAGCTAGGACGAATGAAACCCTTGTCCAAGAGTTCTTGTAGTTGAGTGGACAGTTCTTCTAGTTCTGATGGAGCTAAACGATAAGGTGCACGAGCTATAGGCGCTGCTCCAGGAGCTAGCTTGATTTGAAACCCGACTTGACGATGAAGCGGAAGATCAGGTAATTCCTCAGGAAATACCACAGGAAAATCGCGTACGATTGGGATGTCTTCTATCTTCTTTTCCTTTGTTGAGGTGTCAGTAACGAGGGCTAGAATAGTAGTGTGGCCCTTTCGCAAACACTTCTGGGCCTTAAGGAAAGAGATGATTCCCACGACATGTGACAACCCAAGTTTTCATGGTCTCTATTCGACTTAACTTAATACTTATTTGCAAAGTGTGTCGTTATATTTATTTGAGGTGCAATATACGTGTTGTTTGTGGATTCGTTGTGTGTATATTATGGGTATATGTGTATACATATCTTGTATTAATAATTAATAATATGAACTGTATAAAAATTGAAACATGGAACCTTGTCAAACACCCTCCCGACGAAAACACCCCTGGACGAAAACACCTAGTGTTTTCGTCACGGGGCAGGCCAAGGAAAAAAAGGGTTTTCGCCACAATCTCTAGACGAAATCAATGGGGATTTCGTCGGCTCTGATTTCACCAAAGGCCAAAGCCCAGTAAGAGCCCAACGCGATATATCTTACGTATTCTAGGGGGTAGGTTATGCGTGTAACTATTCTGAAACCCTAAGGCCTCTCTCTCTTTTCCACTATTCCTGTGCGACGACAATCTTGAGATCTCGAAGCTTTCTATATCGAACGATTCATTGTTCTTCTTATCTCGGTTAGTGTTAATCACTGATGATTATGAGTTTGAGATTATTGTCGTTATTAGTTTGGCATCATTATTAACTGTTGATTGCATAATGCTCTTGATTATAACTGAATGATGATTTTTGTGAATAGTCGTTAGATCGATGTGACTGTGTCTGTTGTGGATAGTGTGTAAATTAAGGCTCATATTGATTTGTATTCATTGATCTGTATTCTTTCTGGTTCACCACTCAATAATTGATATTCCTGTTAATGTTTAAGATACATGATAACTACTACTTCTGTATATTGGTAAATCGGTGGTATGGTGAGTTCATGATGATAACCTGTTGATCTAGGGTGTATGTTTAAGTTACTGGTTTGATTTGAATGAGCCATTATTTGATGATCTAGACATAATTGATAGTCAATCATCAGGTTGTGGTTGCGTAACTGTTAGATAATGAAAACCCTATTTCACGAAATCACCAATCGGACAAAGTCCCTCACCCGGCGAAATTGAAACCAGACGAAAACACAAAGTGTTTTCGCCAAACTTGGAGTTAGACGAAAACCCTTGGGATTTTATCGCCCAAAGGGTTTTCGCCACTAAATTTTTTCTTCGCCGAAAGCGTTTTCGCCACTAAGTAATTTCGTCACAAAAAGGGATTTCGCCAAACATGTGTTTTCGCCATAAATGTGATTTCGTCAAGCGTGCTGCCATTATTTCTCTGTTAAGTTGTTTACCTTGTTAAGTCATTAACC
This sequence comes from Helianthus annuus, assembly GCF_002127325.2. Classification (NCBI taxonomy): domain Eukaryota; kingdom Viridiplantae; phylum Streptophyta; class Magnoliopsida; order Asterales; family Asteraceae; genus Helianthus; species Helianthus annuus. The sequence goes on along the minus strand of NC_035448.2, from coordinate 92,814,488 downwards.
CTGTTAGTATGTAACTCTGTTAAAGTTATGCATTTAACTCTGTTAACAATGGTAATCTCAGTTAAGATTAGTAACTCACTTAAGTTTAATTCTGTTAAGCCTAGCAACTCTGTTAAGTATGCTAATTCTGTTTAGTTTATTAACTCAGTTAAAATATGTTAACTCTGTTGAGCATGATAACTTAGTTAAGGAACTTGCAAGTACCTTGGAACCTTGAATGGATTGACTAACTGTTTATGTGTTATATGATGTTATCGGCCAAACACACCCTGTTATATTGATTTCATGTGAAACTTTACGAACTTGAACTGATTGAGTATACGTGCATACTATAGGACTTGACTGATTACTTGTGAGCACATAGTTTAGCATACCGAGTAAACCAAGGTGAGTTCACACTTTCTACAAGGCATGGGATTCCCAAGGGTTGGGAATGGGTTAATAAACTAAAACGGTAATCTATGTATCCTCCGTGGGTAGGATATATACGGCCATCCTCCTTAGGTAGGATGCCACTATAACTCCTGCGTATTCTCCTTAGGTAGAACTACGTACGTTCGTCCTCCTTGGGTAGGAAAACAACCTTAACTTACTACACAAAACTCTATCATGAAGTCCCTCCTCTTTATATCGACATAATCACCGAGGCCGATGGCGAGCGGGTCATTAGTTAATAGCGCTATTAGGTTTTACAAACCTCACACCGTGTCGTTCGAACTGGCGTGTACTAATGGACTATGGCAAACTGTCAGTGACGATAGACACTGATGTAGGGCACCACTTATATTTCGTTAGTAGTCGATATGGTATGGTCTAGTGGTTCACATGGGAATCCCCCCCACTGATTATGGTTACGGGTTGGGAAACAAAAGAACTGGTTAACTCGTGGTTTACGAAACAACTTATGATTTCAAAACAAACTGGTAAATCTGAACAACCAACTGTGAACTCGCTCAACTTTGTTGTTGACTCGTTGTTACATGCCTTGCAGGTCGTTAGGTGCTTATGGAGTTTGCACAGGGAGGAGCGGTCGTTGTGGGATTATGGACAACTGTTATGTTCCATACTTAAACATTTGAACTTTAAACTATGTGTTGGTTATTTGATCATTACTTTGCTTCCGCTGATTCCTTAGACATGGTTGGTTTATTTTGAAACACCAATTATATTGCGTTGGGTTTTAATTATTTAATTGTATTGTTCAATATGATTGGTGGCTTGATCCTGGTCAGTCACGCCTCCAAGCGGTGATACTCCGCATGTGGATTTTGGGGGTGTGACAGATTGGTATCAGAGCCATTGGTTATAGTGAACTTGGTTTTAAAAAGGAGAAAAGCTTTTTGGTAAAAACCAGACTATAACCTGTACAGTGCTCAACGATCCACAACGACGCTTCGCTCCACGTGCAAGACTCAACACTATAGGTGGTATGGTTTATGCTTTTATTGCCTACTTGCTAGTTACATAGAATTTTGCTCATGGTAATCTTAGCTGAACGTAATAACTGTTGTTTGAAAACACTTGTGTGCTTACTCTCTTCTGTCATCGCACTTTCGCGAACATCTCTCACTCATGTTTCCTTTGGTATGAAGATCATGAGTGGATGCGTTAACCTAACTCAAGCCCAGCTAACGGCTCTGATCAATGAACAAGTTACTGCAGTACTCGCAGCCGCTCATGCAGGAGGTATAACCTGCCATTGCAAACTTACTCTAGGATCTTTAGACCCTACTCACGCAAACCAACACTTGTGCTTAACATTGTTTCTTCTTACACACACGACAGGTCAACATGCTCAGCCTCCTGCATGTACCTTCAAAACTTTCATGGACTGTCGACCCACTACTTTCAGTGGCACTGAAGGAGCAGTAGGCCTCCTCCACTGGTTCGAGAAGCTCGAATCTGTTTTTGAGATGTGTGAGTGCCCTGAGGCACGTAGGTTGAAGTATGCTACTGGTACTCTTGAAGGTATAGCGCTCACATGGTGGAACGCTCAGGTTCAAATGCTAGGGATTGTTGCTGCTAATGCCACCTCATGGAATGATTTTAAGGAACTGATCAAGGAAGAGTATTGTAATCGCAACGACATCCACAAGATACAGGTGGAGTTTTTCAACTTAAAGATGACGGGGTCAGAAATCGAAGCGTATACGAATAGGTCAAATGAGCTGGCAATCTTGTGTCCCACTATGGTAGACCCTCCCATCAAACGTATCGAGCTGTATCTCAAGGGTCTTGTGCCAGAAATTCAGAGTCATGTGACAACGGTAAATCTTGGCACCATCCAGCAAGTCACTCGACTTGCTCATCGTCTCACCGATCAGGCAGTCAAGCAGAACAGACTGCCCAAGCGTATTGGTGCTACTGCTACTGCTACTACTTCTGATGCCCCTAGCGACAACAAGCGCAAATGGGATGGAGTTTCAAGCAAGGGTTCAACATCGGCCCAGTCTCAGTCTCAGCAGCGAAAGACTGATGACTACCAGAGTCCTGGTCAGCAATCTTCTAGTAGTCAAGGACAGGGTGGATACAGGGGGAACCACCCCAAGTGCAACCGATGCAACAGGCATCACAGTGGGGAGTGCAACAAGGGTCGTTGTCTGAGGTGTAACAAGTTTGGTCATGAGGCAAAGGGTTGAAGGAGTGCAGGACCTGTGAATCAGAATCGTCAACAACAGCAACAGCAGGCTCCACAAAATCAGCCGCAGCAACATCAGGGTAACAGGGGATGCTTTCAGTGTGGTGCTGAAGGCCACTTCAAGAGAAACTGCCCCCAGTTAATTCAGAATCAGAATAACAACAACAACAATCAGGGGAACGGGAACAACAACGGAAATAACAACGGGGGAAACAATGGAAACAATGGCGCCTGGGGCCGTGTGTTCGTGATCGGTCAGGGTGAAGCAAGGAATGATCCTAACGTGGTGATGGGTAAGTTCCTTCTCGGTGACTTTTATGTTACTGTTTTATTTGATTCGGGTGCCGATACCAACTATGTGTCTCTAAAAGTTAGGCAAATGTTAAAGCGCACACCAACACTTTTAAACACCAAGCATGTTGTAGAGTTAGCAAACGGTAAAAGTTTAGAGGCCACACACGTAGTTAAAGGTTGTAATCTCATCTTAGCTGGTCAACCCTTTTCTATTGATCTCATTCCTATTGTTTTGGGTAGTTTCGACATTGTTATTGGTATGGATTGGTTATCACAACCTCGAGCAGAGATCCTCTGTCAAGAGAAGATCGTCTGCATTCCTCGTTCAAATGGAGAACCTTTAGTGGTTCATGGCGACAAGAGTGGTGCTGTGATAGGCGTCATCTCTTTTCTTAAGGCCCAGAAGTGATTGCGAAAGGGCTACACTGCTATTTTAGCCCTTGTTACTGACACCTCGAACAAAGAGAAGAAGATAGAAGATATCCCGATTGTGCGTGATTTTCCTGAGGTATTCCCTGAGGAATTGCCTGGTCTCCCACCCCATCGTCAGGTTGAGTTTCAAATCGAGCTAGCTCCTGGAGCAGTGCCAATAGCTCGTGCACCTTATCGTTTAGCTCCATCCGAACTAGAAGAACTGTCCACACAACTACAAGAACTCTTTTTTTTGGGTAAAGGGTTACCCCGGTGAATTTTATAAATCAAAAAAGCACAATTGTGCAACTGAATTGTTACACACGAAAACCTTGGCATACCAAGGCAAGAAACAAAAACAGCCAATAACAAAAACAGCCCAAACAAAATAGCCAACTAGACAACCCAGCTCACAAAGAGCAACAAAAACAAAGACAAGACACTACTTTTCAGCCTGGATCAATTTCCATGTTTCCACTAGGAATCTGCCATTTCTCTAGGAGTCGTCGAAGGCCAGGTCTCCACTTGAACTGGAATGTCAACAGACGCAGTCTAACCGTCCAAATGATCTCGCGAGCAATCACCATCGCCGTACGCTGGTTTTTAGAGAAGAGCCTATTATTTCTTTCTTGCCAGACAAAATAAGAAGCAGCTGATAGTACCAATCGGCTGATAATATTTTCCGGCATCTGCATGTTCGAGTGCTGAGTCATCCAAGACATAATATCGGCCCAGGTACCATTAACGCTCTCCATAACCGTCCACGCCTTAATGTTATTCCAAACCTGCAAAGCAAAGGAGCATTCAAAGAATAGATGATTCCTTGAATCTCTATCATAGCAACATAACGGGCAACACATGAGGTTTAGATTTGTAGCACTTCCTGCCTCCCAAACCGACAATCTATCTTGCGTCTTCAATTTATTTCTAATGATAAGCCACATATGGAACGAGTGTCTTGGGATGCAGTGTTTAAACCAAACCATATTAACCCATGGCACTAAGTTCTCACGATGCCGAATATTATTCCAAACCTCCCAAGAAGAGAAGTGACGGGAGTTACCATCAAGATCTTTCCAAATCAGCCGATCCTGCCTATCATGAAACGTAGGAACCTGAATATTAATTAAAACTGGAAAAAAGTCATACCAAGCAATCGGCCAACTCCACTCCCCACTGTGCGAAACCAGGTCAGCAACCGTAGACTTAAGATGAAAACCAGCATTAGAGATTCGTCTCGGGCTGATGAAACTACTCAAAGGACATTGATCGCACCACATATCGCTCCATATGTTCGTTTGAGCACCATTGCCAATAGAAGACCACAAAAAAGGCCGGATTAAGCTTCGAATTGCAAGAAGCTTCCTCCAACCCCAAGTCATACGACCTCTACTCGGAACCTCCCAAAAACTCCTGCCTTTAAGCTTATACATATGGATCCACTGAACCCAGAGCGATTTCCTATTAGTAAGGACACTCCAAACATGAGAAGATAGAAGGGCTTTGTTGACATCAGAAAAACATCTAACACCCAAACCCCCCTCATACTTGGGCAAACAGACAACCTTCCAAGCAACTTTAGCCTTAACAAACTGTTGGGTAGTACCAGCCCAAAGGAAAGCACGCATACATCTTTCAAGATCATTAACAATTTTAGCTGGTAACATGAAAACCGTGGCCCAATAAATATGCATTGCGGAAAGGACAGAATTAACCAATTGAAGCCTACCAGCAAAAGATAAAGATCTCGTCATCCAATTGTCAATCTTTTTCACCATTTTATCAACTAAGATTTTGCAATCTTTGTAAAAGAGCTTTGTTGAAATTAGTGGAACTCCCAAGTAACGAACCGGAAGCGATCCCTCTTGGAATGGCATAATATTGAGAATTTCCTGTTTAATAGGACGAGGAACGTTACCAAAATAAACAGTACTTTTCGGCAAACTTGGAACCAAACCCGAAACACTTGAAAACATCTTAAGAGTGTCCCAAGGAATCCTCACCGACGCCGCATCCCCATTAGCAAACAAAAACAGATCATCAGCAAACGAAATGTTAATAATCTTCTGTTTTTTACAATAGAGATGAAATCGAAATGCATTATTAGAGTAGGCAGCCTTCTTTAATAACAATGTGAGAACCTCCATAACCAGAGTAAACAGGTAAGGTGATATAGGATCACCCTGTCTGAGCCCTCTTTTACCTTTGAAATATCCATATAGGTTGCCATTAATGCTCAGCGAATAAGAGACACTCGTAACACAAACCATGATCCATTTAACCATCTTTTGGTGAAACCCAAACGCATGCAGAACGTCCTCAAGAAATGACCAGCTCACTGTATCATAGGCCTTTTGAATGTCAATTTTAAAAGCACACCTGGGCGGGCCAATATTTAAGTGATAATTATGCATAAGCTCCTGCGTAAGAAGAATATTATCTGTAATCTTCCTACCTGGTACAAAGGCAGACTGATTACTGTCAACAAGGTAATCCAAACTACCTTTAATCCTGTCCGTAAGAATTTTACTAATACATTTATAAATAACGTTACAGCAGGAAATCGGCCTATAATCCATCACTGAATTAGGGGATGGAATTTTCGGCACCAGTGCAATGATATTGTGATTTATCTGTTGAAGCAACTTTCCATTATCAAAGAAATCCAGAACCGCTTTCGTTACCTCATCACCCACGATATCCCAAGAGTTTTTGAAGAACGCCGACATGTAGCCATCCGGGCCCGGGGCTTTATTTTCTCCTATGGAAAACATGGCACTTTTAACCTCTTCACGAGTAACCTGCCGAATCATATTACTAGCACCATTCGGGTCAAGGACATTAGAGAATAAATCATGATTCACCAACTTGATAACATGGTCCCGGGTACCCAAAAAGTCTGAGTAATGCGATACCAGAACACCAAAGACATCGTTCCCATTAAACCAGTTCCCATGAACATCTTGAATACTATGAATTTTACTACAAGCATTCCTCATTTTCACACAGTTATGAAAGAATTTCGTATTCGAGTCACCTGCCGCTAGCCATTCTGCCTTGGATTTTTGCTTAAGAAAGCATTCTTCGTCATACGAAACAGTATTGAATTCCTGAATACATCTAGATTCAGAATCACGTAGAGCCAGATCCAAAGGGTTGTCATCTATGGCCTTCTGAATGGCATCCAACTGCAATCTAACCTCCTTCACACGGTTATGAAGATTTCCCTGAACAAACAGAAGACGTCTTAAAGGAGACTTGAGAGCCGACAACTTCTTTACCACTGAAAACATAGTTTTACCCGGGATCACCTTCGCCCATTCCTTGGCGACACAAGGAATAAACCCTTCCTTCCTTGCTAGGAAGTTAGCAAACTTGAAAGGCTTAGGCCGATTATGCTTAAACGGAGACAAATTAAGAATACATGGCGAATGGTCCGAGACCCGATAAGGGTGAAAGAAAACATAAGCATCTGGAAACAAATCAAGGAGCTGAGTGTTACTCATAACTCTATCAATCTTCTTTAACACCCCTACACCATTTTTCGGTTTTTGGTTCCAAGTGAATCGCAGCCCATGACTCTTAACATCAGAAAGTTGATTGTGTTGCACACAATCATAAAATTCCCTCATCCCTACCGGAATTGTAGACGGCCCAACTAAGTAGTCATCCATCGAAAGAGCTGAATTAAAGTCACCTAACACCACCCACGGTCTGTCTTGAATGAAACACTTGTGTTTACAAAGGTCATCCCAAAGAACCCTTCTATCTTGGTAATTATTTTCAGCATAAACAAACGAGCAGAAAAGGACTTTATTATCAGATTTTATACGAATTTGCACATGTAACACCTGATCCGATTGAGCTATCACCAAAAGATCCAATAAATCCTTGTTCCAACCGACAATGATACGAGTACCTCTACGACAGCAGCTACCATTTGAGGTCCAATCCCACGATCTAAACACCACTTTACAGATTCTATCAAGATTAGTAACATTAACATGAGACTCCAAAACTGCACACACCTGAAGCCGATTTTTGGATATAAGTTGGCGAACCTCTCTTTGTTTCAGGGGAAGGTTCAATCCCCTTATATTCCATACACCAATACTACCCATGGACACCTGCTTGACCGGGAGTGCTTGCCCCCTCAGATTTTTTGTTATTAGTACCAGCACACATGAACTCTGACATCTCAGTCGTGTTATGCTTTACATAGTCTTCAACCGGTGAACTATCTCCCTTACTGTTACTCGTGCTTGGATCCCCATTAGCCATTTGATCCAGAACCGAAAAAGAGTTTTTTAAATTCAGGTTACTATTGTTAACTCCCTGACTTGCCTTAGCCGTATGTTGTTCACCTTCAACATTCTTAGTTCCGGATGGCCCGGAACCCGCGTGGCTGGTTTTTTGTCTATAGACAACTTTCGGCTTTTGCTTCTTTTGAGGAAATCCATACCTTGCTACTTTCCTTTTGTCAGTTACAAACCCATCGTCATCGGTTGTAACTTGTTTAGGCTTCACAGCTACCGATTTAGGACATGTAGAATCCGAATGACCAAATAGACAACAAGCTGCACATCTTTGAGGTTTCCACTCGTATTCAACGTTAACTTTTTCCAGCAGAAAGCCTTCTTCATCCAACTTAGGAATAGCAAGGACAATGTGCTCCTTCTACTCATTGTCTACTGATAACTCAATCATAGCCCGAGCAAAACTCGTTCGACCCCAATTTTCAGCACACATATCAGCCGTATAAGCATCTAATCTTTTCGGAACCCCAAGCTTTGACGCTAGTAAACTCAGACCCTCATCAGTATAAACTGCAAGGGGAACATTATGTAGTTTAATCCACACAGGCACCGTTTTAATCCCATCCTTTTTCAAACTTACCGAGGGAGTCCAAATATTTAAGAATAGAGGAATCTTCCTTATCAGCCATGGGCCACCTTCTAACACATTTAGCATACCTTCTTTAGTATCAAACTTGAAGAAGAAAAAACCACCCGCATTCATCATGAGTTTTGTGAATCCAAACTTCGCCCAAACATTTTTTGCATAATACTCCACAACCGGGAATGGCAACCTGCTACCCAAGAAGTAACCGTAAAGAACATTCTCAAGTTTTTCCTGGGCCTTTTGGACTACTTCTTTCGGAATTACCACATCCGCATCATCTCTTGTTTCCACCGGCTTCATAAGTCTAAAGTTAATTTCTTTCTTGTTCTGGACAGAAGACTGAAGCTTATCTGCATAGGAAACTGGTACTGACGACTCAACACACTGATCATTCTGACTATCAACGATGTTAGAAACAGGCTGAACAGGAACTGTGATCTTTTGTAACTCATCAATAATGTTAATGATCTTGGGATCTTTCTGCACCACACCCCGATGAGGAAGCAATGGATTCCCATCAATCTTTAACGGTTTACTAAACAAAGACGGCTTATCACGCAAATCCTGAATATTCATAGAACCCTTTGATGAAATAAATACATCCTCATGCATCTTTTCCGAAAATGACTGAAACCCTAAGTCCTCCAAACCCTCTTCACGATTATTATCCATATTCAAGAACGAAGAAAATAACCAGAAGACTTACATGCACCACGTAACGAACAGAAAAAAAAACAGCAGCGCCCACGACGATTAAAAGCTACAGAAACCCTAGAAGAAAACCAAGAAACGAAAACCCTAAAATCAACTTCAAAAGATTAGAAACCAAGGTAGAAGTCTAGAAACCTTACTCAGAAGGATCGACAACACCTCAATACCTAACCCAGATCAATCGAAATTAAGGTTGAAATCAAGAACTAGGGTTCCTAGAAAAGTCGCCAAAATCGCCTAAGGGACCAGAGAAAAGCCATTCAGTCCCAACTACAAGAACTCTTGGATAAGGTCTTTATACGTCCTAGCTCTTCGCCTTGGGGAGCTCCAGTATTATTTATGAAAAAGAAATACGGTACTTTCAGAATGTGCATCAACTATCGCGAACTCAACAAGGTGACTATAAAGAATCGCTATCCACTTCCACCCATTGATGACTTATCCGACCAGCTGCAAGGGTCGAGTTACTATTCGAAGATTGACCTAAGGTCAGGTTATCACCAACTGAGAGTCTGTGACGAGGATATCTCTAAGACAGCATTCAGGACTCGCTATGGGCATTACGAGTTCCTGGTTATGCCTTTTGGATTGACAAACGCGCATGCAGTCTTCATGGATCTTATAAACAGAGTGTGCAAGCCCTACCTGGATAAGTTTGTTATTATTTTCATCGATGACATCCTGATCTATTCTGAGTCAGGAGGAACACGAGCAACACCTAAGACTTATTTTAGAACTCCTCCGAACAGAACAGTTGTACGCTAAGTTTTCGAAATGCGACTTTTGGCTCCGTGAAGTCCACTTTCTAAGCCACGTGGTAAACAAGGATGGGATTCATGTTGATCCATCCAAGGTTAATTCGATCAAAGACTGGCCTGCACCTCGTACACCAACAGAAATCCGCCAACTCTTGGGTTTGGCGGGCTACTACAGAAGGTTCATCAAGGATTTCTCCAAGATTGCGCAACCTCTCACCTCACTAACGCAGAAGGGCGTCACCTATCGTTGGGGTAATGCATAGGAATCAGCATTTCAGAACTTAAATGATAGACTATGTAGCGCACCAATTCTCTCATTGCCAGAGGGCACAGACGACTTTGTGGTTTATTGCGACGCATCAATTCAGGGTCTTGGTTGTGTATTGATGCAACGGGATAAAGTCATCGCTTACGCCTTGCGCCAACTTAAGATTCACGAAAGAATACAGATCAATGAATACAAATCAATATGAGGCTTAATTTACACACTATCCACAACAGACACAGTCACATCGATCTAATGACTATTCACAAAAATCATCATTCAGTTATAACCAAGAGCATTACGCAATCAACAGTTAATAATGATGCCAAACTAATAACGACAATAATCTCAAACTCATAATCATCAGTGATTAACACTAACCGAGATGAGAAGAACAATGAATCGTTCGATATAGAAAGCTTCGAGATCTCAAGATTGCCGTCGCACAGGAATAGTGGAAAAGAGAGAGAGGCCTTAGGGTTTCAGAATAGTTACACGCATAACCTACCCCCTAGAATACGTAAGATATATTGCGTTGGGCTCTTACTGGGCTTTGGGCTTTGGCGAAATCAGAGCCGACAAAATCCCCATTGATTTCGTCTAGAGGTTGTGGCGAAAACCCTTTTTTTTTGTTGGCCTGCCCCCTGACGAAAACACAGTGTTTTCGTCCAGGGGTGTTTTCATGGGGAGGGTGTTTGGCAAGGTTCCATGTTGCAATTTTTATACAGTTCATATTATTAATTATTAATACAAGATATGTATACACATACACCCATAATATACACACAATGAATCTACAAACAACACGTATATTGCACCTCAATAAATATAACGACACACTTTGCAAATAAGTATTAAGTTAAGTTGAATAGAGACTTTGAAAACTCGGGTTGTCACATTATCCCCAACTTGAAAGAAATTTTGTCTCGAAATTTAGCACGTGGTTACTGAGGAAGCTAGTTGTGTGGTGTTGTTTTCCCGGTTTTCCTGGGGTGTCACATCTACACACGAAAGAAATTACACTACACACGATCTGGAGCTGGGAGCTGTTGTTTTTGCGCTTAAGATATGGAGACATTACATGTACGGTACCAAGTGCACCATCTACACCAATCACAGGAGTCTCGAGCATATCTTCAAACAGAAGGAACTAAACATGCGTCAACGTCGATGGGTCAAGTTACTGAATGATTACGAATGCGTGATCAAGTACCATCCAGGCAAAAGCCAATGTGATGGCCAATGCCCTCAGTCGAAAGGAGACTACACCTAAACGCGTGTGTGCGTTACAACTCACCATTCAATCAAGCCTTCCTGCTCAGATACGAGAAGCTCAGGTTGAAGCATTGAAACCAGAAAACGTCAGTGCTGAGGCTCTACGCAGATCAAGGAAACGATTGGAACAAAAGAAAGACGACGCTTACTACGTTACAGGGTGCATCTGGGTCCCCCTCTATGGCAACCTGCGAGAGCTTGTGATAGATGAAGCACATAAGTCCCGCTACTCAGTACATCCTGGTTCGGATAAGATGTACCACGATCTCAGAACTACGTACTGGTGGCCTAGCATGAAAGCCCACATAGCGACTCACGTCAGCAAATGTTTGACTTGTGTGAGAGTCAAGACTGAATATCAGAAAGCATCGGACCTACTCCAACAACCAGATATACCACAATGGAAATGTGAACAAATTTCCATGGATTTTGTTACTGGCCTGCCTAGATCTCAACGTGGAAATGACACTATTTGGGTGATAGTGGATCGATTAACTAAGTCTCTACACTTCTTGGCTATCAAGGAAACGGATAGGTTCTCCACTCTAGCGGACGTTAACTTAAAGGAAGTGGTTTCGAGGCACGGGGTGCCAACCTCTATTATTTCTGATCGTGATCCACGTTTTACTTCTGAACTGTGGCAAGCAATGCACAAGTCCTTTGGCTCACGTTTAGACATGAGCACCGCTTACCATCCACAGACGGATGGGCAGTATGAACGCACCATCCAAACCCTTGAAGACATGCTTAGGGCATGTGTGATTGATTTTGGCAATGGCTGGGAAAAGCATCTCTCGTTGGTGGAGTTCTCGTATAATAACAGTTACCATACTAGCATCCAAGTCGCTCCGTTTGAGGCATTCTACGGGCGTAAATGCCGGTCACCTCTTTGTTGGGCAGAGGTGGGCGATAGTCAGATCACGGGTCCAGAACTTGTAGTAGACACAATGGAAAGGATTGCACAGATACGACAACGAATGGCGGCAGCTCATGACCATCAGAAAAGCTATGCTGATAAGTGCAGGAAACCACTCGAGTTCCAGGTTGGGGATCGAGTGCTACTCAAAGTCTCACCATGGAAAGGTGTAGTTCGTTTTGGCAAACGAGGCAAACTTAACCCACGATACGTTGGACCGTTCGAAATCATAGAGAAAATAGGCAAGGTGTCCTACAAACTGAACCTACCAGCAGAACTCAGTGGAGTTCACAACGTATTTCACGTGTCAAATATGAAGAAGTGTCTGTCAGATGAGACCCTCATAGTTCCTTTTAAGGAGCTCACTATAGACGATCAGTTGCGATTCGTCGAGGAACCAGTAGAAATTACTGACCGAGATGTGAAAGTTCTCAAGCACACCAGAATACCTCTTGTTCAAGTTCGTTGGAACTCCTGTCGTGGCCCAGATTTCACCTGGGAACGAGAAGACCAAATGAAAATCAAGTATCCCCAGTTGTTTGGAAACAGTGCAACCACTACTGAGGCTGAAGCTACAGCAGAATTTCGGGACGGAATTCCAATCCAACGGGGGGATGATGTGACACCCCAGGAAAACCGGGAAAACAACACAACACAACTAGCTTCCTCAGTAACCACGTGCTAAATTTCGGGACGAAATTTCTTTCAAGTTGGGGTAATGTGACAACCCGAGTTTTCAAGGTCTCTATTCAACTTAACTTAATACTTATTTGCAAAGTGTGTCGTTATATTTATTTGAGGTGCAATATACGTGTTGTTTGTAGATTCATTGTGTGTATATTATGGGTGTATGTGTATACATATCTTGTATTAATAATTAATAATATGAACGGTATAAAAATTGCAACATGGAACCTTGCCAAACACCCTCCCCACGAAAACACCCCTGGACGAAAACATCTAGTGTTTTCGTCAGGGGGCAGGCCAACGAAAAAAAAAGGGTTTTCGCCACAACCTCTAGACGAAATCAATGGGGATTTCGCCGGCTCTGATTTCGCCAAAGCCCAAAGCCTAGTAAGAGCCCAACGTGTAACATTTGTGCTTGTAATCATTATGAATAGTTTAATTATCAATAAAACAATGTTATTTGATCCCAATGTTGTTTAGTTGTGTTTTACATTTTTCATGTTTTGACTTTTGTTCAATTTCAAACTCTACATCGCTTTCTAGAGATTTATACGCAAACTGGTGCGTAAACGTACTCAGTTTAATGCGACAAATACTCCGGAACATCAACATATACTCAACATACCTTAAATAACCTTTACATAACTTAGAAATAAGTTTTGAAGGCTTTGGTATGGCAAAAACAAGTTAATTCGCTTACAGGGACTAAACTTGACAAACTGCGAAAGTATGCCAATTTGAACTGTAACGAACATTCCGGGACATGTCCATAAGTTCAACATACCATAAATATCCTTTACATAGCTTAGAAATAGGCTTTGAGGGGTTTGGTACGTTAAAATAAACTTTTGGATCATTCAGGGGCTAAAAGTGTCAAAAAGTGCACAAGTTTGCACTTTCGCGCATAACTTACATTCTGAATACATCCGGACATCCAAAAATTTATGTAAGCATCCTTATATTATGCCTTAGTGTTTGGCATGAGAAAAATCCATTCATCGCGTCATTTGGATCATTTTTCGCGCTTATGCGCATTCCGTCGTAATTAACCGAACATCGCGATCGTACGGCCAAACGAACCAACATCCGGAACATTTTTGAGCATGTTTCATGTCCACAATGTTTAGGCATCATTTTAGGGCCTTAAAGTTGGCTTTACGGGCCTTAGAAGTGTCGGAAATGGCTTAATTACGCAACAGGGACCAAAACTGCCATTTCTGAAAGTATTTACAGATCAGACAGGCCCAGGCGGCCCGCCTGAGTTTGTGCATATCCTGATGCGGGCCGCATGGCCCCTTCAGTAACAAAAATTTTGTCTTTCTTGCAAATTTGGCCTTTCAAACACACCAAAGGGCAATGCCCTTTCACCGTTTCAGGAGCTAAGGGTCTTTTTGAGCCACCACAACTTTGTGACAAGTGTACGCTTAAGATCGTGGCACGAAATTCAAGAAACGATCCTAATGGCTTTACTTTTCCTATAAATACCCCCCTCCCTTTTGAGTAAAACCCACAAAAATCTGATCAAGAGCTCTAAGTTGGAACCTTTGTTTCATACCTGAGCCATTTTGATCTAGATTAGCATTCGGGGACCCTCCGTAAGTATTCTTTCATTCTTTTATTCGCCTTTCGAGTCCGAAAGTCAACGTTTTGTTGACTTTCTGCGTTGACCAGCCTATGGTCAACACGAAGTTCATTGGAACTTCATTACGTGAGCGTGATCACGATGGTTATAGTCCGTAGTGACAAAACCTACTGGTTACCACGTTATCTAGGCTCAGTGACGAGTCGTAGTTTCGGCCAAAATACGCATTCTTGTGTATTTTGTAACCAAACTACTCGTGGGCATCAAAGCCGTTTGTTTTGATGCCAAACCTGTTTTCTAAACTTAGTTAAGCATGTTCTAACATGCTTAGCTCGTCACTTTTAGTATAGTGCTTGTATAGGGTCGTAAGGTAAGCGATCTAAACCATCGCTTATACTTTCGAACCCGACCCATTTGGTTGATCATTAGGATCCGAACAAACACATTGGGTGACCATAGCTATAACCTTCCGAGGTTATACCTTGTGGTCACGATGTTAGGTGTTCCAAACGGTTCTACGCGAACGACGCGTTAAGGTAGCATAAGCTACCTAAACGGGTCGTAATGGATCGTAAGCACTTAGGTTAGGTTTCATTTTAGTATGTAGGCTTTGTTAAACCATATTTCACGAGTTTCCATACTCGTTTGGTTTACAAACCCGCATACTATCCGATCCTTCCGATTTTGGCCCGGTATATTAATATAGCTACCTATTAGGTGCCGTTTGATATCCCGTGATCTCTAGCATTGTGTGATTATTAAACAAGGAATTCAAAGCAATCTCAGGTGAGTACATTGAACCCCTCTTTTACTGTTTTCCAAACTGTTTTGGGGTGAAACACATGTGCCTACTTGTTACTTTCATGCTTTCCATGTTTTCACATTATATACCTGCTATGTTCGTTAGTACATTATAGTACATGTTTCCATTACATTTCATGCTATGTATGCCCATTGTGTGCGTACTTAGTACATTGCTTTACATTACTTTTCATGCTATGTATGCCCATTGTGTGCGTACTTAGTACATTGGTTCACATTACATTTCATGCTATTTATGCCCATTGTGTGCATGCTTAGTACAATTGCTTACATCACATGCCTTCACTTGGGTATAACATTTGGTTTGTTTAACATGGAACAATACATTCATTAACATTAGCTACGCCGTTCATTAGTAGGTAGTGGTACCATAGGAATTGACAACTCTTGTTCCCGAAATCCTGGGTTTGTTTGGATTGGAAGGAATGACCGAATTCGATATACATAACTTAGATAAACCTTTAATTTGTTTAAGGGTTTATCGCCACAGTCTCAAGGCTTGAATGTATGCGTTTTCACAATACCGCATAAATGTTTATATCAGTAGAGCATGCATTGTTCCACAAAACATAACGTTGATTTAAACCATGTTTTACTTCAACACCTTGTTTTGTGCATTTTACATATGGTTTAGTTGATACATCTCACTTACCATACAAGATATATTTTGGGTACACATTACATGATCTACATTAAACATAAACATTTTGACATTGATATACATACTTGGTGGTTTACATTGAACATAGACATTTCGATATGGTTTACACAATAACACTTGACAATTGATTTATACATGAACAATTTACATGGTGGTTGGTTTGGGTAAATGATTTGAGTAACGTGGCGTATGTAATATGGTACAAACATGGTGGATACGCCGCTGGTACTTCCTATATATAAATGCTTGTATGGTATTACATATCGTAGCGTTATTTGAATCATTTCAATTTGAGACATATGACATTTTATACAAATAACACACTTTTCACGAGACATTGTTTTACAAACGACTTATCTTATACAAACACATTTTACATGGTTATCCGTTTAACCATACAGTGTTCTCTTATCTATACATATCATCTGGCTTTATCGTTTTTCAAATGATTTACAAGACAAAACAATTTACAAGGTTCATGACTGACTGTTATTAAACATTTTCTTCAAACACAAGTCATGAATCCCATTTTCACAAAACCTATGTATCTCACAGGCATTTTTATGCTGACGTACCTAGTTTCACATGTGTTTTCAGGAGCTATTCCATAGGATGATGATCATGACACTAGGGCGGACCTGTGCCTTAGAGACTAAAAATGAAGATAGACTAGTTTAATTTTGTCATGAACTCTCTGTTTCCTGTTTAAGACTATGTAACACTTCTGTTTAATAAATAAAATGTAACTTTGATTTCCATGGTTATGAAACAATTAATTCTGTCCACAACACTCCCCGGCGTTTCCGCCGCGGTTGCACGTTATACGCGGCCGGGGTGTGACAGAAGAGTTGGTATCAGAGCCAATGGTTATAGGGAATTAGGTTATTAGTAATGCTTTGACCTAGACTATAACTTTCTAGGACCCTAACACAAGTTATCTTGTGTTTAGATTTTAAAACATGCACTTCACCTATCCTTAGGTGATAACCACAACGGGAACTTCGGTTCTGAATCCGCTTTGAAAATTAATCATCTGTTCTGGGATGATTGATTACTAGGTTTTGAACCCTCTGTTATATGGTTTTGAACCCCTTTGAATTTTCAAAAAGTCTCGTCAAGGTTTTCGGGTTTCAATAGTGTGAACACGTGCGAACTGGAAGAGTGAATGCCTGTACCCTGAGTTTTCTGTCTAAGGCTAGAGTGTTCGTACAAATCCACATAATCGGACCAGTCACTCTTACCTGGGAACTCTTAGGGTGGGTGTTCACTTATAGGCGAACATGTCTTCCTTTATACATTATTTTTGGCCCACTTACTTTGACTAGACATTTCGTGTCGCTTGTTTGCTTTGCGATGCGTAACCACCATCTTTGCTTTTTTTGATTCTGTTTCATCTCATTCTCTTCATCCAATCATCTCACTCGTTTCCTTTCATGTTTTCCTCTTTTAGAATGCCTCCTCGACGCGAACACCAGATAGCAACTGCCGAGCTGGCAGAAATTATTGCGCAGCAGATGGCTGCTCAATTCCCAAATCTCTTTACTCAATGGAACCAAGCCAACAACAACAACAATGGTACATGCAATTTCAAGAACTTTAACTCGGCCAAACCACTCAAGTTTAGGGGTTCTGAGGGAGCAACTTGGCTTCTTCAATGATTCGAGAGCATCGAGAATACTTTTCGCCACGTGGAGTGTCCGGATAATCGCAAGGTCGAGTTTTCTTCGAGCGTGTTTCAGAAGAGGGCTCTTACATGGTGGAATGGGGTAATGAGAGACCGTGGTGCAGATGTTGCTCTAGCATAGACATGGGCTGAACCGAGAGCTCTTATGATGAGGGAGTTTTGTCCTCGTCATGAACAACGAGCGTTGGAGAAGGAGTTTGATGATTTGAAGCAAGATAGTGGCGAGCACAGGGCATATACTGATAGGTTTGAGGAGTTGAGTCTACTTTGCCCGACTATGGTCGCCCCACTCGACAAGGCTATCGAAAGGTACATCGACGGCCTGCCTGACTCGGTACAAGACATTATCACTGGTAGCAACCCTACCACACTCCGTCAGGCGATCGAGTTATCGGCGACATTGACTGAGTTGCAGATTCGGAAGAATAAATTACACAGGAAGGGTGACAAGGGCAAGAAACAGTCGTCTGACAAGGAAGATAGCAAGAAAGGTCAAAACAAGAATGGAAGGGATTCTGGTTCATCGAAAAGGGGAAAGAAGCGTAAGGCTTCCCAAAACTATGCTGTCACTGCCCAAGCTAACCATGCAGCTCCCAACCAAGCCGCACAGCCTCCAGCAAAGAAGCGCTATTCAGGAAGTGCACCTTTGTGCAATCGATGCAACAGTCAGCATCAGCCGCAACATCAGTGCCGTATCTGTACTAACTGTGGGAAGTCAGGTCATCTTGCCGATGTTTGTCGGTTTGCTCAAAATCGCGCAGTTCAGAACCCTGCTCAACAAGTTGCTCAGCCTCCTGCTCAGCAACAGGGTCAGGCTGCACGACCAAACTACCTACCAGGTGCTTGTTATAATTGTGGGGATCTGACCCACTACAGAAACCGGTGCCCAAGACTAGCCAACCAGAACCAGAATGCAAACCAAAATCAGGCTCAGGCTCGAGGGCGAGTCTTCAACATGAATGCTCAAGAGGCACAAGCGGACAATGAAGTGGTGAACGGTACGTTCTTTATTAATAATCAGCATGCATCTGTTCTTTTTGATTCGGGTGCCGACAAGAGTTTTGTGTCATTGTCTTTTGAGCCAATGCTTCACGTGTCTAGAACGAAACTAGGTAAACCTTTGACAGTAGAGGTTGCCAGTGGTGAACCCATTATTCTTAATTCTGTTCTACGCAACTGCCAGTTGAACCTTAATGACCATATTTTTCCTATTGACCTCACGCCAATGCAACTTGTAAGCTTCGACGTTATAGTGGGCATGGATTGGTTATCTAAGCATCGCGCAGAGATAGTTTGTTCTGAGAAGATTGTTCGTGTGCCGCTGTCGACAGGCGAGATCCTACAGGTTCGTGGTGAGAAGCCTGCCGGTGGTCTCAAACTCATGTCTTGTTTTAAAGCACGGAAGTATTTACGGAAGAACTATGTGGCTTTCTTAGCACATGTTATAGCAGATAAGGCAAAGGTAAGTCTATTTCAGATATTCCTGTCGTTCGGGATTATTCTGAAGTTTTCCCTAAAGAGTTACCTGGACTACCTCCAGCACGCCAAGTCGAGTTCCGTATCGATCTCGTACCTGGTGCAAATCCCATTGCCAGAGCTCCATACCGTCTTACACCGTCTGAGATGCAAGAATTATCTAAGCAGCTTCAGGAGCTCTCTGACAAAGGTTTTATCCGTCCTAGCTTTTCACCTTGGGGTGCTCCCGTTCTCTTTGTAAAGAAGAAGGATGGATCTTTTAGGATGTGTATCGATTATCGTGAGCTTAACAAGCTTACCATCAAGAATCGATATCCCCTACCCCGCATTGATGATCTCTTTGATCAATTGCAAGGCGCTTCTTATTTTTCAAAGATTGATCTGCGATCTGGATATCATCAACTTCGTGTGCATGAAGAAGATATTCCCAAGACAGCGTTCCGTACTCGTTATGGACATTATGAGTTCACAGTCATGTCATTCGGTTTGACTAATGCTCCTGCTGTTTTCATGGACTTGATGAATAGGGTCTGCAAGCCTTATTTGGATAAGTTCATCATCGTTTTCATTGATGACATCTTGATATATTCTAAGATGCGAGCTGATCATGAACAACATCTCCGTCTTACTCTGGAACTCCTAAAGAAAGAGCAACTTTTTGCCAAGTTCTCCAAGTGTGAATTTTGGCTTAAAGAGGTTCAATTCTTAGGACATATTGTCAACGAACAAGGTATTCATGTAGATCCCTCCAAGATCAGTGCGATTAAAGATTGGGATACACCTACTACTCCTACTAAAGTTCGTTCTTTTCTTGGTCTAGCGGGTTATTACCGCCGCTTCATTGAGAACTTCTCAAAGATTGCAGTTCCTCTAACTGCTCTAACTCAGAAGAACAAGCCATTTGATTGGGGATTCAAACAAGAGGAAGCGTTTCTGACTTTGAAACAAAAACTTTGCGACGCACCTGTTCTAACCTTGCCCGAGGGCAATGACGATTTCGTCGTTTATTGCGACGCATCTAAACTGGGTCTTGGCTGCGTCCTAATGCAAAGGAACAAAGTCATATCATACACATCGAGACAGTTGAAGATACATGAGAAGAACTACACCACTCATGATCTTGAGTTGGGTGCAGTTGTCTTCGCTCTTAAGATTTGGAGACACTACTTGTACGGTACAAAATGTGTGGTTTTCACTGACCACAAGAGTCTTCAACACATCTTCAATCAGAAAGAACTCAACATGAGACAACAACGCTGGGTGGAGCTTCTAAACGACTACGACTATGAGATTCGCTACCATCCTGGTAAGGCGAATGTCGTGGCCGATGCTTTGAGTCGCAAGGAACATACTAAGCTTCATTGTGTACGTGTCCAATCTGTTATTCAAGCTCAATCCGATATCCAAGCCCGTATTTCTCAGGCTCAACAATCTTGTGTTTCGCAAGGTTTGATGGATAAGGAATTTCCTTATCACATAACACCTGCTCTTGAACTGAAGGACAATGGATCATATTACTTCATGGATCGTTTGTGGGTCCCAAGCCAAGATAATCTTCGTACCTTGCTTATGGATGAAGCCCATAAGTCTCGTTATTCTATTCATCCTGGTTCAGATAAGATGTATAAGAATCTTCATATTCAGTATTGGTGGCCTGGTATGAAGAAAGACATTGCCTTATATGTATCAAAATGCCTTACTTGTCTTAAGGTTAAGGCTGAACATCAGCGTCCTTCCGGATTATTGGAGCAACCAGAGATCCCAGTTTGGAAATGGGAAAACATTACTATGGATCTCATTACCAAACTCCCGCGCGCAAAGAAAGGTCACGATGCCATCTGGGTAGTCGTTGATCGTCTTACCAAGTCAGCGCATTTCTTGCCAATCCGTGAGGATTTTTCGGCTGACAAACTTGCTCAAATCTATGTAGATGAAATTGTAGCTCGGCATGAGAAAAATCCATTCGTCGCGTCATTTGGATCATTTTTCGCGCTTATGCGCATTCCGTCGTAATTAACCGAACATCGCGATCGTACGGCCAAACGAACCAACATCCGGAACATTTTTGAGCATGTTTCATGTCCACAATGTTTAGGCATCATTTTAGGGCCTTAAAGTTGGCTTTACGGGCCTTAGAAGTGTCGGAAATGGCTTAATTACGCATCAGGGACCAAAACTGCCATTTCTGAAAGTATGTGCAGATCAGACAGGCCCAGGCGGCCCGCCTGAGTTTGTGCATATCTTGATGCGGGCCGCATTGCCCCTTTAGTAACAAAAATTTTGTCTTTCTTGCAAATTTGGCCTTTCAAACACACCAAAGGGCAATGCCCTTTCACCGTTTCAGGAGCTAAGGAACATTTTGAGCCACCACAACTTTGTGACAAGTGTACGCTTAAGATCGTGGCACGAAATTCAAGAAACGATCCTAACGGCTTTACTTTTCCTATAAATTACCCCCCCCTTTTGAGTAAAACCCACAAAAATCTGATCAAGAGCTCTAAGTTGGAACCTTTGTTTCATACCTGAGCCATTTTGATCTAGATTAGCATTCGGGGACCCTCCGTAAGTATTCTTTCGTTCTTTTATTCGCTTTTCGAGTTCGAAAGTTAACGTTTTGTTGACTTTCTGCGTTGACCAGCCTATGGTTAACACAAAGTTCATTGGAACTTCAGAACGTGAGCGTGATCACGATGGTTATAGTCCGTAGTGACTATACCTACTGATTACCATGTTATCTAGGCTTAGTGACGAGTCGTAGTTTCGGCCAAAATACGCATTCTTGTGTATTTTGTAACCAAACTACTCGTGGGCATCAAAGCCGTTTGTTTTGATGCCAAACCTGTTTTCTAAACTTAGTTAAGCATGTTCTAACATGCTTAGCTCGTCACTTTTAGTATAGTGCTTGTATAGGGTCGTAAGGTAAGCGATCTAAACCATCGCTTATACTTTCAAACCCGACCCATTTGGTCGATCATTAGGATCCGACCAAACACATTAGGTGACCATAGCTATAACCTTCCGAGGTTATACCTTGTGGTCACGATGTTAGGCGTTCCAAACGCGTTCTACGCGAACGACGCGTTAAGGTAGCATAAGCTACCTAAACGGGTCGTAATGGATCGCAAGCACTTAGGTTAGGTTTCATTTTAGTATGTAGGCTTTGTTAAACCATATTTCACGAGTCTCCATACTCGTTTGGTTTACGAACCCGCATACTATCCGATCCTTCCGATTTTGGCCCGGTATATTAATATAGCTACCTATTTGGTGCCGTTTGATATACCGTGATCTCTAGCATTGTGTGAATATTACACAAGGAATTCAAAGCAATCTCAGGTGAGTACATTGAACCCCTCTTTTACTGTTTTCCAAATTGTTTTGGGGTGAAACACATGTGCCTACTTGTTACTTTCATGCTTTCCATGTTTTCACATCATATACCTGCTATGTTCGTTAGTACATTATAGTACATGTTTTCATTACATTTCATGCTATGTATGCCCATTGTGTGCGTACTTAGTACATTGCTTTACATTACATTTCATGCTATGTATGCCCATTGTGTGCGTAATTAGTACATTGGTTCACATTACATTTCATGCTATTTATGCCCATTGTGTGCATGCTTAGTACAATTTCTTACATCACATGCCTTCACTTGGGTATAACATTTGGTTTGTTTAACATGGAACAATACATTCATTAACATTAGCTACGCCGTTCGTTAGTAGGTAGTGGTACCATAGGAATTGACAACTCCCGTTCCCGAAATCCTGGGTTTGTTTGGATTGAAAGGAATGACCGAAGTCGATATACATAACTTAGATAAACCTTTAATTTTTATCGCCACAGTCTTAAGGCTTGAATGTATGCATTTTCACAATACCGCATAAATGTTTATATCAGTAGAGCATGCATTGTTCCACAAAACATAACGTTGATTTAAACCATGTTTTACTTCAACACCATGTTTTGTGCATTTTACATATGGTTTAGTTGATACATCTCACTTACCATACAAGATATATTTTGGGTACACATTACATGATCTACATTAAACATAAACATTTTGACATTGATATACATACTTGGTGGTTTACATTGAACATAGACATTTCGATATGGTTTACACAATAACACTTGACAATTGATTTATACATGAACAATTTACATGGTGGTTGGTTTGGGTAAATGATTTGAGTAACGTGGCGTATGTAATATGGTACAAACATGGTGGATACGCCGCTGGTACTTCCTATATATAAATGCTTGTATGGTATTACATATCGTAGCGTTATTAGAATCATTTCCATTTGAGACATATGACATTTTATACAAATAACACACTATTCATGAGACATTGTTTTACAAACGACTTATCTTATACAAACACATTTTACATGGTTATCCGTTTAACCATTCAGTGTTCTCTTATCTATACATATCATCTGGCTTTATCGTTTTTCAAATGATTTACAAGACAAAACAATTTACAAGGTTCATGACTGACTGTTATTAAACATTTTCTTCAAACACAAGTCATGAATCCCATTTTCACAAAACCTATGTATCTCACAGGCATTTTTATGCTGACGTACCTATTTTCACATGTGTTTTCAGGAGCTATTCCATAGGATGATGATCATGACACTAGGGCGGACCTGTGCCTTAGAGAATAAAAATGAAGATAGACTAGTTTAATTTTGTCATGAACTCTCTGTTTCCTGTTTAAGACTATGTAGCACTTCTGTTTAATAAATAAAATGTAACTTTGATTTCCATGGTTATGAAACAATTAATTCTGTCCACAACACTCCCCGGCGTTTCCGCCGTGGTTGCACGTTATACGCGGCCGGGGTGTGACACAACGCGATATATCTTACGTATTCTGGGGGTAGGTTATGCGTGTAACTATTCCGAAACCCTAAGCCCTCTCTTTCTTTTCCACTATTCCTGTGCGACGGCAATCTTGAGATCTCGAAGCTTTCTATATCGAACGATTCTGTTCTTCTTATCTCGATTAGTGTTAATCACTGATGATTATGAGTTTGAGATTATTGTCGTTATTAGTTTGGCATCATTATTAACTGTTGATTGCGTAATGCTCTTGATTATAACTGAATGATGATTTTTGTGAATAGTCGTTAGATCGATGTGACTGTGTCTGTTGTGGATAGTGTGTAAATTAAGGCTCATATTGATTTGTATTCATTGATCTGTATTCTGTCTGGTTCACCACTCAGTAATTGATATTCCTGTTTATGTTTAAGATACATGATAACTGCTACTTCTGTATATTGGTAAATCGGTGGTATGGTGAGTGCATGATGATAACCTGTTGATCTAAGGTGTATGTTTTAGTTACTGGTTTGATTTGAATGAGCCATTATTTGACGATCTAGACGTAATTGATAGTCAATCATCAGGTTGTGGTTGCGTAACTGTTAGATAATGAAAACCCTATTTCACGAAATCACCAACCGGACGAAGTCCCTCACCCGGCGAAATCGAAACCAGACGAAAACACAAAGTGTTTTCGCCAAACTTGGAGTTCGACGAAAACCCTTGGGATTTCGTCGCCCAAAGGGTTTTCGCCACTAAATGTTTTCGTTGCCGAAAACGTTTTCTCCACTAAGTAATTTCGTCACAAAAAGGGATTTCGCCAAACATGTGTTTTCGCCATAAATGTGATTTCGTCAAGCGTGCTGCCATGATTTCTCTGTTAAGTTGTTTACCTTGTTAAGTCATTAACCCTGTTAGTATGTAACTTTGTTAAAGTTATGCATTTAACTCTGTTAAGACTGTTAATCTCAGTTAAGATTAGTAACTCAGTTAAGTTTAATTCTGTTAAGCCTAGCAACTCTGTTAAGTATGCTAATTCTGTTTAGTTTATTAACTCAGTTAAAATATGTTAACTCTGTTGAGCATGATAACTTAGTTAAGGAACTTGCAAGTACCTTGGAACCTTGAATGGATTGACTAACTGTTTATGTGTTATATGATGTTATCGGCCAAACACACCCTGTGATATTGATTTCATGTGAAACTTTACGCACTTGAACTGATTGAGTATACGTGCATACTATAGGACTTGACTGATTACTTGTGAGCACATAGTTTAGCATACCGAGCAAACCAAGGTGAGTTCACACTTTCTACAAGGCATGGGATCCCCAAGGGTTGGGAATGGTTTAATAAGCTAAAACGGTAATCTATATATCCTCCTTGGGTAGGATATATACGACCATCCTCCTTGGGTAGGATGCCACTATAACTCCTGCATATTCTCCTTGGGTAGAACTACGTACGTTCGTCCTCCTTGGGTAGGACAACAACCTTAACTTACTAGACAAAACTCTATCATGAAGTCCCTCCTCTTTATATCACTTAACCGCCGAGGCCAATGGTGAGCGGGTCATTAGTTAATAGCGCTATTAGGTTTAACAAACCTCACACCGTGTCGTTCGAACGGGCGTGTACTAATGGACTATGGCAAACTGTCAGTGATGATAGACACTGATGTAGGGCACCACTTATATTTCGTTAGTAGTCGATATGATATGGTCTAGTGGTTCACATGGGAAGCCCCCCACTGATTAAGGTTATGGTTTGGGAAACAAAAGAACTGGTTAACTCGTGGTTTACGAAACAACTTATGATTTCAAAACAAACTGGTAAAACTGAACAACCAACTGTGAACATTTGTTGTTGACTCGTTGTTACATGCCTTGCAGGTTGTTAGGTGCTTATGGAGTTTGCACAGGGAGGAGCGGTCGTTGTAGGATTATGGTTGGTTATTTGATCATTACTATGCTTCCGCTAATTCCTTAGACATGGTTGGTTTATTTTGAAACACCAATTATATTGCATTTGGTTTTAATTATTTAATTGTATTATTCAATATGATTGGTGGCTTGATCCTGGTCAGTCACGCCTCCAAGCGGTGATACTCTGCATGTGGATTTTGGAGGTGTGACACAATAGCACCACTCTTGTCGCCACGAATGACGAGGGGTTCCTCACCAGAACGAGGAATGCGGACGATTTTCTCCTTGCAAAGAATCTCCGCTCGATGTTGAGATAACCAATCCATCCCAATGACGACGTCGAAGCTACCAAGAACGATGGGGATAAGGTCGATAGAGAAGGTCTGACCAGCTAAAGCGATTGGGGTTTAAGGGAATTGGGGTACGCTTAAGCATCTGACTAACTTTTAAGGAAACGTAACTAGTATCGACACCCGAATCAAATAAAACAGAAACAAAGAATCATCCAGTTGGAACTTACCTGGCACAACGTTGGGATCGTTCCTCGCATCACCCTGACCAATCACAAAAGCACGTCCCCTGGCACCATTGCCATCATTGATATCCTTGTTGTTTCCATTCCCCTCGTTGTTGTTGTTGTTGTTGTTGTTCTGATTCTGGTTTAGCTGGGGGGGCAG
This sequence comes from Helianthus annuus, assembly GCF_002127325.2. Classification (NCBI taxonomy): domain Eukaryota; kingdom Viridiplantae; phylum Streptophyta; class Magnoliopsida; order Asterales; family Asteraceae; genus Helianthus; species Helianthus annuus. The sequence goes on along the minus strand of NC_035448.2, from coordinate 92,787,962 downwards.
TCTCTTTTGAAGTGGCCCTCAGCACCACACTGAAAACATCCTTTGTTGTTACCCTGTTGTTGCTGCTGCTGGCGCTGGTTCTGTGGAGTCTGCTGCTGCTGGCGTCTCTGATTAGCAGGATAAGGGCTCCTACAATCTTTGGCTGCATGACCTGGTTTGTTACATCTCTGACAGTTGCCCTTGCTACATGGCCCGCTGTGGTGCAAGTTACATCAATTGCACTTAGGGTGGCTTCCCTTGTACCCACCCTGACCTTGATTACTAGAAGGCTGTTGACTAGGGCTCTTGTAGTCGTTAGTCCTTCGCTGCTGAGACTGGGACTGAACAGAAGTTGAACCCTTGCTTGAGTTTCCATCCCATTTGCGTTTGTTATCGCTAGGAGCAACAGAAGTAGTGGTGGCACTAATACGCTTTGGCAGTCTGTTCTGCTCGACTGCCTGATCGATGAGGCGGTGGGATAGTCGTATAACTCGCTGAATGGTAGGGAGATTAGCTGAAGTAACCGTGCTCTGGATTTCTGGCACCAAACCTTTGATATAGAGCTTGATACGCTTGTAGGGAGGATCTACCATGGTGGGACACAAAGCAGCTAACTCGTTCGATCTCTTGGTATACGCTTCAATTTCAGACCCCGTCATCTTCAAATTGTAAAACTCCACTTCCAGCTTGTGAATGTCATCACGATGACAATACTCCTCTTTGATCAGATCTTTAAAGTCATTCCATGGGGTAGCATTAGCAGCTGCCAACCCTAGCATTTGCACTTGTGCGTTCCACCAAGTGAGCGCACCACCTTCAAGAGTTCCCGTAGCAAACTTCACCCTACTTGCAACAGGGCATACACACATTTCGAAAAAGGATTCGATCTTCTCGAACCAGTGGAGGAGACCTACAACTCCTTCTGTGCCGTTAAAAGTACTTGGTCGAAAGTCCATGAAGGTCTTGAACGTACACAGTCGAGGCTGAGCATTCTGACCTGTTGCGCGAGAAAGAAAGGATAAGGGTAATACGAGAGTAGGATCTAAACATCCTAGGATAGATCGAAACAGCATGCTATACCTCCTGCTTGAGCTGCTGCCAGAGCCTCAGCAACTCGTTCATTGATCAAAGCCATCAACTGGGCTTGAATCAAGTTCAGGCGTCCACTCATGATCTTCATAGCGAAAGAAACTCATGTAAGAATGGTGACGTAGGGGTGTGGAAGATATGAGGTGACAGAGAAGAGTAAACACACAGGGTTTTCATGTAGTAATGGTTACGCTAACTATGCATACCATGATCAATGCACTATTTAAACTAACAGATAGGCAATACAAACACAAACCATATTACCTATAGTGTTGAGTCTTGCACGTGAAGCGAAGCATCGTTGTGGATTTGTTGAGCACTGTACAGGTTATAGTCTAGTTTTGTCAAAAAGCTTTTCCCCTTTTTAAAACCACGTTTGTTAGGATCGGAGGCACTCATGATTGTGTTTGTTTGTAATAGATGAACAATGAATAAACATGATTCAATGATTTATGCAGCGGAAATGAACACAAACTTTGTAAACACAATCAATGAGGAAAATAGTTTTGATAAACACATGCTTTCCATTAGTCAAAAGATTACAGATCAAATCAAAAGATTACAAAGCATGCTTACAAACTAAACTCCCCATCAGCCTGATGCTCCCTGGTTGATTGCACAAGATGAAAGGATTGGAGGAGAAGAACTCACTCAGTCAATCAAATGTAACAGTACAGGGTACAGTACCATTTATAGGCAAATCAAACCACTGAAGCATCTTAGCTGACGTCACCATGAAAGTGACATCTACCAACCTTTAACCACTGTTACATATAACTACTGCTAGCTAAACACTGATACTATTACAATAGACAAAGAAAACTGTTGGATCGATTTCGGTGACCCTAAACAGTCAAGTTGAGTAGTTCATCATCATTTACAAAGGCAGAATCAATGCAAACAATGTCAAACAGCTTGTTCCTTTTCAATTCCTTTTCTGTTACTGAATTCCTGAGCTTTTACACGTTCAAATGACAAACGGACAGCACCTCAACTCAGAAACAACTCTCTAATTCTGCTCCAAATGAACACAGCCTACACCTATTTATAGATAGCCTGATTCTGCTTGAAATAGGTTCAAGCGGAACCTCTAATTTCGCTCCAGGTGGATTCAAGCGGAATCACCATGTTGGTTCAAGCGGAATATGTCACACCCTGACCACGTAAAACAACAAAACGTGGCGGAATCGTCGGGGAGTGTTGTAACAGAATCATTGTTTCATAACACATGGAAAATGGAAATATTGTTTTATTGATTAAAAGAGTTACAATGTCTTAACAAACAAATAAGTATAACATAATTAACTAGTCTTGCATCTTTTATTGTCACTAAGGCCCAAGTCCGCCTATGTGTATCTTGATTAATCCTATGCATCATCTCCTGAAACACATGTAAAAATAAGTACGTCAGCATAAAAATGCCGGTGAGTACATAGGTTTTATTGATTTAGGATTCATGACTTATAAGTTTAGAAAAAGTTGTTTAACAAAAAGTCAGTCATGATCCTTGTAAAATGTTTGGTTTTATAAATCATTTGAAAAGTGATGATAGATATGTATATTTAAAAGAATAATGTATGGTTAAATGAATAACCAAGTAAAATGAATTTGTATAAAACAAACTGTTTTGTAAAACAATGTCTTGTGAAAAATATGTTATTTGTATAAAATGTATAAGTCCAAATTGAATGATTTAAATAACACTACGACATGTAATATAATACAAGCACTTATATATAGGAAGTACCAGCGGCGTATCCACCATGCATGTATCACATTACACACGTCTCGTTACTCAAATCACTTACCCAAACAAACCACCAATGTAAATTGCCCATGTCTAAACCATTTGTCAAATGTCTTTGTGAAAACCATGTCAAAATGTTTATGTCAAAATGTTTATGAAATGTATATGTCAAATGTCAATCATGTAATGTGTAAACAAAATGTCATGTATGGCAAGTGATATATGTATCAACTAAACCATAGGTAAAAAAATGCACAAAACAATGTATTGAAGTAAAACTTGGTTTAAATCAATGTTATGTTTTGTGGAAATGCATGCTACAATGAATACGGACATTTATGCGGTATTGTGAAAATGCATACATCCAAGCCTTGTGACTGTGGTGATAAACCTTTAAACAAATTAAAGGTCTATCGGTTTTTATGTTTAAATCGAATTCGGTCATTCCTTCCATCCAAACATACCTAGGATGTCAGGAACGGGAGTTGTCAATTCCTATGGTACCACTACCTACTAACGAGCGGCGTAGCTAATGTTAATGAATGTATATTGTCCCACTTAAACAAACCAAATGTCATACCCAAAATGTAAGCATGTGATGAAATGAAAATGTACTAAGTATGATGAACATACATAGCATAAAATGTCATGTAAAACGATGTACTAAGTATGCACTAAATGACATACATAGCATGAAAATGTCATGTAAAACAATGTACTAAGTATGCACTAAATGACATACATAGCATGAAAAAGTTATGTAAAACGATGTACTAAGTATGCACTAAATGACATACATAGCATTAAAATGTCATGAAATCATGTACTAATAGTGTACTAATGAACATAGCAAGTATATAGTATGAAAACATGGAAGGCATGAAAATAACAAGTAGGCACATGTGTTTCACCCCAAAATGTTTGAAAAACAGTAAAAGAGGGGACTATGTACTCACTTGAGGGTGCTTAGAAGTCTTGAACAACAACCAAGCAAAGCTAGAGGGATCACGGAATCAAACGGCACCCTATATAGATAACTACATAAATAACCGGACCTAAATCGGGGGATTGGATAGTATGAGGTTTCGTAAACCAAATGAGTATTGGAACTCATATGATATGGTTAATCAAAGCCCACATACTAAAATGAAACCTAACCTAAGTGCTTACGACCCATTACGACCCGTTTAGGTAGCTTACGCTACTTTAACGCGTCGTTCGCGTAAAACGCGTTGGGAACGCCTAACTAGTCCTATGACAAGTAATGTATGCCTTAACATGTCTAATATTATTGTCTAATCAGTTTAGATGTCAAAACTTAGGTTACATATGCTTAAAATGAATTTATGCGTAAAAAGGGCATTTTGGTCATTTTCCTAAGGCATAAGAATTACTTATCATACAACTACTTAAACGACGTGACCATAAGGTATAACCTTAAAAGGTTATTTCATATACAACTATGGTCATCTAAAGTGTTTGGTCGGATCCTAGTGATCGACCAAATGGGTCGGGTTCGAAAGTATAAGCGATTGATTAGATCGCTTACCTTTACGACCCTAAACAAGCACAAATCTAAAAGCGACGAGCTAAACATGCTAGAACATGTTTAGTAAAGTTAGAAAACAGGTTTGGTATCAAAACAAATGGTTTTGATACCCTAGAGTAGTTTGGTTACAAAATACGCGAGGAAACGCATTTTGGCCGAAACTACGACTCGTCACTGAGCCTAGATAACGTGGAAATCAGTAGGTATAGTCACTAGGGACTATAACCATCGTGATTATGCTCACGTTATGAAGTTCAAACGAACTTCGCATTGACCATAAACTGGTTAATGCAGAAAGTCAAACGCAGTTTGACTTTAACGCTAAAACGAATGAAAAACGCGAAAGAATACTTACAGAAGGTCCCCGCAAGATTCGAACCCGATTCACTCTCAGGTAGGAAGCATATACTTCCACTTAGAGAGTGTAGAATCAGATTCAAACGTGATTAAGAATGAAAAGGGTGAGGGGTATTTATAGATTTCCTTGAACCGTTAAGATCGTTCGTCGAAAAACGTGATTTAATCTCAACCGTACACATGTGCCCATGGTTTTGTAATACCATGGGCACCCCTAGAATGGCCCATAGTATTTTATAAACCATTAATTACCAGCCCATGGTATTTTAAAACCATGGGTTCAAACCATCATATCTCAAATATGGACCAGGTTCAATGTATCTGCCAGAAATTTCAAAAATGGTCCCTGCACTTGTAAAACTTGATTGTTTTACACTTTTAAGCCCCGTTAACCCCATTTCAAGGCTCTAAAATAAAGTTAAAGTATAGGGAACTTAAAATATGCTCAAAAACATCTTGGATGTCGGTTTGTTTGGTCGTACGGTTGCGTTGTTCGGTTAATTACGACGGAAATCGTAATGAACGCAAAAACGATCCAAATTACGCGACGAATGAATTTTATTATGCCAATCACTAAAATAAAATATTTTAATGATTACATAAATTTTTGGATGTCCGGATATATTCAGGACGAAAGATATGCGCGAAAATGCAAACTTATGCACTTTTGACGCTTTTAGTCTCTATTGATCAAATAAGTTTATTTTAGCATATCGAACCCCTCAAAGCCTATTTCTAAGCTATGTAAAGAATATTTAGGGTATGTTTAACTTATGATCAAGTTCCAGAATGTTCGTTACAGTACGAATCGACATACTTTCGCAGTTTGTCGAATTTAGTCCCTGTAAGCGAATAAACTTGATTTCGGCACACCAAACCTTCCAAAACTTATTTCTAAGTTATGTAAAGGTTATTTAAGGTATGTTAAGCCTATGTCACTATTCCAGAGTGTTTGTTGCATTAAACGGGTTATATTTACGCATCAGTGCGCTTATAACCTTCCAGAAAGCGATCTAAAGCCCGAAATCGAACAAGAGTTGATATGTGCAAATGATACACATGTTTATACAAATCCCAAGTATGAAATACAATATTTCATTGGTTTGGTATTTGTTTGATGGCTGAAGTGACACAGGTGTCACAGAATATCTAATTAACTGATTTCGCTTGAAACAAGTTCAAGCGGAATGACACACTAAAACATGTAAAAACCCTAATTTAACCCTGTTGTGTGTTCGTTTATCCTATATAGACATAAGACTCGATTAAGACGTAGTTAACAGACACTAAATGCACCAACAGACTCCCCCTTGGATGTTGACGAAGTCTTCGGCGTCGAGTCTTCAGTCTTTGTCTCTTTCCAAAATGTCTTTCTTGTAAAAGCTCTCTTCAAATCTTCAAGCTTTAATCTTCAATCCCCCCTTTGTGTGTTGATCCAGAATTCTGACTCCCCCTTTCACAGACTCCCCCTCTCGGTATACTAGGACTCGAATTTCTGGTTCAAACTTTAACATTTTGTTGCCATGGGGATGTTAATCCTGTTACCTGTTTCTCAAACATATAACATTACAATCTATACAGTCTTAAAAATTTCAACTATTCATCAGTTTTAGAAATCCACTTAAGTATTCAGGTCCAAATTAATGACCCTGATTACTCGATTTTATCTACCAAGTCCAACTTAATGACCTTGGTTGATCTTTGACAAAACAAACTGATTTTTGTTCAAGAATTTTCAAACATTTTCTGAAAATTACAAGTTTCAAGTTAATGAACTTGTTTATGTCTTTTCAACAATCAGATTTTTATCAAGATAAGCTCTCCTCATTCTCCAGTCCAGAAACTTCCTGCATCTGCTTCAACTTTGAGAATCTAACGAACAACTTTCCACTTTGGTTTGTCGGAAAATAAAGCAGAAAAGAAAAATCTTTTTGGATTTTTAATAAAGTTTCTAAACTAGAAATGAAATACAGAAACTTAAATGCAGAATGTAATGAAAGTAAAATATTTATAAACATATTTATGGTAAGCGTGTTAGGGAATCATATCAGCTATCAGACAAGTCACTAGTACCGTTAAGCTTTAATTTCATACTCAGAATTAAACAATTCACTTAGATTGTGGATATGCTGATCCACTTAAATTCTCACACAATTTTCAATCTATTCAGGATACGAATTAGGTGTTTTAAGAACTTAAACTCATTCATGTGTCCCACCTCTTGAATATACTCCCGTATCCAGATCCCAATATTCAGTCTTACAGGTGAGTATACCACAGATGATATCTGTAAGGGGTTAGATGCGAAACCGTGAGAGCTCAGGTCAGAACTTCCGTTCAGCAGAGAGATGACGGTTCGACTTTAGGTGTGTCCCCTTTAGAGGATCTTTTGTTTCAACAGCACACGATTAACATTTTTCAATGTTTCATCGTTTTTTATGCTGAGGGTGGTGCTATATTTCAAGTAATGCGGAAGTATTATTCGAGGACTAGGTCAGAACTTCCATTCAGCAGAAGTCTCGGAATAATACCCCAGATATCACTGAGTATAAAGACCTAGTATTTCAGAAAGAGGGATCTTTCAAACAAGATTTCAGGGGTTACCTATATATCCAAGTAGTGTTCCCCACAAAATAAGCAAGTTTGAATTTTTATGTTTATATCCCGAACAAACCTACTAAATGTGTAAAAACCTATCAACACATCATCAGCGAGACTGTTTAATGCTTTTAAACTTTACAAATCTTTAGCGTACCGCAACTGTTTAACTGATGTACTATCATTTTCCCTTTTTGCACAAGCTCTTTTTGCAGTTTTCTATTGTTTTTGGATTTTGAAAATTTATCATGTTTTTGTATTTTGAATTTTTTTTACTGTTTTTGTATTTTCTGAAAATATTTACTCCCCCTAAATACCAAAATAAGTAAAAAATCAACAAACCATTGCAGATTGTGTAACGCCCTAAAACGCTTTAACCAAAAGTTGCAGCGGAAATACGAACTTAAAAAATTTCTTTCATCATATTCATTCTAACATACTTAGAATTACATTAAATCACCCTTTTACATTAAATACATTAATGCTTTCTAAAAATTTATAAAAATCGGACATACTACTATAAATTTCGTGACCATGCACCCACATGTACAATCCATCTCTTGACTCGATCTTCAACCTTTTACACTTCATGATGAGAATCCACTGTTCTGTACTACCTGCAGACACCACGTAAAATCACATCATTAGCAACCGGTGTCATCATATATAAAATTTAAACATGCATAATTAGGCATTAACATGTCATGCTTTCGCTTATGTTAATCCATTCATCCATCCGTTCAAACCACCCGCAATGGATTTCGGCGCCTACCTTCAACTTCCAACACTAGTATACCTGCATTCCTTATTTCATTCTAAATAGGAAAACGGTTAGCATCATTAGATTTCATTCGTACGAACATATACAGGTATATGCATAACAAGTCTCACTCATTTGTACATATAACTAAATTCCAATTCATGCATACATACCCTTTTCTATTTGTACCTGTGCTTACAACTTACATTATACGCAATATTACTTACAATCCTAAACACACAAGTCTATACATGTAATTTGCATACACGTAATTCTCCATACTTACGAGTTTATAGTCATACTCTCCTATGATTCCCAATTACTTACTTACAAACTAACCCAAACCTACGCATATAACTACTTATTTCATCTTTATGCATAATACCATCATGTAAGCTTCTTTCTTACCTATACTTAATAGAAACTATTTCTTAACCATTTTCGACACATTTACCGTAAACTTACCTTATCACTTCCATTGTATCATACTTTCCCACATGATTCACAATAATCATTATACTACAATACATTTTACATCCAAAGTGTAAGTTCGGGATTCACTTACCTTGCGCGCCCGTATTTGCGTTCGCTTATTTGATTGAGTCTTCGTAGCCCTTTAGCCTTCAACGCTCCCATCCATCTTGACATGATTCCTATACACTCATGTCATTACATTCACATTCTTATTAGCATATATGCTTATACTTATGAACAACCATATCAAATTCACATCTAACACACGACCTACATAAAGCATACTCAACATCATTAATCCATTTAAACAAGCATAAAGCATACTCGACATCATCCCTACATAATCTTCACATGAACTATATATGTTTACCCATTACTTGCATACAATTTCACTTATTATTGTCTTTTAGACATCTCATCAAACACTTGGCGTGCGTACTACTTCCTAAGCATAATGTACAAGTGTTTTAAGCATGTTCTTCCTTATTTCATCTTATGAACTATCACATTCAAACAAAATCTCATAATCATAAGTTTCACTTCAAGTTTAACTATCATAGTCTATCATACAACACCTTATACAACACAAGATTACACTATAACATCTTCAAGTTCATCATGATCATCATCTTCACACTCATGCAATGGGTTTCATTCTAAATCACCCAATTACTTGAAATTATTCATAACACAAGTTCTATTTGGTGTTTCTAACACCTCTACATGCTTAATTTCATACAATTTCATGGATTGATCATAACCTACTTCAAACAAGATCACCAAATCTAAGTTTTAAGACATACCTTATGATCCCCTTGTGAAGGTGATTGTTAATTCATGTTCGGTTGTGAATTTGGGCTTCGTTTAGCCTTTCAATTTGGAGATTTTGATGAAGTTTAGGGTTTTGGCTCCATGGGAGCTTTCCCTGCTCGTTCATGAACACACACACGACGTGTGTGTATGTGTGTGTTGTTTTCTTTTAACACAACAACTTTCAAGTTGTTCACTTTGGTCCCTCATGTTTCGTTCTAATTAAATACGGCTTCAACTCTTCTCTTACTACTAACGAGACCAATAATCAACTAGGTTAATTATTCCTAGTAAATCCTCATTTTTCAGGTTAACTTTTCTCATTAACGGTACCTTACCCGTTTCTTAATAGTAACCGGGTCTAAATTACAGAACCCGTTTTTGGGGTGTTACAGATTGTTTCTCATCGTCATCTACAACAGTACCTTCATCAACGCCAGTAATTCCATCCGACACCGAGAAAAGCATCATACCGTTCAGTTTTAAAAGATATTTAAAACGTGTTTTATCAAAAGCTTTGGTATGTAAATTAGCTTTCTGTTCATCAGTGCAGATTTTCTCAATTCGTATCAACTTCTTCTCGAAGCAATCTCGGATGAAGTGATGTCGAATTTCTATGTGTTTAGTTTTAGCGTGATGTACTGGATTTTTCGTTATATTTATAGCGGCCTCATTATAGACAAAGAGAGGTGTGTTAAGAAACTGCAAACCATAGTCGCGCATTTGTTGCTGGATCCACAAGATCTGAGAGCAGCAACTGCTAGCAGATACGTACTCCGCCTCACATGTGGATAGCGCCACAGAAGTTTGTGTCTTACACTGCCAGGTGACCAGACGAGGTCCGAAGAACTGGCATCCTGCTGTTGTTGATTTTGCATTGACTTTGCAGTATCCGAAATCTGAGTCGGAATACCCTTCGAGCGTAAAGTCGCCTTTTCTAGGATACCACAACCCCAATGTTGGAGTTCCCTTCAGGTAGCGTAATATCCTCTTCACAATAACCATATGCGAAGCTCTCATGTTAGATTGAAATCTTGATGCGAGGCACGTTGGGTGCATGATATCGGGTCTTAAAGTAGTTAAGTACATCAATGAACCGATCATGGAACGATAAAACGTCTCATCTGCCCTGTCTCCGGTGAGATCTGGGTGTATCCCATGATTTGTTGCTAATGGGGTTGACGCTGCAGTAGAACCTGACATCCCAAATTTCTCTAGAATATCATGAACGTACTTCGTCTGGTGAATGAAAATTCCCTCAGGTAGTTGATCAACTTGTAGACCCAAAAAGAATTTCATCTACCCCATCGATGACATTTCAAATTTTTTCTTCATCACTTGTTCAAAATCTTTGCACAAATTCTCATTTGTTGACCCAAATATTATGTCGTCCACGTATATTTGAACTATCAGAAGATGTCCATCGACCTCTTTAGTGAAGAGAGTGGCATCCACTTTTCCACGAATAAAGCTGTTGGCTAGTAGGTGTTGAGACAATGTCTCGTACCAAGCTCTCGGGGCCTGGTGTAAACCATACAGCGCTTTGTCCGACAAGTAGACCTTGTTTTTGTGGATTGGATCGGTAAAGCCCGGTGGCTGTCCGACATATACCTCCTCTTTAACCTTCCCATAAAGAAGCGCCGATTTCACATCTAGCTGATATACTTTGAAGTTTTTCCAAGATGCAAATGCCAGGAAAATTCTGATTGCTTCTAGTCGAGCCACTGGAGCGTACACTTCAGTAAAATCAATTCCCTCCTGTTGACTAAAGCCCTGGACAACGAGTCGAGCATTGTTTCATAAAACAACTCCTCTATCGTCTCTTTTACACTTAAACACCCATTTTGTGTTGATCTTCCTGTGACTATCAGGCAAATCCACTAACTTCCACACTCCCAACTTTTCAAACTGACTCAACTCTTCTTGCATCACATTGACCCAAGAATCTTCAGTTAGCGGCTCTTTGTAAGTTCGCGGTTCGATCTGCGAAATAAAACAACTCAATGAAAATTCAGTTTGTAAAGGTGCTACTGTAGAATAAAAACAAGTAAGCCCTTAGTCAATTTGACGTCTAGTGCGAACGCCTGATTGCAACTCTCCAATGATCAGCTCCTCTGGATGGTATGAAAGAGTTCTTGGCATTACCTCGCTCGGAACATCTACTTCACCTTCCAGATTAGTAACATTCTGATTTGCACCTTGTTCACTGATAGGATCTGTTTGACTTGAACTCTGAATTTGCTCCCCCTCAGAATCTGAATCACCACGATCAAATATCGGCATATTCTCAGATTCTTGATTATCATTTTGTTCCATCTGATTATCATGAGCAACTTCATTTTGTTGGACATCATCATGTTCACCAGCATTGCTTGGACCTGCTTCATTATCATTTGAAGTTTGTCGTGGTCGTGTAGAATACTCAGCTGGGAACCTTTCCTGCGATGACTCATACTCTCTCAGAATATCCAACTCATCAAAGAAATCTTCTTCTTCTTCTGGTTCTTCCATCATGTCAAACGAATCCCACAAAGTGTCGTAATGATAACGCCATGAATCTCCAGGATTCTGCGGTGGCATTGTATTACCTTGACATTCAACATTTGGAGCTTCAATAATCCGCTTCTCACTTGGAACAAAGACACGCCTTAAAGGACTTACATAACCAATGAATACTCTTCGGACCAAATTTTCCAAATGGTTCTAGAACAGTACAAGGTGATCCAAACGGTTCAAGATACTTCAGATTAGGTTTGCGGTTATTGATCAACTCAAAGCATGTTTTGTTGAACTTCTTGACAGTGAGAACTCTGTTGAGCGTATAGCATGCGGCGGAAACAGCTTCTTCCCAAAAATTTATTGGAAGCTTTGAATCAGCAAGCATTGTTCTAGCCGTTTCGATTAGTGTCCTGTTTTTGCGTTCTACAACTCCATTCTGCTGCGGAGTATACGGAGCACTAAACTCATGCAATATACCTCTTTCATCACAAAATTCTTCCATCTTGTTGTTCTTGAATTCAGTACCATTATCACTTCTGATTCTTTTGATACGCCTTTGGTACAAATTTTCAATTTGCTTGAACAACGCCATCAAACTGTCATACGTTTCATCTTTCATCTTCAAGAATGATACCCACGAAAATCTGGAATAATCGTCAGTAACCACAAGACAGTAGTAATCTCCTGTAATACTTTTGATATTCACAGGACCAAACAAATCCATGTGAAGTCTTTCCAGAGGTCTTGATACTGAATTGACTTGCTTTTTAGGGTGTGACTTTTTCTTCTGCTTTCCTTTGATGCAACTAATGCACTCCCCTTCCAGATGAAAACCTTTTACATGAACACCCATAACTAAGTCATTGTGCACCAGGTGATTCATTTTTCGTAGGTGAATGTGTCCCATCTTTCGAAGCCACAATCCTGATTCTTTCTCTGTTGCTTTAGACACAAAACAATGAGCCTGACCTGTGGTTGTAGTAGCTACGCTCATGTCCAACACGTACAGATCATTGACTCTTGGTGCCCTCATGATAATCCATTCTTCAGGGATAACAAATCCTGGCTTCAAGATCAAACATTCTTTGTCAGTGAAGTGAGTGGTATACATCCTGTCACAAATCTGCGAGATACTCAGCAGATTATTCTCCAGCTCAACAATCTAATTAACTCTTTCAAACGTCACAATCCCATTGGATAACATTCCTTCACCAATAATCCTACCACCTTGATTTCCTGCGAATCCTACATAACCTCCATTGAAATTTCTAACATCGTACAACAACGCTATCTTCCCTGTCATGTGCCGAGAAGCTCCACTATCCATAATCCATCTTGAAACGGATATCGGAAGCTCCTACACAAACCACAAACACTTTAGTTAGATTTGGATGCTACCCAAGCCTGTTTTGACTCAGGTAACTCAACTTTGATGTGAGATTTTGTAGTGTAAAGTGGCGGAAAATTTTTGTCATTCATTTTTAGGCTTTCTTCAGACCCAACCTCAACCTTTTTATATAAGAAAAACTCATCTTTTTGAGGTTGACCAGATGGTTGGTCTTTCTTTTGAACATCTTTCTTCTTAGATTTTTGCATTTCTTTCTCAAGTTTCACATAATAATCCAAAGGAACATCCATCTTTACCGGTGTGGTAGAAGATGATTGTTTTTCAATCTCAGAAACCTTTGGTTTTGGAACACTTTCTTTCTTTTCAACAACTTTCCGCTTCCATGTTTGTTGAGGTGACGCAACCCGTTTGTAAAATTTGTCATTTTTAGTTACCACATTTTTAACAGGTTCAGTTTTGACTTTGATGTTTTCGTTTTTCAAAATCTTTTTCTCAACAACCAATGGAACCTTTCCTTTCGCATCATCTTTCCTTTTCTGAATCTTCACAACTTCAGTCTTAGGCTTCAAGTTGGTACACTTTCATGCAATATGTCCAACTTGATTGCATTTAAAGCATGTTCAAGTGTCAACTACCCGACTCATCCCTTTAGACTGAGGCTGTGAGGCCTTCTTCTCAAAGAATTCTTTGTTTGATTTCGAAAAGATTTTAGATTCCTCATCAGAAAGTGAACTCGAACTGTTCACAAACACTTTCTTTTCAACAAACCTTCTGTTTTGAACATTCCTTTTCTGATAAGACTTACCACCCTGATATCCACCCGACCATTTGTTTCGATTGTTGTTATAAAAACGTGGTGGAACAACTGGCTTCTTGTAGTAAGCTTTATCTTTTTCAAAATTCATTTGTCTTTTTGTTTGATTTAAACTGTTCACTTCTGACAGATCAAATTCAATCAATTTAAACACATTTGTCAATTTAGCAACATTTACATTCTCTAGTGGAAAATCAGAATCCGAAAACAACTTATCCGATCCCAACATCTTGTACATGACAAGATTTGGTCCTTCATTTAAGTTGTTCTTGGACTTTTTTTTTTTTGGAATGTATTTGTCCAAGAAACATTCATCTTCCTCAGTAGTGTCACTTTCAGGTTTTAAAACATTCTCAACCACACTTTTTACCACTTCATTTTGAACACTATCCTAATCGGAAGAAGAAGTGAACGTGACATCAATCGTGTCTAGAAGTTTTACCTCGTTTTCATCATCATCATTAACCAACCCTGATTTTTTCTTTGAATAATTGTTTAAAACTGGTGGTGGAACTTGATGATACCCCACCTGTTCCATCAGAGAATACATCTTCGCCTGCTTTGTTTTTCCCGATAGGTTTGGGAACAATGTGTTGCAAAATAAAGCTTGCGGAGTTGTAACTGGTTAATTTTAGATTGATGCGCTCATTCTCAATCTTAGCTTCTTCAAACTGAAGTTTCAACTTAGCAATCTCATCCAGTTGCTTGTTGATTTGTTCCTCTTTGTGTCTAAGAACCACAGTTAAATGCTCATTTTCTTTTCTTGTTTTACCGTTTCATTCATCAGAATCTTGAATTGTTTGTTTTAACTTGTTAAAATTTTCTGAGAGTTGACGATTTTCATGAATTAGTTTTTCATTTTCTTTCCTAATTCTTTCTACTTCGATTTTATCATTGTCAATTTTCTCAGTTATGTTTTTAATTTGATCATTTGAAAATTTGAGCATTCTGTCACGATCAAGAATCTGATCTTCAACCTTTCTGACTCTCTTTGTCAGATCATTCACCTTTGTATCATTGAGGTAAGCTTGTGTACTACAAAATTTGCAGTTTTTCATGCAATGTTTGCAGTCACTGTCACCTTTGACTTTCTTACCTGACTCACTTGACAACGCGTTTGAACTGACCTAGCTTTTAGACTCAGATACAGACTTAGAGTCTACCTCAAGTTCCTTAGCAGCCAGCACCTTGTCAGCCATCTTTCCAGAGTTTTCAGCTGTTATTTCCTGTGTCGTATCAATGATCCCTTCATCTATCTTCTTTGACTTCTGTTCCGGCTCTTTTTCTTTCTCTTTCTCTTTTTCTTCACCATCACCCCACCATTCTCTCTGTTGAGACTCTTCTTGTTCAGCAAATTCTTCAACAAAAGCTTCAAGACTAAGAGTTTTTGTATCAATAGCAATGTTTCCTTCAGGATCAAGGTAACACTCTCTATTCGCATCCCATCTTTTTGCTTTTCTAGCTTCACTGAATACACGAGATAATCTCAACGTTTTCCATTAAGCTTTCTGTCGTCTATCATGTGCTTTTTCTGCTGCTGTTCTAGTGTCTTTGTAAGGTTTAATTTCTGTTTTTGCTACAAACGCATAACCTACTGCGTCTTCCTCAGGTAGCAGCTCGCTCCAGTCAAAACCTTCATCGTCATGAATGACGGTAAGAGCTCTGGATTTTTCTTTGTCTTCAATCTGCTTCATCCTGGGGGGTTCAGCCTTGTTCTAATGATAAATTACCTTCTTGTAATAATCGTCTCGAAACGGATTTGCAGTATCATCAGTGTAAGCATTTCTGCACTCACGCGTAAAGTGACCTTTTTGTTTACACTTAAAGCACGTCACTTTGGATTTGTCAAAGCCTAGCTTGGTATAAGGTCCACCAATAGACTTTCTTCCTGTAATCTCCATGAAACGCTGTGCCCGTCGAACTGCACTGGCCATACACCACCTTATGTCGATCAGTTCCATCTCCTCAGGATCTATCTGATCGTAGTCTTCCTTTGTTAGGTTGGAGTTACCTATCTTGCCTGCCACAAGGCTCTCATACGATTCAAGCACAGATGCTAAGAAACCCATCTGCTGTTTTGCAGGTTCTTTGCTGAAATTTTGACCATTCTTCAAATCTACAGCGATGTTGCATTGAAATAAGTTCTTTGATGCAGATTGGCTTGAAGGTATTGAAGAAGATCCACTGTGGAAACCACTATGAGGTGTTTCATGATTCACAATATTTGAACTTTCTGCAGAAAACGCTGTTCTTGGAGACCCAGTCTTTGGTAGATTTACTCTGTAGTACAGCTCCATGTTCTGCTGATAAGCTGAATTGTTGACTTTAGATTTCTTTGTCTCCAACTCATGGCTTTCTAGTCTTTCGATCAACAAATCCATAGTCAACACTTCTGGCGGTATGATAGTATTCTTCAATATCAAGGCAAAGTATTGCCAATCTTGATCATTCGACAATGAATCAAACAACTTGTCGACCAACTCCTCCTGAGTATAAGTGATTCCATGCCTAGTGTGACAACCCTCACCAAATCAGGTATCCATACGAATTAATTAATATTTAATTACTGCTTAATTACTGTACTTGCTTACAATTGTGGATATACTGCTACTTGATTACTGATACTTGCACATACCTGCATCATACTTTATTTACTGTCACTACATTATTTACATGCTGAACCTTAGTGACAAACATGATGCACAAAAGCACAGTAGCACAATGAACGGATAACCTACTGAACATGCCGATATAGCCAGCATCAGGCAGACACTGCCTCTGAGGCCCGTATGAGCCCGAGATAGTTTACTACACTAATAGTGAGTGTAGAGATACAAGGGTTGTAGAACTGCGTCTCTAGGAATAAGTTACAGTGACAGGATGTGCCTGAAACGTACTCTAAGCACAAAATTAAGCACTTTAACTAAAAATTCAGCAATTGGTTAACTAATAAAGTGCCAAAACATGAGGAAAATATTACTAGACACTTTCCAAAGTGTCGGGAATAAGTTGTGTCACTAAAATTAATAATAACGACACTTTAAAGCTTTGTTAAGCACTTTAACGGATTACTATTCAACCAAACAACCGGACTTTACCCGGAACATGAAAATATTGCCATTTACATTGTTTATCTTTTTCTGAGTCAGTTAGGGTCCCCGAGTACCCTAACACCCGTCATATTAAATAATATCCTATTACACTAATTTAATCCACTAACTAACAAACTAAGCACTTAACCTTTTTGGTTGAAATCCAATTGTAAAACCCCCCTTTAGTCCGATCGGTCCCCAAGAGTGGGGACACATCTTCCTTTCTTTGATTATTTTAATGAGTGATGTCTAAAATCTTGCACACACATTACACAGTGGGCATTAGTGCATATGGTGCTATAAGAATACATGAGGGATAAGATCATCTCACTCTAAACACTTAACAAAAAAAAAAAATTGTGCCTTCTCTCTTTCCCTCTTTGAAGCTCGGCCGAGAGCCCACCTACACCCACCATTATTTTTTTTAATTTCCATCTTGCAATTTAATATACAACCAAGGGTGAAGGATCACATACGAGGAGACCCGGTGCTTGCGGATCGTCAAGGACCTCACCTCAACGCTATTAACCACCCGTTTTTCGACTAGTTTCTTCCCTAGCCTTGAGTTAGCAGTAAGTGACTCTAAACACCTTCTTGATCTATTCTAAAGTGGTTAATAAGAATTTTGTCGGTTGAAATTCATGAACATACAAGATCAAAAATTTAAAGTCTACTAAAGGTGATAAACTTGGTGGTTAATAAGTAAATAATAGTGTAAAACTTGTGAAACTAGTTTTATTATGATTATTTATTGTTGTTGATTTCTAGTATGAGAATGGATCGTCATCAAACCCCGCTAGATCATGTTCACAAAACATGAACTAGCCTTATGTCTAGTCGTAAAGTTTCTAGATGACGAACCTTTTCCAACATAAACATGAACTTGTGTAAAAACAATTTTTCTTATGAAATAGAGTTCTAAACTAGTGGATCTAAAGATCTACAAGTGGTATTTTCGAAGAACCAAGTGTCAAATGAAATCATATTTTGAAAGCCGGATCTTTCCCTAAACAAAAGTGATTTTTGTGAACACACAAGTGTGTGGACACTTGTGTAACCAAAAGTTTTAAACAAGAACCATTTTTATAATTTTTGGACAAGAAGTTGTAAAGACGTATCTTCTTTAAAAAAACAAGATCCGCAAGAAACCGATTTTTATTTATAGAAACATCTACTAAAAATATGGGGAAGTTACTACATATCTTACACAAACCACAAGTTCCTGTGTTTTGCGATTTATATTTATTTTGACTATTTTGATGATGAAACTTTGTTGATTAATGTTGGGAACATTGTTGATTTGAACTTTAAAAGAAAATGATACGCTTGAAAGCATGGCCACCTCCAGTTAGAGAGGAAACTCTGGTGAAATTTTTCCAGAAATATAACTCTTGGAAAATATTTTTACGACAAGTGTTATGAATATATTTTCGACCTGTTTTTCCAAACAAAATTCGCCATGAATTTTTATTACAAAATAAGCAAGTGTCGGAGGTGGGATTTTCGTAAAATAAAACTTGATAAAATATATATTTAGAATATATATTTTCATATAAACGCTTGTGTAAATTTTTATGATTATTTTGTGAACTACGTAAATATTATTTTTAGGGTAAAAATAATATTACTAAATATTAACGGCTCCAAAATAACGTGAACGCCTTCACAATAAATATTTAAGTTACACCGGTATTATTTATACCTCCCGAACCTTACAACGTAACTTACGTATTTTCAGAAAATACTCATAAGGGTGTATTTTGACAAGGATATTACTTTGGAAAATTATATGGAATAAAATATAATATTTTTGGGAAAAATATTTATATTTTGGGAGTAAAGTATTTTGGACAAATGAAATAAAATATATTTTATTAAGTGAGACTTAATAATATATTTCAAAGTTATACGAACACACATGTATTAAAACCCCCATCCTTGGTAGAGAATATATTTACAAAATAATTACGAAGTGTAATTACGAAATAGTTGCCTAACTATTTCCCAAAGACATGAAACCTTAAGCTAAGGCACGGTCGTCCGTCTAATAGAAGTTAGTACGTGTAGGTCGTCGCACAGCAGGTTGACCAGGAGATTTCTTGTTAGAGACGCACTTCGATGAGTTCATGTCTCCCTTTTCTCTTAACTGTTTTCAGTTTTACAACTTCGGGGGTGAAATACATGTTACATACTGATTACAAACGTTTTATACACGGTATGATTAGCTAAGGAACCTACTACTAGATCACGTGAATGGGTAGGCTATTATCGTAAGACCATTAATCCTTGTATAAGGACCGAGAGGCATGAGTGATAGATCTATCGGGTGTTGCGAGCCCCACACATGAGCCAGCGTGTGGCTGCATGTGGTGACTATGTTGTTCCGCCGGAAGGACCGGTATGAAATACGCGTTACAGGTTTGAGTGCTTCCTAGGCCATTTCACTTATTAATGTATTAGCTACACATTAATTGATCTCTTTTTCCTTATTGCTACATACCAGGAAATTTCATACATACAGACATTTTATAAAGGTTTTACTTACTCACTTACACATGAACTCGCTCAACATTATTGTTGATTTTTCCAACTTACATGTATTTCAGGGAACTAAAGATCTGGCGCGGTATGTTACGTTTTCCCGCTGCATAAGGGTTATGAGGTCATCCAAGTTTAAGGGATGGGACTTATTCCTGGACGAGTCACAGTTCTTAAACTACGTTTATTTCATGTCGATGTTTGTGTCTTTCAAACAATGTTTTATGTTATCAGGTTGTAGTTTCCGTTGCATGGGTCAACGCCGTAAGACAATGTTGTGTTACTTTTGTTTTAAAACTTAATTCAATGGATGATCTTGCATGGTTTTATTTTCATATAGCTTTGTTATGATTAAGCTATGGTATTAAGAAGTCACACCAAATTAACCACGCTTCCGCAAAGCCAGGGTGTGACACCTAGCCAGCTCCATCTTCAAGTGCCCAAATCTCTCGATCATTTTACAAACAGATTCATTCTTCATACAACCAAATAAATCAAACTCTTTACGCAACAGTTTCTTTTTGTTTGTTTACAATCTCAGCACTACCTACACACTTAACTTTCAACTTTTCCCAAAGATCTTTCGAATTTGTATACTCGATCAATGAAATTATATCATCTCTGACTGACTGATGAATCAACGCTATGCATTTTTGTTCAGCAACGTATCTTTCAACATCATCAGTATCTGTCAAACATTCATCAACACGTTCTCCTGAACTGTAACCATTCTTTAAACTTTTCTAGCTTGGATATGCGAAAGCTTTAAGCCACTCCTCAAATCTAGTAGCCCACCGATTATAATCTTCGATCGCCATCAACTTTGGAGGCTTGTTGTATGTACCATAAGCACTTTCTACGCTCATTGCATCAGAAAGAATCTTCTTCGCACTCGGTGTTGGTGTAGTTTCATTCGTGTTGTTAATTGTCTCATCTCCCGAACCACTGGTATAAGTAAATACATCACAGAATGGATTCATGAACAAATCATACATTTTAAGTACCTGAAACAATCAACAAACACTTAGAAAATTTTCGAAATTTTGAAAAACAGCCAATTCAAGCGGAATCAGCTTTTAAAGCGGAATAAGACTTTTGAAGCGAAATCTCTTATTTCGCTTGGAATTTCAAGCGAAATCTAAACTTCAATCGAAATTACACAATAATCTCGAGCGAAATCTGATTTCAAGTGAAATCAGATCATAACTTTCAAGCGAAATATGAGTTTTTCAAGCGGGATATGTAATTTCAAGCGAAATACCAGCAATTTCAAGCGGAATATGTAATTTGCTCATTCAAGGGAATATCGTTTTTGAGCCATTTTTACCAGTTTTAATTCGAATTTTGATCTAATTCTTTGTAGGGTTTGTTAAAACTATGTTTTACGTGATACATGTGAAAATTAGGCAATTTCAACCGTTAAAACTTGTTCAAATCAGAAAAGAATGAGAAGAAGTGAGTAGAAGTGAGAGAATCCGGTAGAATCAAGCTGAATTGGTATGAACTCCTCGTCCTGAGCTCTGATACCACTTGTTGGATCGATTTCGGTGACCCTAAACAGTCAAGTTGAGTAGTTCATCATCATTTACAAAGGCGGAATCAATGCAAACAATGTCAAACAGCTTGTTCCTTTTCAATTCCTTTTCTATTACTGAATTCCTGAGCTTTTACACGTTCAAATGACAAACGGACAGCACCTCGACTCCGAAACAGCTCTCTAATTCCACTCCAAATGAACACAGCCTACACCTATTTAAAGATAGCCTGATTCCGCTTGAAATAGGTTCAAGCGGAACCTCTGATTTCGCTCCAGGTGGATTCAAGCAGAATCACCATGTTGGTTCAAGCGGAATATCTAATTAACTGATTTCGCTTGAAACAAGTTCAAACGGAATCACACACTAAAACATGTAAAAACCCTAATTTAACCCTGTTGTGTGTTCGTTTATCCTATCTAGACATAAGACTCGATTAAGACGTAATTAACAGACACTAAATGCACCAACATTGTTTCTTCATTCCACTGCTTCATTCCACTGCTTCATTCCAAGCAGGGCTTTGGTCTTTAGCAGCACTTGACTTAGGGCAGTAGATTAAGGAGCAGCACTTTGTCTTCAGCAGTTGTTGTACACAAGCAGTACTTAATGGACATCAGTTGTAGTATACAAACAGTGGATGCGGGCCATCAGATGTTATAACCACTTTCAAGGGGAAAGTCTAATGCAAACAGCTGCTTATGATGAATCCACTGTTGTGAACCGGTTTTGGCTCTTATTATCTGTTAATCTGATAGGGTTCAATCCCAACAATCTCCCCCTGGTACAGATAATGCCAAAACCCTTCATTATTCTGGATCTTTATTGTCTCATCAGAAGTTCCCTAACTTGTCATTTAAGTTGTAGTTCAAAATCCAGGGAACTTGTATCATCCTCATCCCTACACAGTATAAGCTCAAGGAGATCTTGTAGATCTTCAACACTCAGGCCTAGTGTCAATACATGGGTCTTTTGATCAGACATCCATTTTAGTATTTTTGAACCCAATGGGTTTCTTGGGAGAGATTTATTTACTGATGAGTTGGGAGATTTTGGCCTTGTGAGAATTTGTTGATCGGTACTCTGAGCTTTTGCTAGTTCAGAGTTTTCAGCTAACATTTGTTTGAAGGCCTTTTTATGATGTCATTTGCTGCAGCTATGTCTTCTGAAGTTTCCTTTTCAATCTGCTCTTGCCTTTTTCTTTGATCTAACTCAGTGACTAAGAAATCTGCTGATGTGATCAGTGGTTTAGGAGCACTGATCTATTTTGGCTCTTTGTGTTCGGGGTTCTGTGGTAAACTAGGATCTGTCATTCTTCTTTTCTTTAACCTTTCATAATCCTCATCTGTGTATTGCCTAGTCCATTTTGATATGGCTTTGGCAGTTCCAACCTTTGCATCCACCAGCTCTTGTTTCTTTCTTTTGTATTCTGAAGTAAGCTTATCAATGGCCTTTTTGTATTTGCTCCAATTTGGAGCTGTCCTTTTCTTACTTGGATCATTCTTAATTCTCTTGATTTTGTTTACCTCATGCTTTAGTACAATGACTGGCCATTCACTGAATTGTTCTTCTTTGGCTGGATAAAACTTCTCTTTCATGATGAATTCAAGATAATCCTTTCTCATTTCCTTTTGTGGGGCAGCATCAGGTGGCATATTTAACATATCTTTGCTTAGGTCTTTTGCATAATCTTCCATTTGTTTGACCTTAGTGAGTAAAAATTTCATTCTCTCAGAAATGGCTTTATCACCTTGATCTTTGCATTCAATTCTAGCTCTTATATCTGCTTGCCTGGCTTTGAGTTTTAGTTACTCATTCATGTTTACTGGATTCCTAAAACCAATGAGAGAAGGAAATCTTCTTTTCCAAGGATCATCCACCGTATAGAATTGTCTCATCTCATTCTTTACGGCTTCCAATTCCAGTGGATAACTTTCAGCCACAGATACAATGTTTGCAGGGTTTACTGGTTTGGCCAGAGTTGGTGGAGTGGATGGTTGTGGCGTGATAACATTGTAAGGTGTGGAGGATAATGAAGTAGGTGCTGGTATATCATCATTATTCTTTTGAAATTTCCTTTTCCTTGTGTAAAGCTTTTTGGGTGAAGGGGGTTTTGGTTGTGATGAGACACTGGGTTGTATGGTGATTGTAGAAATGGTGAGAGCAGTAGTAGATGGCTGGCTAACAGCTGTTGAAACAACTGGTATTTCAACCTCTGTTGTCATTACAACTACTGATGTGTCAGTAGATGTCTTCTGCTTTTCAGCAGGTGGTGATTTGATGGGTGGTGATGTAGTTGAAGTGATGGCTTTTGGTGGTGAGGTGATTTTAGGTGGAGGTAGGGCAGTGGTTGTGGTGTGTGTTGGAGTGAGGATTTTAACAACTGCTAAAACTACTGATGTACCAACAGTTGTTGATACAGCAGGAGTTACATCTGCTGTTTGGGTAGAGGTTTGGTGCTTGGAGTCTTTGGGAGATGGTTTAGAAGCATTCTTTTCTTTTTCTGGTTCAACATAAAGACCATCATCTATTTCCTTTTTCTTCCACTCCTTAATTTTCTCCCACTTTTTCGCATTATCTGGGGGTAGTTGATCAATAAAGCATTCTTTTGCGTCACCCTGCCCCAGCACGAACACACGACCCCTAGCATCGTTGCCATTATTGTTTCCCCCGTTGTTATTGCCATTTCCCTGGTTATTGTTGTTGTTGTTGCTCTGGTTCTGGTTTAACTGTGGGCAGTCTCGCTTGAAGTGGCCTTCAGCGCCACATTGATAGCATCCTCTGTTGCCTCGCTGCTGTTGCTGCTGCTGGTTTCGTGCAGCAGGTGGTTGTTGTTGATTCTGATTAGGAGGTCGTGAGCTCCTGCAATCTTTAGCTTCATGACCCATCTTGAGGCACCGCTGACAACGACCCTTGTTGCACTGGCCGTTGTGGTGCTTGTTGTAAGTATTGCACCTTGGAAGTTTTCCACGATATCCACCCTGTCTTTGATTACCCGAAGATTGCTGACCAGGGCTCTAGTAGTTATCAGTCTTGCGCTGCTGAACCTGAGACTGAGCTGTAGCTGAACCTTTGCTGGAATCCCCATCCCATTTCCGCTTGTTATCACTGGGAGTAGCAGAAGTAGTAGCATCGGTAGCACTGATACGT
Source organism: Helianthus annuus (assembly GCF_002127325.2). Classification (NCBI taxonomy): domain Eukaryota; kingdom Viridiplantae; phylum Streptophyta; class Magnoliopsida; order Asterales; family Asteraceae; genus Helianthus; species Helianthus annuus. Next base: position 92,763,623 of record NC_035448.2, on the reverse strand, counting down.
TTAGGCAGCCTGTTCTGTTCCACTGCCTGATCTGTGAGGCGATGAGCAAGACGCTGAATATCCTGGATATTAACAAGGTTGGCCGATGTCACGTGGCTTTGAATTTCTGGTGCCAGCCCTTTGAGATACAACTCTATACGCCTGATAGGAGGGTCCACCATAGTTGGACACAGGACGGCCAACTCGTTTGACCGTTTAGTATAAGCCTCGATTTCCGACCCCGTCATTTTCAGATGAAAGAACTCCACTTCTAACTTGTGGATGTCATCACGTGTGCAATATTCCTGTTTGATCAGCTCTTTGAAATCATTCCAAGGGGTGGTGTTAGCAGCTGCCAGCCCTAATATCTGGACTTGCGCATTCCACCAACTCAGCGCAATTCCTTCTAGCGTACCAGTGGCGTACTTCACCCTGCGAGCCTCAGGGCATTCACACATCTCAAACACCGACTCGAGCTTTTCAAACCAATGGAGGAGTCCCACTGCTCCCTCTGTGCCACTGAACGTGCTAAGACGACAGTCCATAAAATTCTTGAAAGTGCAAACAGGTGGCTGAGCGTGTTGACCTGTTGTGTATAAGAACAGGACAAGGTTAAACACAAGAGTTGGTCTAGGAGTGTAGGATCTAAAGATCCTAGTGTGAGTTACGACTGCAGGGTATACCTCCTGCCTGTGCGGCTGCAAGTGCCGCAGCAACTTGTTCGTTAATGAGAGCCGTCAACTGGGCTTATGTCATGTTAATGCGTCCAGCCATGATCTTCATAGCAAAGGTAACATAAGTAAGAGAGGTTCGCGAATAGTGCGATGACAGAAGAGAGTAAGCACACAAGTGTTCTCAAGCAATAACGAATAGTAGGCAATGTAATCTATGCATACCACGAGCAAAGTTCTATGTAATCTAGCAAGTAGGCAATGTAAATATGATTAACAGTACCTAGTGTGTTGAGTCTTACACGTGGAGGGAAGCGTCGTTGTGGATCGTTGAGCACTGTACTGGTTATAGTCTGGTTTTAATAAAAACGTTTTCCCCATATTAAAACCAAGTTCTCTATAACCAATGGCTCTGATACCAATCTGTCACACCCCCAAAATCCACCCGCGGAGTATCACCGCTTGGAGGCGTGACTGGCCAGGATCAAGACACCAATCATATCGAACATATAAGGAAATAGTAAAAGTAAATGTATATCAACCAACAATGAAAGGTGTTCAAAACATAAGTATAGTTTCAATGTTTAGCGGAAGCATAAAAGTAAACCCAACATAAGTATAAGTTTGAAATGCCATTAATGTTTCACAAAGCATCCACGATCCATGTCCATAACAACCGCGCCTCCCAGTGCAAGCTCCATGTGTACCTAACGACCTGCAAGGCATGCAACAGAGAGTCAGCAACTAGTTCAGCGAGTTCACAGTTGGTTGTTTAGTTTTAGTGTTCATTTCGTAAATCATTTGTTTGTTTAGTAAACCATGTATCGTATTTATTTGTATCGCGGCCCTCCAGGCATGTTTGCGAAGATTAGTGGGGGTTTCCCATGTATTGTAGACTAGTTATCTTTGTATCGCGGCCCTCCAGGCATGTGTGCGAAGTTTAGTATCACTTATCGCGGCCATTCCAGGCATGTGTGCGAAGTTCAGTATAGTATCGCGGCCATTCCAGGCATGTGTGCGAAGAGTAGTGGGGGCTTCCCCATGTATCACTAGTCTAGCAGTATCTATAAGTGACCTTTCCCTAACGAGGTCAGTAATCCATAATTCCCAATAACAACGTAAGTACAGATAATCGTTCAATCCCATTCCCTACCCCAGGAATCCCATGCCTTGGTAAGAGTGTGAACTCCGGTTTACTCGGTATGCTAAAGTATATGCTCACAGTTAATCAATCAAGTCCTAAAGTGCACGTATACGTAATCAGTTTGTATTCACGAAGTTTGCATATAAGTACAATCACAGTGGACAATGCATCAATAATCACCGAGTAGCATATTGCACGTATTCATAATCATACGATTCATGCACAACATTTAATGGCAGTTAACTAACCAGGTTAACTCTTAACATAAATAAACTAAGTTACTGTGCAAAATTCCCATTCGGCGAAACAGCCCCTTGTTTCGCCGTGCACCCTCTCCGACGAAACACTTCTGTTTCGTCAAGATTGTTTCGTCGCAACTGGTCTTGGGCGAAACACTTGTGTTTCGCCGTGTTCGTTTCGTCGAGATTGGTTTCGGCGAAACACATCTGTTTCGTCGAAGTCAGCATTTCGTGGAACATCCGTTTCGCCATGTATCAGTTACGTGCAGAACCCTAATTGCCGTCATCAATAAGTAGCAATCATACGGAAATCATTTAGCACAGACATCATCATCAAACAGAATCATCATGCAGAAGCATACAGTAATCATTGAGTCAAAAGCACGGTTCCCGTGCTTAACATACGACCGACAAGAACATCAAACCCGTTCACATACAATCACGGTATTAAGTTCAGCATCATCAGTTAATTTATTTCATCGGTCAATTCAGTTTGACAACACCATGCATCATGCTTAACCATTAATCAATTCGTCAAGATCATAACATCTATCGTTAATTATTGCCGACAAACCCTATCCTATACCAAGCGGTTAACAAGAAATCATGATAGTCACGTATTCACATCCATTCCAGAAAACAAACAAGCATATACACAAACGTATAATGAATAATCAAAGCATCAATGAATCTGAGTTAACGAACACGCACTAACCGAGATGAAAGAAACAATGAGTTGATCGCTAAAGGGCTTGGGGAAACACACGAAGCTGCCGTCACACTTGGGAGAGAGTTTTAGGGTTTCAGATTGTTAAACGTGTGAAACTGAACTCGTTTCCCGTAAATATACACGAAACAGCGTTCTGGGCCCTTAATGGGCTTCGCGTAACACTGGGCCCGTGAAACAGCCTGTTTCGTCGAGAGGCAAATGACGAAACACAATTTGTTTCGTCGAGTGGTTATTGGCGAAACACATCTTGTTTCGTCGGGCCATTTTATAGTTTAAATAGTTAGATCTTTCAACAAGTTCCATATTATATCACCAAGCACATAAACATGTAATAATCACACTACGTTTTGTCATAACACAGCGTGTATAGTTACAAAGAAAACAAGTCAATTAAGTAAACAACCAAACAGTCAACGTGCAATAAATGCGAAAGTGGAATCTTGGAAACTCGAGTTGTCACAGGTGCAAACCGCAAGGATTGGTCGGACAAACTAGACGAAGCGTTGTGGGCTTTCCGTACGGCTTACAAGACCCCTATTGGGACTACTCCCTTTAGGCTTGTATACGGAAAAGCGTGTCATTTACCGGTGGAGTTGGAGCATAAGGCGATGTGGGCTCTAAAAACCGCAAATCTGGACTTAAAAACCGGAGGTGAAGCCCGGTTTCTTCAGATTCACGAGTTAGAGGAGCTATGACAACATGCTTATGAGAACTCCGTGTTGTACAAGGAGCGCACCAAGAGATTGCATGAGAAACGCTTGAAGAACCACAAACAATTCCAAGCGGGCGATCTTGTTCTTCTCTACAACTCGAGGTTGCGTTATTTCCAGGAAAATTACATTCACGTTGGACAGGACCATACACGGTAAAAGAGGTATTTCCATATGGGACTGTTGCAATAGAGAACGCAGACGGCATTATTTTCAAGGTAAATAGGCATCGCTTGAAGCTTTACGTTGGAGGGCCGATCGAGTCGGCGGTGGAGGTTATCGAGCTCACACCCCGCATACAGCTTAAGTGTGGGGAGGAGAGTCTATGATACTGACTCGAAGACTAAAAATGTAGCAAGAGCGACGTTGGCGCTTTAGGGGTAAAATCGTCCATTTTTATGTTTTTGTCGTTTTTACGTAATTTAGGTGTGTTTTGTAGATTTCGTAGATTTGTACAGTTTTTAAACGTGTCGAACGAAGGTTCTATGTTAGAAAAATGTTAGAACAGTTTGCGGATGGTAAAAATGGTGAAAAACGATCAAAACAGGTGTTGAAAATGAATTCTGCAGAAAAACTGATCTGTAGATGTGGCACGGCCGTGCCACAAACCGCACGACCGTGCGAATGCGGGCTGGTCGGCACCTCGAGTTGCACCCCAGTGCATTGCCGAGATCAGCGTGCAAGGGTGACACATTGTCGGAGACGCACGACCGTGCGAGAGTCGCACGCCCGTGCGAATGGCTAAGGGCATTTATGTCTTTGTGCAGTATAAAAGCCCTCATCTGCTGTCATTTCTCACAAGTCGCGAACCCTAAACTGCACCAGCCGTTCCAGACCGATTTTCCCCCAAATCGCACCATTCTTCGCACGGTTTCTCAGATCCTTTCCCACGGTATGTTCTTTCTTGTCGATTTTCTGTTCCATTCTTGTTGTAGGTTAGATTAGTTCGATTTCTTCAAGGTTTTTTGGGGTTCTCTTCATAAACAAATCGAAACCCTAACCCTTGCAAGAATCTTGTGATTCATGAACAACCGGTTGATTTTTCTGACCCCTGTTTGCCCAAAAATTGTTGATTTTCGGAAAAATATGGCTGTTTTAAATCGGGGGTTAAGAATCTGCAAAAAACGTGGTTGCACGGTCGTTCCATTGGTGGAACGGTCGTGCGGTATCGGGTTGTTCATGATTTCTGCGGTGGTCTCGATGACGCACGGTGGTGCCATTGACTGCACGCCGTGCAAGTCCGACAATTGCCAACCACCATCACTAATCATCGGCGATGCACGACAGTGCGGCTGGTCGCATGCCCATGCGATATGCCCAGATCAGCGAGATAGTAGCTTCATAACTGTGTGTTTGGCTGTTTTTGTTTGAAATTTTTTCTGTTCCTCTTGTTCTAACCACATTCCTCATGGAGATGGACCATCCCTTCCTACAATTCAACCCCGACGACGAGCGGGAAAGTCTTTGCATCCCGAAACTCAACGCATTGTGGCAAAGGCGGGGCCAGTTTGGCATCCCTAGAAGATTAGACTGGGATATAATGATCGAGTTAAACCAACGCGAGCAGCTCGAATACATGTTGACACTTCCGTTCTCGCGTCTGGTCAACATTGACCGACCGATCTATCGAGAGCTTACGCTTGAGTTCTTCGCTACCTACTCGTAGATAAGCCAAAAGCGAGTAAAGATCCTAACTTCCGCTATGCGAAACAGATAAATTTCAGGTTAGGCGGTCGTTGGCACAAGTGGACCGTTGGAAGGTTAGGTCGAAGACTCGGAATATACACCGATGAAGAAATGGATTCCGAGGTCTTTACTAATCAGTTTACCTTCCCTGGCGAAGTCGAGCGGAGCGAGTTTTGGGCACAAATTGTGGTTGGCGACCCATATAATCCTCGGATGTCCAAGGCTTCAAGATTACGAGACCCTTTACTACGGGTTATACACCACATATTTAGCCACACTATCGCCGGGCGCATGGACAGTTTGGGAAACTGTCCCACACCAGATCTTATATTTCTTTATGCGCTCAAGGAGGGGGTCCACAGCAACCTCGCTGCAAGGATGGCTGATTACTTTGTGCATAGATCGGGTAGAACCGCCAGCAGTCAGATTCATGGTGGTCAGTATGTGACCCAAATCGCTTACGGCATAGGCATAATGACTGACGAGGTGGTTCAGGGTCTTACGTTGGTCACCGAGGGTTTGTATGTTGACATCCGTTCTCTGAAAGCGATGGGGCTTATAGCAAAGACAGATCATGGGGATAGGTTGAAGGGGTTGGAAAACGAGGTCTGGGACTCGTTGCCTCCACTCCCAGGGGATGGTGAGGACGAGATTATGCATGAGGAGCATGAGGAGCAGCATGAGGAGCCACCACACACACCACCACATCATGAGCCAGAGTATCAGCAGTTCCAGCACTGGCCCCCCAGCATCCCTTCCTACCCAGAGCTCTATGGCCAGTTCCAGCAGATGCAGGTTAGCCAGGAACAACAGCGGATTAATATAGAGCAGATAAGAGCTAATCAAGATCAGCTGAGGGCCAATCAAGAGGCGATCAGGGAGAACCAGGAGTTCATGCGCCAGGAGGTGCATGCGGGATTCTCGTATATATTTGGGGGGCTCCAGAACGCCAACCCTGACTACTTTGGGCCCCCCACCACAGTTCCCATTCGGGAACCCGGGTGATTACAGCAGGGCAGGCACATCCGGCACAGGAGGAGGTGCGGATGATGAGGAGTAGTGGGTGTTCTGAGCTGGTGGTGATGGTGTTATGTTAGTAGTATGTTTTCGGGTGTTCATTTTGGTTTTTATTTCAAACACCCGCGGCTATGTACTTTATTTTTCTGAAACTATCGTTTATTTGCTTTATTGTATGTTTGGATATTTAGTACTTCTACATTTATTTAAATTATGGTTTCTTTGAGTTTAGATTGTCGCTGCCTTCTGTTTTATTTTGCTTTGCTTTGTGACATCTGTACAGATTTTTGAAGCAAGTCTTGGACCGGAGCACACCACAGAATCAGCTTTGAAGTCTCGTTTCATCAAAATCATCTTCAGAGGAGTGTTATTCTCCTTTTTCTCTGTATTTCGGGTTTCGCATTGGGGACAATGCGAAGTTCAAGTATGGGGAGGGGGTTTAACATGTTGACTTTGTTTGTCCTAAAAAAATCAGAAAAATCAATCAAAAATGTCAGTAATTTGTATATATTTTTAGTAAATAAACCGGTTAGTTGTGTTTTAGAAAGCTTCAGATATGATAAAAACCCGACAAGCCAAATAAATTTTGAAAAAGATAACTAGAAAACGTGACAAACAAAGAAAGACTTGCATGTTTATTTTCACACTTTTACCCATTCCTTCTGTTATGTGAGCATGTTTGAGCCTTAAAATTGTTATATGTTTGTTCATTTCGGAGTAAGAGTGAGCCGGATGTCATGTGTAGTTTAGAACTTGTCACTAGCATGCTTGTTAAGACCATAAACTTGTGAAATTGTTTAGAAATGATAGAGGCACTTAGAAAACCCCTTTGTTTGTAGCCTTTTCCTTTGTGTTGTGTTTTTCCCTAAACCCTACATTACCCATTAGGATTAACCATGTTGAGCCTTTCCCGTGTTTTTCTTTTGTTTACCCAACAAAATCACCCACTTAACCAAATTTAGCCTTTTTATTTTTAAACCTTTAGTGTTAAAACTCGGTTAAAGATCATTTAACTAGCGTTTCTTGTAGTTTGTTGTTCATTGTACAAATATTAGATATTATATATACGAAAAAAAAAACAGAAAAATCAGAAAATTAAACACCCCAAAATAGGGTGAAGTCGACAAAATTCGAGCAATTTTAAATGCTAAAATGATGAAATCTCGTCGATAAGCTCGATAGCGCAAAAGTCTCCTTTTTAAGGCGTTTGTATATATAGTTTTATTATTTTACGCTAGTTAAACGCTATTACCGAGTTTTAACCATTTCGTCATTTTAAAATTCCCTTTCGATACCCTTCACCCAAGCCTATCGTTACAACCCGTAAAGACCTCTTGATTCGCACTTTTTCGCATGTTAGTTGGTGGAGATGAGATCTTGTGACAAGCTTATGACATTACACGTTTCATTGTAGAGGCATTGAGTGTTTACACATACACATTTTATGTATGTTTCACAAAAATAAAACCGAGTGTGTGTGAACATTGTGAGGTGTGTGAAGATTAGCGTGCTAAGTCAATCGGAGTGAAGTCACGGCTTTTTGGTTATCCATACATATATTTGAGTGTGCTTGTTTGGTTTGAATCACTTGATGTTGCGTTTCGAAAAACCGGCTAACCGTATGTTTGTATAATTAGTAGGTATTTTGTAAATACTTGTTCTCGTTAGGATCTAGCTTTTATCGCATTTTAGTTTTAGCTTGCTTGAGGACAAGCAAGGTTCAAGTGTGGGGAGGTTTGATATTCACCAAAATATGCATACTGTATTTCCCCATTTTACCCCCATTTTATGCGTTTTCGGCCGTAAAACCGTGAATTGGATACTTAATCAGGTATACTTTTGTTTACAAGCCTAAAACAGCATACCAAACAAGAAGATGATGAAAACGAGGACTTTCCGGGCAAAACAACAAAGCTCCGAAGATTCTGTGAACATTCTGATCTGGGCAACCGGCACGGCCGTGCAATGAGTGGCACGACCGTACGGATCCGACAACATAGCTCTGCCCAGCAATGCACACCAGTGCAATCAGGAGTGCAAGTCCAAATCGGAACCAAACGACCGTTCATCTTATAGAACGCCCGTGCAACCCCGATGACCAAGCCCAGCTCGCAACTGCACCACCAGTGTAGTTGCTCGTGCCAGCCTAAATCCGGAGATGCACGCACGTGCAATATATGGCACGACCGTGTGACTACGAAGACCGGTCAAGATCTGATGATGTCACACAACATGGTGAACATTGTTTTAAAAAGTGAACGGTCGTGCACTTTATTGGCTCGACTGTGCAATCGCAAAAATTTATAAAATGTCACACCCCCAAAATCCACACGCGGTGTACTACCGCTTGGGAGCGTGACTGACCAGGATCAAGCCACCAATCATATAGAACAATGTATATAGTAAAAGTAAATGTCATTAAACCAAACCCATCCATATGAAAGGTGTTCAAAACATAAGTAATAATTCAACGTTTAGCGGAAGCAATTAAGTAAAAGCCCAATCATAAATAAGTATGTAATGTCATAACGTTCAATCATAGCATTCGCGATCCTTGTCCACAACGACTTGCTCCTCCCTGTGCAAGCTCCATATGTACCTAAGGTCCTGCAAGGCATGTAGCAGAGAGTCAACAACTAGTTGAGCGAGTTCACAGAAAGTAAGTTCGTAGCAGTAATTCGTATGTTCATTTAGTGGGGGCTTCCCACGTATGTATGTACTAATAGTGGGGGTTTCCCATGATTATATTTATTACTAATGGGGGCTTCCCATGTTTATCCTTACTAGACTATTGTAACCATGTGTTCTTCTTAATCCAAGAACAGGAATACGTACAAGGTCACGTAGGTTTTACGTGAGTGCCCTTCCCTGAGGACAGTGGTACGCGTGGGGTTTACGTAGGTTTTACGTAAGTGTCCTTCTGACACGGAAGACAGTAGTAGGCATGAGTTTACGTAGGTTTTACGTAAGTGTCCTCCCGACCCGGGAGACAGTGGTAGATACTAGTTTACATAGGTTTTACGTAAGTGTCCTGACTAACCTGAGGACGATGGTATATAGTCTAGCAATAGTGTAAGTACGAGTAATTATCCAATTCAAATCTTTCCAACCCAATTCCCAACCCGGGAATCCCATGCCTTGGCTGTGTGAACTCACCTTGGTTTGCTCGGTATGCTTAACTATGTGCTAGCAATTACTCAATCAAATCCTATAGTAAGCACGTATACTTGATCAGTTCACGTTCGTAAAGTTTCACATGCAATTAATACCACAGAGTATGTTTGACAGTTGATATCATGCATCATACGTCAGTTAATCACATTCATACAATCCACATTTAACATAGAGGCTTTATCAATTTAACCTATCAATATCATCCGCACTTAACTGGATTAATACACTTTGCACAGTTCACATGCGTAACAGAGTTAATCAGAAACAGATTACAGTTAACTCACATAACGTAATTACCATAACAGTGTTAACATAGTTAACATACTTAACGTACTTAAAGCGTTAATGAACTTAAAAGGTTAACGGAGTTTGTGGCTTCATTTTAATCAATACACAAAGTCGGACAGGGCCTTGCCCTTAAAACTCGGACAAGAAGTGAAAAAGGGGGGTTTTCCCTGTTCAAAAGTCGGACCAAAGGTCCCTAGGCACAAGCTCGGACAAAAGGGGGGGTGGGGATTAAAAGTCGGACATGGGTTGGGGGGCCAAAAACTCGGACAACACATGTGACAAAGAAACTCGGACCCCTTAAATTGTTTAAAGGTCGGACAAAGGAAAGTCTTACAAAACTCGGACCCCCTTCAAGCTTAAAGGTCGGACAAGGGGTGTGGTCACAAAACTCGGACCATGCAACTTACAAAAAGGTCGGACATGATTGTATTAGAAAACTCGGACCAGATGTAATGTTGATCAAAGTTCGGACTATATTGCATCCATTAAAGAAATTCAGACCTTTTAACTTCATTACAAAGATCGGACAGTTATGCTCCTCACAAAACTCAGACAACAAGCACATTTAAAAGTCGGACTATCTTACATGTGTAAAGGTCGGATCTTGTTTAACGTATAAAAGTCGGACATAATGGATAATGACACCAAAACCCTAGTTACGCACAGAAACATAGAATGAGCAGCGTAACAGTTACGTTCATACGAACAGGAACCCTAAATCACACATTTAGCAGAGCAGGAATCAATTATCAGTCAATCATTCTAACATGTCTTGTGTCTTAACATCAGGCAAATGATCAGACACTAATCAACATCATTATCACAATAATCAGAATCAATCAAAACACAGAACCATCATATGAAAGCTAGGGTTTACACGTATTACAAGAATCAAGAATTAATACAATCAAACAATCAATAAACGATTACCATGAATTGATTCTAGTTAGAGTATGGAAATCAAGAGTGATGAATATCTTGTGCCAATGATGAAGGTGATGATGATTGCTAGAGAATCAGAGAATGAAAGTACGTGTTTTGTTTTGTGTAATGATTAGTGAAAAGGGATTAGGGTTAAGAATAGTTTAAGTTTCACTAATTACTCTATACACCCTTAATTATTATATTTTTCAATAGTACACCATCTCAAACAATTTCACAGTTTCACCACTAAGTTCATACATTTGACAAATCTTTCATAAGTAACAAACAACCATGAACAATCACACAATACGATTCATTGCATCAAAACGTATACAATTTCCATAGCAACTAATTGTGCAAATAAACAACTAAACAATCAATGAACGTGCAATAAACGCGAAATAGGAATCTTGGAAACTCGAGTTGTCACATAAAAAAACATACATCGGCTTCATTTCGTAACTCTGGTCTTTTGGGAGCTCTTTAGGCGATTTTGCAGGCTCCGGAGGCTCTTGCTTTCACCCGGATTCAAGCCACATTGTGTCGATTAGCTCCGTTACTATCCGGATTCTTAATATTGTGCTTGTTTATGGTTTGATTTCTTAAATCTTTCCATGATTTTGTTATGCTTCAAGCATTTAGATTGATTATTATGTATTATTGTAAGCCTTTGGGCAAAAACACTAGAATTCCATGTTTAATTACAACCATTAGTATGTTAATTATGTTTGTAATGATACTTTGAAGCATTTTCTATGTTAATCTCTGATGATTAGTTTGCAACCTTGTTTATTGATGTTGATTTCTTGATTATAAGTAATTATCTTGGATGATTAGTATATGGTTAGTTGAGATAATTGAAAGATGAAGCTTAATTAATCATGTATTAGTAGACTTTGAACTTGGTTAACTAGTTTAACTTGGTTAAAATGTGTGCACCATGATACTAGAAATGGTTAGTGGTTTCATAAGGGGTAATTATTGTTAATCAAGAAAGCTTTCCCTCACGGAAGGACCTTAACAGGTTAAATGGTGTTGTTATGAATTCTTGTCATAAATTGTTAGCTTAGTTAGTAGTTTAGGCCAAAATTGCTATCTTGGTGAATTTATGTGCAAGATTTGTAAAATGAACTCGGTTGTGATTTAATCTAGTTTATTGCTTGTCTTGGTGGTTGCATTGTGTTTATCGGTGTCACTTTCCTTGATTAATTAAGGTTAGAAAACTCCTAACGGATGACTAACTTATTTTTAAGAGATTTTCATAGACATTTATCAATAGCACGTTAAAGAACAATCTTAGGTGGTTAAAGTGTGTTTATCGTTTTAGCTTTCCGAATGATTGTCATGTTAGGATTCCCGAAAGGGATACTAATTGTCTTGAAAATGGAAAATTGACCAAATGTTTTAAGTGACAAAGCCGACTTAGTTCATATACTTTGGTTGTGTATAAAGCAAGGCTATATACTTATTTTCTTATTTGGAGTCTATTATGTTTTATACGTATTTGGTTATGCTTATTTTAGTTTTTAGAAAACCAATCACTTATCTTCCTACCGGTAGTTTAATGACAAAGGTCTAGTATTATTTCTCCGCCCACGTCCTTGGATCGATACTTGGTTCTTACCAATACTTTACTATATATTTGACGGGGTGCACTTGCCCGTTCGTGTATGTATTAAATGTTGAAGTATAAATCACTTTTATAAATTTAAAACCGAATCGTGTGTTAGATTCATTGTAAAAACATGTATATACGCGCACACGTCAAGGGGTATATTGGGAATAATGCACAGTGTTTTGTGTATTTTGAGGCCTAGGTATAGGATGTGTAATGATTGGACCATTGTTTTGACTTCTACATTCTCTAGCAAAATGTCCTAGCCTGTTACACTTGTAGCACTTTATTTTGGACTTATCCAACCCCACTTTTAGATTCCCATGCAGTCTTGGAAACTTTCTACCTGTTCTCTTGTAAAACTTACTGGTTATTACACTCAGCAGTGCCAATTGGTGCAAAATGTCCATTTCCTCCAGATTAGTGGGATCACAATGTTGGAGGTCATTGAGCTCAAAGGATAAGTTTTCAGAATTCTGGTTGTCCCCACTTGCTATAAAAGCATAGTTAGGTGAGTAAGGCTTAGAGTTATTGAAGGCTCCACCTGCAGTTATGTCAATGTAATGATCATAACTCTGGTCCTTAGAACCACCAGATTCTTCTTGACCCAGAAGTGTTGTGTTACCAAAGGTGTAATCATCAGCAACCTTCCCAAATTCTTGCAACTTCGTTTTCTGGTTCAGCTCTCTCTCATAGGTGAGGAGCCGACCATGAAGTTGGGTCAAACTTAACTCTTTAAAACCCACAGAATTTCTGGTTACGAAAGCTATAGTGTCCCACTTGTCTGGTAATGACCTAAGAAACCTACTATTTAAAGTGGACTTTGTAAATTCAACATTAACCAGTTTAAGTTCACTAATGAGACAGCTAAATCTTTCAAACTGTTGGGTTAGAGACTCTCCGTTGACATGACAAAACATTTCATATTACTGATTTAAAACCTCCCTGTTGTTTTCTATAACCTCTTCTATTCCACCGAACTGCTCTTTCAGTGTATCCCAAAGCTCTTTGGCACTGTTAAAGTGTAACAGTCCAGCATATATCTAATTCACTTTTTTGAAAATGCTGATCTGAGTAATTTTCAAGGTCTTTAGGCACTTGGGCTTTGGGATCTTCTATGCTAGGCACCATTGGAACATGTGGTCCAAAGATGACTGACCAGCAGCCAGTGTTTTGCTGAGCTAACACATGGCCCATCCTACGTTGCCAGATATTGTATTCTGATCTGATAAGCATAGGTGGCTTGAATAGTGTTCCGGTGTTATGAGGGTCCTGTGAATGTGAAGTCATTTTGATTGTTTTATAGAAGTTTTTTGAGGAATCAACTTTATACGTGATTAAACTTTACTATGTTTTTCAACTGATACAAACAACTTTAGTATCAATGGATTTGAGCTGAACTTTTATGTCAAATTGATTGTTAGATCGAATTTGACTGTCCTAAGCTCTGATACCTATTGTTAGGATCTGAGTTTGTGTGATTGTGTTGTTTAATTAAATGAATAATGAAAGAAGATAGATCAAAGGATAATTTCAGCAGAATTTGAAGATAAACTTTATAACACAATCAAAGAAGAATAGTTTTCAACAAACATGATTCCATTAGTCAAAAGATTGTATCGATTACAAAAGTTTAACTATGCATGCATGTATACTAAACTCCCCCTCAGCCTGAGCTCACTAGTTTGTTCGTACAAGATGATTGATGAAAGAGAGCTAATAGAACAGTACATGTACTGTACAGTACATGTACAGTTCTATTTATAGTACAAATCTAACCAATGAGTATCTAAGTTGATGTCACCTAGACAATGACATCTAACAGACTAACAACCTCTAAGCATTGATACTAATAAACACTGTTACATTTAATGACTGATATACTAAGTGCTGATGCTCCTATCCGCTATTAATGCTGAACCACTGATGTAGCTGAGCAGTGCTTTCCTCTTAGGTTGATCAGGCCTTTGAATCAGCAGTATTTTGGACTTCAACAGGGGTATGATAATCATTAGTTGATAAGTCTTCATCAGTCTTTGTAACCAGCAGTCTTTAGAGAACATTTGTTGAGTAGATCAGTCTTTAGGATGATCAGCTGATAGAAACACTGTCATTGGAAGGAACTTAGAACATGCACTGCTTATTGAGGATCAACTGTTTGAGAACCAGTTTTGGCTTTCTGTATCATCTGTTCTTCAAGGTTTGATGACATGGGCCAACAATAATCAACCAAAATACTGGCTTTTTTGCATATAATGACAAGTAATCTTTGTTAAAAACAAGAAAAGCCCTTAAAACATTCATAAGTATGTCGGTTTTTAGGGCTTTTGTTTACAACCCTAAATCAAATACATGTTCACCACAAACATTTTAATACAAGATACACGAACATGAAACATACCTTATTATCATTGAAATCATTTGGCTTGCAAGCCTAAACTCATTTACATGTTCAGCTCAACAGCAGATCGTCGGGAATGAAGGCAGAGTTTGTTGTATTGTTATTGACGGATGATGAGAGAGGAAAGAGTATAACTAAAGTATCTTTTTGGAGTTTAATTTTTGTGTTTGAAGATCTTATTGGGAAATCTTTAAAGTTGAATTTTCCTGGTATGGGGATACGTGCATGCAATTGAAAGTTTGAATATAAAAGAGACTACAAGTCCAAACTATAGTCATTGGCTTTATTTTTGTGATTGATGTTAGTGTACCTGTGTATACGTTACAATTTGATCAAGTGAACCAAGTTTCCAAAATTATCCCTTCTATTCTCTTTTTAAATTTCCCATTTTTTTATAATGAAGACAATGAGATTATTTGTCATCATCAAAATTGAGCCATAGTGAAAGTTCTGGATTCAGCGGGCTTAGATGGAAGTTTGGATAGGGTAGAATTAATTCTGTAGAAATCTTGCTAGATTAGTCATAAGTAGAAGATTCCATGTCATACTGAAAGTGTGACAACCCGAAATCTCAAGGTCCTTCCTCTATGCATCACTTGTTTCACAATCCTGTTTTCACAATTCTTTTACGTTGTAACATGTGCACAATATATGAATGATTAAAGTATTACAAAGTTTGGTTGTTACATGAAAACTTAGGAGTTGTTTAATGATTAGACATAACGTGTTCATCTTTCTTAACTTTGGGCCGCACACCACACTTAGGTCGACAAAGATATCAAGTCGACGAAGAACTGGTTCTTCATTGACTGTCTTTGACGAAGAATTAGGGTTCTTCGTCACAACCACTCCTCGACAAAGAAGGTTCTTCACCAAGAAGGTCTTTCGCCAAAAGGGCTCTCGGCCCAGGTTCATTCATGGCCTAGAATGGGCCCGACTGTTATTTTGTTTGCATAACCTGCGAAACTTAAACATCAAACCATAAAGTTCTCTCTCCCTCTCCTCCGTGTGCAACGGCAATTTTGGGTCCCGAAGCCTTTCATCTCAAACAAACTAATCACTTCGATATCACGGTTAGTGTCTATCATTGTTAGTTGCTAGAATCTTGATGTTGTGACTTTATGTAAAACTAGGGTTTCATCTATAAGATCGTAAATCTAGAATATGTGATTGATTATGGTGTTAAACTATGTTGGATTTAGTGATTAGAAACTTGGGGTTAACTAACTGATAGATTTGTTCGATTAGCATAATGATTCACATGATAAGTTGTTAGTTATGATTTGTATGATGAGTGGCAACTGTTAAGTTTTGAATGGATTGGGGTGGTTGATGATTGTTCATAATTAGGGTGCATAATCATGGTTAAAAAGTGTCGTTTAATCTGATTGGAAAACTGTCAAACTTGTTAGCATCTGTTATGGCTGAAACTAAGGGAATTGTAACCGTCTGATGAGGGCAACGACGAAAGACTCCCCCCACGAAAAATGTAATTGACGAAGAACCTGGTTCTTCGTTGACTGGTTCTTGACGAACCACTAGGGTTCTTCGTCGCACACATTCTCGACGAAGAATAGTTCTTCAGCATTAGCGTTCTTCGCCATGGAGGCATCCCATGAAAAACTGGTTCTTCGTGAAGATGATGCTAGTGAACAATCAAACAGAACAGTTTAAACAGCAAATGTGTTCGCATAACATAAGGTCTTGAATAGTTTATGATGTGTAAGAGGATGAATGTTTATGTTTATAAAGTTTTATTTGATGCATGTTAATTATGAATGAGGAACCTGATTTGGCTCGTGTGAGTAGCAAACTCACCTGTTAAGTGTTGTTATGTGACATGCACGTGAGATGTGGACTTGTATGAGATTTGAGTACTGGCTATATGTTATACGGTGATCTTTGCGGTGAATGCAATCTGTGAAAATTATTGACTTAATTGATTACGAAACTGATATTATTGGTAAACACGATAGGGTTTGGTTGACCAACTTGGAACGGGTAACTCAATATACCGAGCAAAACTAAGGTGAGTTCATTTCTCTTGAGCATGCATCCCGGTGGGTGGGACAATCAAATGGGAATTCCTGAGAGGAATAATGTCACACCCAGACCGCGTTAAAACAACAAACCGCGGCGGAATCGTCAGGGAGTGTCGTAGCAGAATCATTGTTTCACAACACATGGATAAAAGTTCTGTTTTATTGAATTAAGGTTATTACATTGTATCGAAACTAGAAACAAAACATGAACAAATTAACTTCCATTATTATTAAGCCACTAAGGCCTCGTCCATTCCTATGTGAACATGCACCAATATCATCATCAAACATCATCAACTATGGTACCTGAAACATATGTGAAAATACGTCAGCATAAAAATGCCAGCGAGTACATAGGTTTTATGTGAGTGTCAAATTCATGGCTCGTTAACATGTTGCAATACCTTATTAAAAACCTTGTTTTCAAAATTGTATAGTGTTGCAACATAATTAACCAACTCAAATCAAGTTGGTTATAATTTATAAAATCTCGCAACCATAAATCTTAACTCAAAACATTTGTTTAAGTAAACCCAGATTTGTTTTTGTAATAAAACTCGAATGGTTTATATTGTTATAAAAACCTTGTAATATAACTTTGTTTTGATAACCTTTGCCCAAGTGATCTAGATAACGTAACGATATATAATGTGTTAAAAGCACTTATATATAGGAAGTACCAATGGCGTATCCACCATGCTTTTATCACATTACACCTGCCCCGTTACCTAATCACTTCCCTAACCCAATGGTTCAAACAGTTCACATAAATCAAACACTTCCAAATGGTTCACCTAGATCAAACAGTTCCAACAGTTCACATGGATCAAACAGTTCCAAATGGTTCACATGGATCAAACAGTTCCAAATGGTTCAAACAGTTCAAGTGTTTCACATAGTAATATAAACCATAGCATTTGTTTAAGAGACTCGAAATCATTTAGCACATATGAGTAACCCCAAAACAGTTTAAAACGGTAAAAAAGGGGAACTATGTACTCACTTGAGGATGCTTAGAAGTCTTGAATAACAACCAAGCAAAGCTAGAGGGGTCACAGAATCAAATGGCACCTAATATAGGTAACTATGTAAATAAACCGGACCTAAATTGGAAGATCAGATAGGATGAGGTTTCGTAAACCAAATGAGTATTGGAACTCATATGATACGGTTTAGAAAACAGGTTTTGATATCAAAACAAAGGGTTTTGATACCCAAGAATAGTTTAGTTGCAAAATACGCATAAATACGCATTTTGATCGAAACTATGACTCATCACTACGCCTAATCAACGTGGTAATCAGTAGCTATAGTCACACAGGATTATAACCATCGTGATTACGCTCACATTGCAAAGTTCAAACGAACTTTGTGTTGACTAAAGACTGGTCAAAGCAGAAAGTCAAACATTGTTTGACTTTCACGCTCGAAAAGCAATAAAAGCACGAAAGAAGCTTACAAAGGGTCCAAGCTAGGGAGAACTTGATCTATAACATTCAGGTATGAAGCAAAGGCTTTAACTTAGAGCATTAATCAGATCAAGGGTGCAGAAAATGGAATCAGGGCATGGGTATATATAGTTTTCAGTAAACCGTTAGAATCGTTTCTCGCATTTCATGCTTTGATCATGACCCTTCATGTGGGCACATGGTTTTCAAAACCAATGGGACATTAAAAACCATCAAAATCTAGCCCATAGAGTGCAAAACTTGGGGTTAAAAACCATCAAAACCAGCCCAAATGACCAGATGCAATGTTTCTGTCTGAAGGTCTGTCACGCCCCGCGTAAGCATAGGCTCAGGCTTACGCGCCCCTCCTGGTAAGTTTGACAGATTTACAGTTTTAGCCCCTACATGCCCAAAACTTGGTTTTCGATGCATACTTGACACGTGTAAGCCCCGTTAACCCCATTTCAAAGCACTAAAATGATGTTAAAGTATAGGGAACTTAAAATATGCTCAAAAACATATCGGATGTCGGTTCGTTTGGTCGTACGGTTGCGTTATTCGGTTAATTACGATGGAAATCGTAACGAACGCAAAAACGATCCAAATTAAGCGACGAATGGTATTTTGTCATGCCAATCACTAAAATAAAATATTCTAATGATTACATAAATTTTTGGATGTCTGGATATATTCAGAACGTAAGATATGCGCGAAAATGCAAACTTATGCACTTTTTGACGATTTTAGTCCCTGTTTGACCAAAAGGTTTATTTCTTGCACACCGAACCCCTCAAAGCCTATTTCTAAGCTATGTAGAGGACATTTATGGTATGTTTAACTTATGGTCATGTTCCGGAATGTTCGTTACAGTACGAATCGGCATACTTTCGCAACTTGTCGAAATTAGTCCCTGTAAACGAATAAACTTGATTTCGACACACCAAACCCTCCAAAACTTATTTCTAAGTTATGTAAAGGTTATTTAAGGTATGTTAAGCCTATTTCACTATTCTGAAGCATTTTTTGCATTAGACTGATTATGTTTACGCATCAGTTTGCGTATAACCTTCCGGAAAGCGATTTAAAGCTCGAAAACGAACAAGAATTGATATGTGCAAATGATACACATATTTATACAAATCCCAAGTATGAAACACAATATTTCATTGATCTGGTATTTGTTTGATGGTTGAAGTGACACAGATGTCACAATCTCCCCTACTTTTGGAAATTTTGTCCCGAAATTTTATTCGTAGGAGTTTGTCTATGACGGTTGTGTTAAATAATTGTCTTGCATGGAATCTAGGGTGTCATCTATTTGCGTAGAGTAACCCATCAGAGATATGCAAGGCATAATCTTGTCATTTTCCAGTGGATATACTTTAAAGCGAAAAATGAGTGCATGATTCATTTTTCCTTAACAGGTACATCATCAGAAGTGGAAATGAGGGAATAAGGATATTCATTTCCTTCAACGAATATTCTTCCGAAGCGAAAATGAACGGATTGAGTCATTTTCCTAGATGGGTTCTTCGTCAGAAATGGAAATGAAGGAATAATCAAAAGGATATTCATTTCCCTCAACGGATATTCTTAAGAAGCGAAAATAAACAGATTGAGTCATTTTCCTCAACGGGTTCTTCATCAGAAATGGAAATGAAGGGGTAAACAAAAGGATATTCATTTCCCTCAACGAATATTCTTCAGAAGCGAAAATGAACAGATTTAGTCATTTTCCTCAATGGGTTCTTCGTCAGAAATGGAAATGAAGGGATAAACAAAAGGATATTCATTTCCCTCAACGGATATTCTTTCAGAAGCGAAAATGAACAGATTGAGTCATTTTCCTCAACGGGTTCTTCGTCAGAAATGGAAATGAAGGGGTAAAAAAAAGGATATTCATTTCCCTCAACGGATATTCTTCAGAAGCGAAAATGAACAGATTGAGTCATTTTCCTCAACGGGTTCTTCGTCAGAAATGGAAATGAAGGGGTAAACAAAAGGATATTCATTTCCCTCAACGGATATTCTTCAGAAGCGAAAATGAACAGACTGAGTCATTTTCCTCAACGGGTTCTTTGTTAGAAATGGAAATGAAGGGGTAAACAAAAGAATATTCATTTCCCTCAATGGATATTCTTTCAGAAGTGGAAAATGAATAGCTAGTTCATTTTTCCTCAACGGGTGCTTCATCAGAAATGGAAATGAATAAAGTTAATTCTAGATGCATGACAAAACTTGTTGTGGTTTCTGTGCACTGAATTCCATAATTATATATGCATCCATAATTGCGTAATTCTTTGCATAGTATTCACAGTTTGTTTCATAATGTGAAGAGGATAGAATTTGAACAAGCTCGAGACAACTTTGATTAGGTCAACACATAAACACATAAACACATAATTGTTTTCTTGGTTATTAATTTGTTATCAGTTTGTTATTTGATTTAACTTGTTGTCGATTTGAACATGGGTATTCAAGGTACACCAGGAACCCAGTCGATGGACTTCAACGTCCTCAAGAATCTATCTGAAAAGATAGGATGATCTTCCAAAAATTCGATTTCGTTTACAAGGAAACGTAACATTCGAATTAAGGTACACGACAATAAAGGACTTACGGAAACACCCTTAGGTACCCTATTAAGGATTTATAGTGATACTTTGAGTATTTGTCCAGAGTTGTAACTTGCGCCTTGTACTTCGTTTCCTTGGAAGAAACGGGTACCTAGGATTTTCATGGAAAACCAAGAGATCATAAAATGGAAGAATTTTGGGAGTAGTCTGTTCTTCAAGGAATACGGTTCCTTAATTGTCGGTATTGTAGGGGATTTATTGTTTATACATGCAACCACATTTGTACATTGCAATGTAAATAAAAGATCTATTTATAAACAACAACAACAACAACTGTTTCATAGACCATGATAACAAAAGAAATAGTACATAAGGCTCGATTATTTCTAAACAGCGTCATCTTCTAGTTGGCCAAATGCTCATCCCTGCGCTGGATTTGCATTAGCAAGCTTTGGGCAATTCTTTCGGAAATGGCCCATCTCGCCACAGTTGTAACAAGACCCTGGTGGAAAACAAGCTTGAGCAGGATTGTTGTCAGCTTGATTTGGTGCAGCTGCAGCTCGGCAAACCCTCGCTGTATGACCTATAAGTCTACAAATTAGGCATTTGCAGCACTTCACACTGACATGATGGTGAAGGTTACATTGGTTGCACAAGGGTGCAGTTCCATGGTATGGCATCCTAGCAGGGGGTTGAGCTGGTTGGTTGGGGATAGCTTGATCATTGTGAGCAATCACGGTGAAGTTCTGGGAAGCCTTTCGCTTCTTGGACTTCTTGGAGGATTCAGTCTGTTCATCCTTTGGTTTCGATTCCTCGATCAGTTTCTTATCACCCTTTCGAAAAAGTTTACCTTTCCTGATCTGAGATTCAGTCAAGGTAGCGGATAGCTCAATGGCCTGTCTAACTGTAGTGGGGTTGCTACCAGTAACAATGTCTTGTACTGAGTCAGGGAGGCCATCAATGTACTTTTCGATTGCCTTATCCAAAGGCATAACCATGTTCGGGCATAATAGACTTAAGTCCTCATAACGGTCCGTGTAAGCTCGATGCTCACCACTATCTTGCTTAAGATTTTCGAATTCCCTTTCCAATGCCCTAATCTCATGACGAGGACAGAATTCCCTCATCGTTAGAGCTCGAAGCTCTTCCCATGTTTGAGCCAGTGCCACATCGGCACCCATATCCCTCATCACACCATTCCACCATGTTAAAGCTTGTTTCTCAAAGACACTAGATGCGAATTCAACCTTTCGCTTGTTTGGACACTGAACATGTCTGAAGGTGCTCTCTAGACGCTCGAACCATTGCGGAAGTGCAGTTGCTCCTTGAGACCCAGAAAATTTTGATAGCTTAGCTGAGTTGAACGTCTTGAAGTTACAGGGAGCATTATTGTTGTTATTGTAGACTTGGTTAACTTGAGCAATGAAGTTTGGGAGTACAGCAGCCAGTTGCTGTGTGATGATAGCTGCCAGTTCTTCATTAGGTATCTGATTGTCGCGTCGTGGAGGCATTCTAAAAGAGGAAGCATTGGAGAAAACAAGTGAAATGGTATTGGGTAAGAATAGGATGTTACAATTTCCGACCAAAAAGCATGGGTGATGGTCATTTGTTCGAACCATGAAACAAACAAACGACACACAAAAACTGAATCAAAGAAAATAGGTACTCATAATGTATCGCGAAGATATGCTTTAGTGTCACACCCCGACCACGTAGAACATACAAAACATGGCGGAAACGTCGGGGAGTGTTGTAACAGAATCAATTGTTTCAAATCCATGGTAAATGAAGTTTCGTTTTATAAATCAAACATGAAAGTTTACATTGTCTGAACAAGAATCAAAGTGTACATAACATAAATTAACTAGTTCTTGTCTCATTTTAAGTCACTAAGGCACAGGTCCGCCTAAGTATGTCTTGATAAGTCCTATGCATCATCTCCTGAAAACACATGTGAAAATAGGTACGTCAGCATAAAAATGCCTGTGAGATACATTGGTTTTGTGAAAACGGAATTCATGACTTGAGTTGGAGAAAATGTTTAGTCATGAACCTCGTATTTTGCTTTGTCTTGTAAATCATTTGAAAAACGGTAAGATCAAATGATATGTATAAATAAGAGAACAATGCCTGTTTAACTGAATGACCATGTAAAAAGAGTTTGTATAAGATTTGTTGTTTGTAAATCAATGTCTTGTGAAAAGCGTGTTATTTGTATAAAATGTTCTATGTCTCAAATTGAAATGATTCAAATAACGCTACGATATATAATACCATACAAACACTTATATATAGGAAGTACCAGCGGCGTATCCACCATGCTTGCATCATATTACACATGCCTCGTTACTTAAATCACTTACCCAAACCAAACCATCAAGATGAAATGTTTAACAACGGTAGAAATGTTCATGTATAGTCAAATGTCTATTGTCAAATGTAATTCATGTCAACGGATATAACTGGTTTACACGGTTCAATGGTTACAGACGGTTCATGAAATCAAAAGGGGTAAGACGGTTCACATAGTCAAATGGTTACAACGGTTCAAAATGTAGGGTAATGTGTTTATATGTTGGATGAGCATATGCAACAGAAATGTAATGTGAAACAATGTACTACCTATGCACACAATGGGCGTACGTAGCATGAAATGTATTGTAGAGTACAATGGTTCAAAATATAGTATACCGTGTTCATATGCTGGATGAGCATATGCAACAGATATGAAGTGTGAAACAATGTACTACGTATGCACACAATGGGCGTACGTAGCATGAAATGTATTGTAGAGTACAACGGTTCAAAAGGTAGAATAATGTGTTCATATGCTGGATGAGCATATACAACAGATATGCAATGTGAAACAATGTACTACGTATGCACCCAATGGGCGTACGTAGCATGAAATGTATTGTAGAGTACAACGGTTCAAAATGTAGTATACTGTGTTCATATGCTGGATGAGCATATGCAACAGATATGCAATGTGAAACAATGTACTACGTATGCACACAATGGGCGTACGTAGCATGAAATGTGATGTAAAGCAATGTACTAAGTACGCACACAATGGGCATACATAGCATAAACACAATGAAATCATGTACTATATATGTACTATCGAACATAGCAGTATATGATGTGAAAACCGGAAAGCATGAAAGTAGCAAGTAGGCACATGTGTTTCACCCCAAAACAGTTTGGAAAACAGTAAAAGAGGGGTTCAATGTACTCACCTGAGATTGCTTTGAATTCCTTGTATAATAACCAGATAATGCTAGAGCTCACGGGATATCAAACGGCACCTAATAGGTAGCTATATTAATATACCGGACCAAAATCGGAGGGTCGGATAGTATGCGGGTTCGTAAACCAAACGAGTATGGAGACTCGTGTAATATGGTTTAACAAAGCCTACATACTAAAATGAAACCTAACCTAAGTGATTACGCCCCATCATGACCCGTTTAGGTAGCTTAGGCTACCCTAACGCGTCGTTCGCGTAGAACGCGTCTGGAACGCCTAACATCGTGACCACAAGGTATAACCTCGGAAGGTTATAGCTATGGTCACCTAATGTGTTTGGTCGGATCCTAAAGATCGACCAAATGGGTCGGGTTCGAAAGTATAAGCGATGGTTTAGATCGCTTACCTTACGACCCTGTATAAGCACTAAACTAAAAGTGACGAGCTAAGCATGTTAGAACATGCTTAACTAAGTTTAGAAAACAGGTTTGACATCAAAACAAACGGCTTTGATGCTCACGAGTAGTTTGGTTACAAAATATGCAAGAATGCACATTTTGGCCGAAACTATGACCCGTCACTGAGCCTAGTTAACGTGGTGATCAGTAGGTATAGTCACTACGGACTATAACCATCGTGATCACGCTCACGTTATGAAGTTCCATGAACTTCGCATCGACCATAAGCTGGTCAATGCAGAAAGTCAACAAAATGTTGACTTTCGGACTCGAAAAGCGATAAAAGAGCGAAAGAAGACTTACGGAAGGTCCCCGAGTGCTAATCTAGATCAAATAGCTCAGGTATGGAACAATGGTTCCAACTTAGAGCCTTAAGATCAGATTTTGTGGGTTTTTGGAACAAAGGGGGGGTATTTATAGGAAAAGTGGAACCGTTAGGATCGTTTATCGAATATCGTGCCGCGATCTCGAGCGTACACTTGTCAAATTCTTGTGGTAAGTCAGAACTTGGCCCTTGGCTCCTGATTGGGTGAAAGGGCATTGCCCCTTGATCGAACGAAAGGCCAAACTGCATTAAATGCAAAGATTTTTCTGTCTGACAGTCTCACGCGCCCCGCGTAAGGATTTGGTAAATCCTTACGCGCCCCGCCTAAGGTTCCCAGATCAGAATTTACAATTTTGGTCCCTGCACTTCAGAAACACGTATTTTGGCCCATTTTTGGCACGTTTAAGCCCCGTTAACCTCATTTCAAGGCTCTAAGATGAAGTTAAAGTGTAGGGGACATGAAATATGCTCAAAAATATTCCGGATGTCGGTTCGTTTGGCCGTACGATTGCGATGTTCGCTTAATTACGACGGAATGCGCATAAGCGCGAAAGACGATCCAAATGACGCGACGAATGGATTTTTCTCATGCCCAACACTAAGGCATAATATAAGGATGCTTACATAAATTTTTGGATGTCCGGATGTATTCAGAACGTAAGTTATGCGCGAAAGTGCAAACTTGTGCACTTTTTGACACTTTTAGTCCCTGAATGATCCAAAAGTTTGTTTTAGCATACCAAACACCTCAAAGCCTATTTCTAAGCTATGTAGAGGATATTTAGGGTATGTTTAACTTATGAACATGTTCCGGAATGTTCGTTACAGTTCAAATTGGCATACTTTCGCAGTTTGTCAAGTTTAGTCCCTGTAAGCGAATTAACTTGTTTTTGCTATACCCAAGCCTTCAAAACTTATTTCTAAGTTATGTAAAGGTTATTTAAGGTATGTTGAGTATATGTTGATGTTCCGGAGTATTTGTCTCATTAAACTGAGTACGTTTACGCACCAGTTTGCGTATAATGCTCTAGAAAGCAACGTAGAGTTTGAAATTGAACAATAATTGATATGTGCAAAACATACACATATTTATACAAGATCCCAAGTATGAAATACAATATTTCATCGGCTTGGTATTTGTTTGATGGTCGCGGTGACACAGGTGTCACAGTCTCCCCTACTTTAGGAAATTTCGTCCCGAAATTTATTCGTAGGAGTCTATTTGTGAATTTGCCAAATAACCACCAATGATATGTAAGGCAATATCTTGTCATTTCCTTAACGGTCATTCTTCCGAAACGAAAATGAACAGACGGGTCATTTTCAATGGTTGCTTCATCAGAATTGGAAATGAAGGATTACACAACGGATATTCATTTCCTCAACGGATAATCTTCAGAAACGAAAATGAACAAACGGGGTCATCTTCAACGGTTGCTTCCTCAGAGTTGGAAATGAAGTATTACACAACGGATATTCATTTCCTCAACGGATAATCTTCAGAAACGAAAATGAACTAACGGAGTCATCTTCAACGGTTGCTTCCTCAGAGTTGGAAATGAAGGATTACACAACGGATATTCATTTCCTCAACGGATAATCTTCAGAAACGAAAATGAACAAACGGGGTCATCTTCAACGGTTGCTTCCTCAGAGTTGGAAATGAAGTATTACACAACGGATATTCATTTCCTCAACGGATAATCTTCAGAAACGAAAATGAACTAACGGAGTCATCTTCAACGGTTGCTTCCTCTGAGTTGGAAGTGAAGGATTACACAACGGATATTCATTTCCTCAACGGATAATATTCAGAAACGAAAATGAACAAACGGGGTCATCTTCAACGGTTGCTTCCTCAGAGTTGGAAATGAAGTATTACACAACGGATATTCATTTCCTCAATGGATAATCTTCAGAAACGAAAATGAACTAACGGAGTCATCTTCAACGGTTGCTTCCTCAGAGTTGGAAATGAAGGATTCCACAACGGATATTCATTTCCTCAACGGATAAATCTTCAGAAACGAAAATGAGCAAATGGGGTCATCTTCAACGGGTATTCTTCAGATTTGGAAATGAAGGATAAACGGATATTCATTTCCTCAACGGATAAATCTTCAGAACGAAAATGAACAAACGGAGTCATTTTCCTCGACGGGTATTCTTCAGATTTGGAAATGAAGGATAAACGGATATTCATTTCCTCAACGGATATTCTTCAGAAGTGAAAAATGACTAGCTAGTTCATTTTTCCTCAACGGATGCTTCATCAGAATTGGAAATGAATAGGGTTAACTCTAGACACATGACAGAACTTGCTGTGATTTCTGTGCACTAAATTCCATAATTATGTATGCATCCATAATTACGTAATCCCTTGCACAGTCCGCACAATTTGTTTTGTAATGTTTTGGGGAAGGATATCAAACTTGTGACGAGGGTGACTAGACTTCCATCGGTTCCTTTTAATTAGATCGACAGGGGATCCTCTTGGTTGGGCCACCAAGGAGTCCTTTCAGCTATATCATCACATGATATCCCTAACCAGATTTTTGGATGAATCTGTTTAGCTAGACCACTCAAGGGGTCTAATTATGAAGTAGTACTTTATAATCCGAGGGACTTAACTATAACATAGAAGTCCATTGAGGATTTTAAGTAATACCTTTGGGCATCCTACTATGAATCTCTTGTACACGGATATGTAAGATTCTACGAAGATTTGGATAACATAATTTGGATCACACAACAATACATAAGGAAACACATAAGCACATAGTCACATAATTGTTTAATTTGATCATAATTTGTTATTAACTTGCTATCGATTGAATACGGATATGGAAACCTGTCGACGGATCTCAATGTTCACTGGAATCTATCTGAGAAGATAGAAAGATCTCCCAAAATTCGATTTTTGATTACAAGGAATCACCACATTCGAATGAAGGTATACAACAATTAAAGACTTACGGGAAATTCCTAGGTACCCTATTAAGGATTTATAGTGGTACCTTGGGTATTCGTCTTGTGTTGTAACCTGCGCCTTGTACTTCGTTTCCTTAGAATAAACGGGTACTTAGGAATTCCGTGGAAGACGCAAGCGATTATAGAATGGGAGAATTTTGGGGGTAGTTTGTTCTTCAAGGAATACGGTTCCTTGATTGTCGGTATTGCAAGGGATATGTCGTTTATACATGCAACCATCGAAATACATTGCAATGTAAATGAAAGATTTATTTATAAACAATGATATCAACTGTTCCTTGGATCTTGACAACAAAAGAAACTTAATACATAAGACATGATTATTTCTAAACGATGTTGTCTTCTAGTCAGTCGGGTGATCATCCTTGTGCTGGATTTGCATTAGCAAGCTTTGGGCAATTTCTTCGGAAATGACCCATCTCGCCACAGTTGAAACAAGAACCTGGTAGGAAACGACCTTGAGCGGGATTGTTGCCAGCTTGGTTTGGTGCAGCTGCAGCTGGGCAGATTCTTGTTGTATGGCCTATGAGTCCACAAGTTTGGCATTTGCGGCACTGTACATTGGCGTGATGATGGAGGCTACATTGGTTGCACAAGGGTGCAGTTCCATTGTATGGTTTTCTAGCAGGGGGTTGAGCTGGTTGGTTGGGGACGGCTTGACCATTGTGAGCGACCACGGCGAAGTTCTGAGAAGCCTTTCGCTTCCTTGACTTCTTAGGAGATTCAGTCTGTTCATCCATGGTCTTTGATTCCTCGATTGGGTTCGATTCCCCGGCTGATTTCTTGTCACCTTTTCGAAAAAGTTTATGCTTTCTGATCTGCGATTCAGTCAAGGTTGCAGATAGCTCAATGGCCTGACGGAGTGTGGTAGGGTTGCTACCAGTGACAATGTCTTGTACCGAGTCAGGCAGGCCGTCGATGTACCTTTCGATAGCCTTGTCGAGTGGGGCGACCATAGTCGGGCAAAGTAGACTCAACTCCTCAAACCTATCAGTATATGCCCTGTGTTCGCCACTATCTTGTTTCAAATCATCAAACTCCTTCTCCAACGCTCGTTGTTCATGACGAGGACAAAACTCTCTCATCATAAGTGCTCTCAGTTCAGCCCATGTTTGTGCTAGAGCAACATCTGCACCACGGTCTCTCATTACCCCGTTCCACCATGTAAGAGCCCTCTTCTGAAACACACTCGAAGAAAACTCGACCTTGCGATTTTCCGGACACTGCACGTGGCGAAAGGTATTCTCGATGCTCTCGAACCATTGGAGAAGCCCAGTTGCTCCCTCAGAACCACTAAACTTGAGTGGTTTAGCCGAGTTAAAGTTCTTGAAATTTCATGTACCATTGTTGTTGTTGTTGGCTTGGTTCCATTGAGCAAAGAGGTTTGGGAATTGAGCAGCCATCTGCTGCGCAATAATTTCTGCCAGCTCGGCAGTTGCTATCTGGTGTTCGCGTCGAGGAGGCATTCTAAAAGAGGAAAACATGAAAGGAAACAAATAAAATGGTATTGGGTAAGAATAGGATGTTACAATCACTGACCATAATCACGGTTGATGGTCACTTGTTTGAATCATGAAGCAAACAAACAACACCAGGGCTGAATCAAAGCAAATAGATCCTCATAGTGTATCGCGAAGACATGCTCGCCTATAAGTGGACACTCACCCCAAGAGTTCCCAGGTAAGAGTGACTGGTCCGATTATGCGGATTTGTACGAACACTCTAACCTTAGACAGAAAACCCAGGGTACAGGCATTCACCCTTCCAGTTCGCACGTGTTCACACTATTTAGGACCCAAAACTTTGACGGGAGTTTTGAAAATTCAAAGGGGTTCAAAACCTTATAACAAAGGGTTCAAAACCTTACAATAGAGGGTTCAAAACCTAGTAATCAATCATCCTAGAACAGATGATTAGCTTTCAAGGCGGTTTTGAAATTTATGTTCTTGTTGTGGTCGTCGCCTAAGGGTAGGTGACGGTATTGTTTTGTGACTAAACGCAAGTAAACTCGCGTTAGGTCCCTAGGAAGGTTATAGACTAGGTCAAAGCATTACTAATAACCTAATTCCCTATAACCATTGGCTCTGATACCATCTTTTCTGTCACACCCCGACCACGTAGAACATACAAAACGTGGCGGAAACGTCGGGGAGTGTTGTAACAGAATCAATTGTTTCAAATCCATGGTAAATGAAGTTTCGTTTTATAAATCAAACATGAAAGTTTACATTGTCTGAACAAGAATCAAAGTGTACATAACATAAATTAACTAGTTCTTGTCTCATTTTAAGTCACTAAGGCACAGGTCCGCCTAAGTATGTCTTGATAAGTCCTATGCATCATCTCCTGAAAACACATGTGAAAATAGGTACGTCAGCATAAAAATGCCTGTGAGATACATTGGTTTTGTGAAAACGGAATTCATGACTTGAGTTGGAGAAAATGTTTAGTCATGAACCTCGTATTTTGCTTTGTCTTGTAAATCATTTGAAAAACGGTAAGATCAAATGATATGTATAAATAAGAGAACAATGTCTGTTTAACTGAATGACCATGTAAAAAGAGTTTGTATAAGATTTGTTGTTTGTAAATCAATGTCTTGTGAAAAGCGTGTTATTTGTATAAAATGTTCTATGTCTCAAATTGAAATGATTCAAATAACGCTTCGATATGTAATACCATACAAACACTTATATATAGGAAGTACCAGCGGCGTATCCACCATGCTTGCATCATATTACACATGCCTCGTTACTTAAATCACTTACCCAAACCAAACCATCAAGATGAAATGTTTAACAACGGTAGAAATGTTCATGTATAGTCAAATGTCTATTGTCAAATGTAATTCATGTCAACGGATATAACTGGTTTACACGGTTCAATGGTTACAGACGGTTCATGAAATCAAAAGGGGTAAGACGGTTCACATAGTCAAATGGTTACAACGGTTCAAAATGTAGGGTAATGTGTTTATATGCTGGATGAGCATATGCAACAGAAATGTAATGTGAAACAATGTACTACCTATGCACACAATGGGCGTACGTAGCATGAAATGTATTGTAGAGTACAATGGTTCAAAATATAGTATACCGTGTTCATATGCTGGATGAGCATATGCAACAGATATGAAGTGTGAAACAATGTACTACGTATGCACACAATGGGCGTACGTAGCATGAAATGTATTGTAGAGTACAACGGTTCAAAAGGTAGAATAATGTGTTCATATGCTGGATGAGCATATACAACAGATATGCAATGTGAAACAATGTACTACGTATGCACCCAATGGGCGTACGTAGCATGAAATGTATTGTAGAGTACAACGGTTCAAAATGTAGTATACTGTGTTCATATGCTGGATGAGCATATGCAACAGATATGCAATGTGAAACAATGTACTACGTATGCACACAATGGGCGTACGTAGCATGAAATGTGATGTAAAGCAATGTACTAAGTACGCACACAATGGGCATACATAGCATAAACACAATGAAATCATGTACTATATATGTACTATCGAACATAGCAGTATATGATGTGAAAACCGGAAAGCATGAAAGTAGCAAGTAGGCACATGTGTTTCACCCCAAAACAGTTTGGAAAACAGTAAAAGAGGGGTTCAATGTACTCACCTGAGATTGCTTTGAATTCCTTGTATAATAACCAGATAATGCTAGAGCTCACGGGATATCAAACGGCACCTAATAGGTAGCTATATTAATATACCGGACCAAAATCGGAGGGTCGGATAGTATGCGGGTTCGTAAACCAAACGAGTATGGAGACTCGTGTAATATGGTTTAACAAAGCCTACATACTAAAATGAAACCTAACCTAAGTGATTACGCCCCATCATGACCCGTTTAGGTAGCTTAGGCTACCCTAACGCGTCGTTCGCGTAGAACGCGTCTGGAACGCCTAACATCGTGACCACAAGGTATAACCTCGGAAGGTTATAGCTATGGTCACCTAATGTGTTTGGTCGGATCCTAAAGATCGACCAAATGGGTCGGGTTCGAAAGTATAAGCGATGGTTTAGATCGCTTACCTTACGACCCTGTATAAGCACTAAACTAAAAGTGACGAGCTAAGCATGTTAGAACATGCTTAACTAAGTTTAGAAAACAGGTTTGACATCAAAACAAACGGCTTTGATGCTCACGAGTAGTTTGGTTACAAAATATGCAAGAATGCACATTTTGGCCGAAACTATGACCCGTCACTGAGCCTAGTTAACGTGGTGATCAGTAGGTATAGTCACTACGGACTATAACCATCGTGATCACGCTCACGTTATGAAGTTCCATGAACTTCGCATCGACCATAAGCTGGTCAATGCAGAAAGTCAACAAAATGTTGACTTTCGGACTCGAAAAGCGATAAAAAAGCGAAAGAAGACTTACGGAAGGTCCCCGAGTGCTAATCTAGATCAAATAGCTCAGGTATGGAACAATGGTTCCAACTTAGAGCCTTAAGATCAGATTTTGTGGGTTTTTGGAACAAAGGGGGGGGGGTATTTATAGGAAAAGTGGAACCGTTAGGATCGTTTATCGAATATCGTGCCGCGATCTCGAGCGTACACTTGTCAAATTCTTGTGGTAAGTCAGAACTTGGCCCTTGGCTCCTGATTGGGTGAAAGGGCATTGCCCCTTGATCGAACGAAAGGCCAAACTGCATTAAATGCAAAGATTTTTCTGTCTGACAGTCTCACGCGCCCCGCGTAAGGATTTGGTAAATCCTTACGCGCCCCGTCTAAGGTTCCCAGATCAGAATTTACAATTTTGGTCCCTGCACTTCAGAAACACGTATTTTGGCCCATTTTTGGCACGTTTAAGCCCCGTTAACCTCATTTCAAGGCTCTAAGATGAAGTTAAAGTGTAGGGGACATGAAATATGCTCAAAAATATTCCGGATGTCGGTTCGTTTGGCCGTACGATTGCGATGTTCGCTTAATTACGACGGAATGCGCATAAGCGCGAAAGACGATCCAAATGACGCGACGAATGGATTTTTCTCATGCCCAACACTAAGGCATAATATAAGGATGCTTACATAAATTTTTGGATGTCCGGATGTATTCAGAACGTAAGTTATGCGCGAAAGTGCAAACTTGTGCACTTTTTGACACTTTTAGTCCCTGAATGATCCAAAAGTTTGTTTTAGCATACCAAACACCTCAAAGCCTATTTCTAAGCTATGTAGAGGATATTTAGGGTATGTTTAACTTATGAACATGTTCCGGAATGTTCGTTACAGTTCAAATTGGCATACTTTCGCAGTTTGTCAAGTTTAGTCCCTGTAAGCGAATTAACTTGTTTTTGCTATACCCAAGCCTTCAAAACTTATTTCTAAGTTATGTAAAGGTTATTTAAGGTATGTTGAGTATATGTTGATGTTCCGGAGTATTTGTCTCATTAAACTGAGTACGTTTACGCACCAGTTTGCGTATAATGCTCTAGAAAGCAATGTAGAGTTTGAAATTGAACAATAATTGATATGTGCAAAACATACACATATTTATACAAGATCCCAAGTATGAAATACAATATTTCATCGGCTTGGTATTTGTTTGATGGTCGCGGTGACACAGGTGTCACATTTAGCCTATAAGTGGACACTCACCCCAAGAGTTCCCAGGTAAGAGTGACTTGTCCGATTATGTGGATTTGTACGAACTGTCACACCCCCAAAATCCACATGCGGAGTATCACCGCCTGGAGGCGTGACTGACCAGGATCAAGGAACTAATCATATTGAAAATAACGTTTAAAGATCCATGAAGACTGCAGGCGCGTTCATCAATCCAAAAGGTAAGGCTTGCACACTCTGTTCATAAGATCCATGAAGACTGCAAGCGCGTTCATCATGGTGCTCGTGCTCCTCCTGACTCTTAGAATAGATCAGGATGTCGCCAATGAAAACAATAACAAACTTGTCTAGGTAAGGCTTGCACACTCTGTTCATAAGATCCATGAAGACTGCAGGCGCGTTCATCAATCCAAAAGGCATGACCAGGAACTCGTAATGCCCATAACGAGTTCTGAACGCTGTCTTAGAGACATCCTCATCTCGAACTCTCAGTTGATGATAGCCTGACCTCAGATCAATCTTTGAGTAGTAGCTCGACCCTTGCAGCTGATCGAACAAGTCATCAATGCGTGGAAGTGGATAACGTTTCTTCACAGTCACTTTGTTGAGTTTGCGGTAGTCAATACACATCCTGAAGGTCGAATAACACTGGAGCTCCCCAGGGCGAAGGGCTAGGACGAATAAAACCCTTATCCAAGAGTTCTTGTAGTTGCGTTGATAGTTCTTCTAGTTCTGATGGAGCTAAACGATAAGGTGCTCGAGCTATCTGCGCTGCTCCAGGAGCTAGCTCGATTTGAAATTCAACCTAACGGTGGGGCGGAAGACCAGGTAGTTCCTCAGGAAATACCTAAGGATAGTCACGTACAACCAGGATATCTTTTATCTTCTTCTCTTTCTTCGAGGCGTCAGTAACGAAAGCTAAAATAGCAGTGTGGCCCTTTCGCAAACACTTCTGTGCCTCGAGAAAAGAAATGATGCCAACAACAGCACCACTCTTGTCGCCATGAATCACTAAAGGTTCTCCATCTGAACGAGGAATGCGGACGATCTTCTCCTGACAGAGGATCTCTGCTCGATGTTGCGATAACCAATCCATACCAATAACAATGTCGAAACTACCCAAAACAATAGGAATGAGGTCGATAGAGAAGGTCTGACCAGCTAAGATGAGATTACAACCCTTAACTACGTGTGTGGCCTCTAAACTTTTACCATTTGCTAACTCTACGACATGCTTGGTGCTCAAAGGGGTTGTGTGCGCTTAAGCTACTGACTAACTTTTAGAGACACATAGCTAGTATCGGCACCCGAATCAAATAAAACAGTAACAAAGAAGTCGTCGAGAAGAAACTTACCCATCACCACGTTATGATCATTCCTTGCATCACCCTGCCCAATCACAAACGCACGGCCCCGGGCGCCATTGTTTCCATTGTTTCCCCCGTTGTTGTTCCCATTGTTGTTCCCGTTGTTTCCCTGATTATTGTTGTTGTTATTCTGATTCTGATTTAACTGGGGGCAGTTTCTCTTGAAGTGACCTTCAGCACCACACTGAAAGCATCCCCTGTTACCCTGCTGCTGTTGCGGCTGATTCTGTGGAACTTGCTGTTGCTGTTGACGATTCTGATTCGCAGGTGACGCGCTCCTGCAATCTTTTGCTTCATGCCCAAACTTGTTACACCTCAGACAACGACCCTTGTTGCACTGCCCACTGTGATGCCTGTTGCATCGGTTGCACTTGGGGTGGTTTCCCTTGTATCCACCCTGCCCTTGACTACTAGAAGATTGCTGACTAGGACTCTGGTAGTCATCAGTCTTACGCTGCTGAGACTGAGACTGAGCTGATGTCGAGCCCTTGCTTGAAATCCCATCCTATTTACGCTTGTTGTCGCTGGGGGCATCAGAGGTAGTAGTAACTGTAGCAGTAACACCAATGCGCTTGGGCAACCTGTTCTGCTCGACTGCCTGATCAGTGAGACGATGAGCAAGTCGAGTGACTTGCTGGATGGTGGCGAGGTTTGCTGCTGTCACATGACTCTGGATCTCTGGCACTAAACCTTTGAGGTACAACTCGATTCGCTTGATGGGAGGATCCACCATAGTAGGACACAAAATTGCCAGCTCATTTGACCTTTTCGTATACGCTTCAATTTCTGACCCCGTCATCTTTAAGTTGAAGAATTCGACTTCAAACATGTGGATGTCGTCGCGACTACAATACTCTTCCTTGATCAGTTCCTTGAAATCATTCCATGGGGTGGCATTAGCAGCAACAATCCCCAACATTTGAACCTGAGTGTTCCACCACGTGAGCGCTATTCCTTCAAGCGTACCAGTAGCATACTTCACCCTACGTGCCTCAGGGCATTCACACATCTCGAAAACAGACTCGAGCTTTTCGAACCAATGGAGGAGGCCTACTGCTCCTTCAGTACCGTTGAAAGTAGTAGGTCGGCAGTCCATAAAGGTTTTGAAAGTACACACAGGGGGCTGAGCATGTTGACCTGTCGTGTGTGTGTGAAGAAACAATGTTAAGCAAAAGTGTTGGTTCACGAGAGTAGGATCTAAAGATCCTAGAGTAAGTTGTAATGGCAGGTTATACCTCCTGCCTGAGCGGCTGCGAGTGCTGCAGCAACTTGCTCATTGATTAAAGCTATCAGCTGGGCTTGAGTCAAGTTAATACGTCCACTCATGATCTTCATACCAAAAGAAACATAAGTGAGAGAGGTTCGCGATAGTGCGATGACAGAAGAGAGTAAGCACACATGTGTTTTCAAACAATAGTTGTTACGTTCATCTAAGCATATCATGAGCAAAATTTCTATGTAACTAGCAAGTAGGCAATAAAACATAAACCAAATCACCTAGAACGTTGAGTCTTGCACGTGGAGCGAAGCGTCGTTGTGGATCGTTGAGCACTATACAGGTTATAGTCTGGTTTTAACAAAACTTTTTCCCTTATTAAAACCAAGTTCACTATAACCAATGGCTCTGATACCAATATGTCACACCCCCAAAATCCACATGCGGGGTATCACCGCCTGGAGGCGTGACTGACCTGGATCAAGCCACCAATCATATTGAACATAACGTGTAAATAATTATAAAACCCCAAACACAATATAATTGGTGTCCAAACAAAACATAGTTTAAGTTGTAAGCGGAAGCATAATGTTTAAAACCAAAGTATAAGTTCAAAAGTATGATAAATGTTTAACATGGCATATGACTATCCATGTCCCACAACGTCCACGCCTCCTCGTGCAAGCTCCTGAAATACCTAACGACCTGCAAGGCATGTAACAACGAGTCAACAACAAAG
Source organism: Helianthus annuus (assembly GCF_002127325.2). NCBI lineage: Eukaryota > Viridiplantae > Streptophyta > Magnoliopsida > Asterales > Asteraceae > Helianthus > Helianthus annuus. Next base: position 92,727,033 of record NC_035448.2, on the reverse strand, counting down.
TTGAGCGAGTTCACAGTTGGTTGTTCAGTTTTACCAGTTTGTTTTGAAATCATAAGTTGTTCCGTAAACCACGAGTTAACCAGTTCTTTTGTTTCCCAAACCGTAACCATAATCAGTGAGGGGCTTCCCTTGTGAACCACTAGACCATACCATATCGACTACTAACGAAATATAAGTGGTGCCCTACATTAGTGTCTATCATCACTGACAGTTTGCCATAGTCCATTAGTACACGCCCGTTCGAACGACACGGTGTGAGGTTTGTTAAACCTAATAGCGCTATTAACTAATGACCCGCTCGCCATCGGCCTCGGCGATTAAGTCGATATAAAGAGGAGGGACTTCATGATAGAGTTTTGTCTAGTAAGTTAAGGTTGTTGTCCTACCCAAGAAGGACGAACGTACGTAGTTCTACCCAAGGAGAATACACAGGAGTTATAGTGGCATCCTACCCAAGGAGGATGGCCGTACATATCCTACCCAAGGAGGATATGTAGTTTCCATTTTAGTTTATTAACCCATTCCCAACCCTTGGGAATCCCATGCCTTGTAGAAAGTGTGAACTCACCTCGGTTTGCTCGGTAAGATTATTACTCGCTCACAAATAATTCAATCCAATCCTATAGTTGTATGTACACACAATCAGTTGACATTCACATGTTCGACTAACAGGCAAGATCATCACATACATGCAAGTAACAACTAACACATAGCATTTTATCAGTTATACAAGTTCATGCAAGTCATGCTTATCTTTTAACAACAGTTAACTAACCCAGTTAACCCCTAACAGACTTAACTGAGTTCACTGTGCAGTTTACCCATTTGACGAAACACACTTGTTTCGTCATGCAATCCTTCGGCGAAACACCCTCCTGTTTCGTCGTGATCCCTTCTGCGAAACACTCCGGATTCGTCGACGTGTGTTTCGTCGACAGACAGCTGTTACATCATATCACATATGTTACGTCGCGTATCAGTATCAAACACAGAAAAACCCTAATCGTCTACAGCCGTTACACAATGATCATCAACGTCAGAACTTTATCCAAAACTTTATCCATGAATCACATGTTACCAGATTATTGACATGACACAACTGTAATACTTATTCACTTAACCAACCTAGACAAATAACAACATGATACAACAACATCAACAGAATATGAATTGTGGGCATAAACGAATACGATCTCAACATTAGATTTAGTCTCGCGGAATAGCAGCAGGATATCCAACCTTAACTATTTACCATACCATTATCTAATCATCTCATGACGGTAATCAGATTCACCATTACAAATATCATTAACAATTAAATCTCTATCTACATATTCATCGTAACGATCATCATTAATCAGTCAGTGAAATCAAGTTGTGAGAACAAGCATTCACACAAAACAACCTAACACTTAGACCGAGTCGGGTTATCATGAAACTAACCGGATATAAGACGGGTTAGGCAGGAACTTCTAGGAAGGAAGGAGATGGTTGCCGTCTGTTAGCAGAGAGGAAGAGATAGCTAGGGTTTCATAATAACAAGTTACGTAACCTATGTCCTTTAAATACGTAAGTTTTACCGTGTTGGGCCCTTACTGGGCTTCGGAGAAACTGGGCCGGTGAAACAACCTGTTTTCGTCGATCCCTGTTTCGTCGAACTCATTCAGGTTAAAACAGTTTAGTTTTTCAAACAGGTTACATGTTATATCAACAAACATATAGATGCAAAAATCACAAAATGTCTCAACATATAACAACCACGTGTACAATTACAAGGAAAACAAGTCGTGTAAGCAAACAACTAAACAATTAACGTGCAATTAATGCGAAGATGGAATCTTGGAAACTCGAATTGTCACACAAACAATCTAGCCTTAGACAGAAAACTCAGGATACAGGCATCCACCCTTCCGGATTGCACGTGTTCACATTGATAAGACCCAAACTTTGACGAGATTTTGAAAACTTTGAAAGTTCAAAACCTTAAAATGAATCATCCTAGAACGGATGATTGGTTTTCAAAACAGATTCGAAATTTGTGTTCTTGTTGTGGTTGTGACTTAAGGATAAGTGACCGTATTGTTTTAAGATCTAAACACAAGAATCTTGTGTTAGGGTCCTAGGAAGGTTATAGACTAGGTCAAAGCATTACTAATAACCTAATTCCCTATAACCATGAGCTCTGATACGAACTTTTCTGTCACACCCCGACCACGTTAAAACAACAAACCGCGGCAGAAACGCCGGGGAGTGTCGTAACAGGATCATTGTTTCACAACACATGGATAAAAGTTCTGTTTTATTGAATTAAGTTTATTACACTGTATCGAAACTAGAAACAAAACATGAACAAATTAACTTCCATTATTATTAGGTCACTAAGGCCTCGTCCATTCCTATGTGAGCATGCACCAATATCATCATCAAACATCATCAACTATGGTACCTGAAACAAATGTGAAAATACATCAGCATAAAAATGCCGGTGAGTACATAGGTTTTATGTCAGTGTCAGATTCATGGCTCGTTAACATGTTGCAATACCTTATTAAAAACTTTGTTTTGAAAAGTGTATAGTGTTGCAACATAATTAACCAACTAAAATCAAGTTGGTTATAATTTATAAAATCCCGCAACCATAACTCTTAACTCAAAACATTTGTTTAAGTAAACCCAGATCGTAAATTGTTTTTGTAATAAAACTCGAATGCTTTATACTGTTAGAAAAACCTTGTAATATAACTTCGTTTTGATAACCTTTACCCAAGTGATCTAGATAACGCAACGATATATAATGTGTTAAAAGTACTTATATATAGGAAGTACCAGCGTATCCACCATGCTTTTATCACATTACACCCACCCCGTTACCTAATCACTTCCCTAACCCAATGGTTCAAACAGTTCAAATAGTTCACATAAATCAAACAGTTCCAAATGGTTCACCTAGATCAAACAGTTCCAATGGTTCACATGGATCAAACAGTTCCAAATGGTTCACATGGATCAAATATTTCCAAATGGTTCAAACAGTTCAAGTGTTTCACATAGTAATATAAACCATAGCATTTGTTTAAGAGACTCGAAATCATTTAGCACATATGAATCACCCCAAAACAGTTTAAAACGGTAAAAGAGGGGAACTATATACTTACTTGAGGATTCTTAGAAGTCTTGAATAACAACCAAGCAAAGCTAGAGGGATCACGGAATCAAACGACACCTAATATAGGTAACTATGTAAATAAACCGGACCTAAATCGGAAGATCGGATAGGATGAGGTTTCGTAAACCAAATGAGTATTGGAACTCATATGATATGGTTTAACAAAGCCTACATACTAAATCGAAACCTATCCTAAGTGCTTATGACCCATTAAGGAAGCTTACGCTACTTTAACGCGTCGTTCGCACAAAAGCGCGTTCGAGACGTCTAACTAGTACTATGATAAGTATTATATGCCTAAACATGTTTAAATATGTTGCATAATCAGTTAAGTGACAAAAGTTTAAGTTACATATGCTTAAATGCCAATTATGCATGAAAAGGGCATTTTGGTCATTTTCCTAAGGCATATAAACTACTTATCATACAACTAATTAAACTAAGTTACCATAAGGTATAACCTCGGAAGGTTATTCCCTATACAACTATGGTCACAAATATGCTTGGTCGGATCCTAATGATCGACCAAATGGGTCGAGTTCAAAAGTCTAAGCGGTGGTTTAGACCGCTTGACTTACCACCCTATACAAGCACTAAACTAAAAGTGATGAGCTAAACATGTTGGAACATGTTTAACTAAGTTAGAAAACAGGTCTTGGTATCAAAACAAAGGGTTTTGATACCCAAGAATTGTTTGGTTGCAAAATACGCATAAATACGCATTTTGACCGAAACTATGACTCATCGCTACGCCTAATCAACGTGGTAATCAGTAGGTATAGTCACACGGGATTATAACCATCGTGATTACGCTCACGTTGCAAAGTTCAAACGAACTTTGTGTTGACCAAAGACTGGTCAAAGCAGAAAGTCAAACACTGTTTGACTTTCATGCTCGAAAAGCACTAAAAGCACGAAAGAAGCTTACAAAGGGTCCAAGCTAGGGAGAACTTGATCTATAACACTCAGGTATGAAGTAAAGGCTTCAATTTAGAGCATTAATCAAATCAAGGGTGCAGAAAATGGAATGAGGGCATGGGTATATATAGTTTTCGGTAAACCGTTAGGATCGTTTCTCGCATTTTGTGCTTCGATCTTGACCCTCCATGTGGGCACGTAGTTTTCAAAACCAATGGGACATTAAAAACCATCAAAATCTAGCCCATAGAGTGCAAAACTTGGGGTTAAAAACCATCAAAACTAGCCCAAATGACCAGATGCAATGTTTCTGTCTGAAGGTCTGTCACGCCCCGCGTAAGCATAGGCTCAGGCTTACGCGCCCCTCCTGGTAAGTTTGACAGATTTACAGTTTTAGCCCCTGCATGCCCAAAACTTGGTTTTCGATGCATATTTGACACGTTTAAGCCCCGTTAACCCCATTTCAAAGCTCTAAAATGATGTTAAAGTATAGGGAACTTAAAATATGCTCAAAAACATCTCGGATGTCGGTTCGTTTGGTCGCACGGTTGCGTTATTCGGTTAATTACGACGGAAATCGTAACGAACGCAAAAACGATCCAAATTAAGCGACGAATGGTATTTTATCATGCCAATCACTAAAATAAAATATTTTAATGTTTACATAAATTTTTGGATGTCCGGATATATTCAGAACGTAAGATATGCGCGAAAATGCAAACTTATGCACTTTTTGACGCTTTTAGTCCCTGTTTCACCAAAAGGTTTATTTCTTGCACACCGAACCCCTCAAAGCCTATTTCTAAGCTATGTAGAGGACATTTATGGTATGTTTAACTTATGGTCAAGTTCCGAAATGATCGCTACAGTACGAATTGGCATACTTTCGTAGTTTGTCGAAAGTAGTCCCTGTAAACGAATAAACTTGATTTCGACACACCAAACCATCCAAAACTTATTTCTAAGTTATGTAAAGGTTATTTAACGTATGTTAAGCTTATTTCACTATTCCGGAGTGTTTGTCGCATTAGACTGATTACGTTTACGCATCAGCTCGCGTATAACCTTCCAGAAAGCGATTTAAAGCTCGAAATAGAACAAGAATTGAAATGTGCAAATGATACACATATTTACACAAATCCCAAGTATGAAACACAATATTTCATTAATTTGGTATTTGTTTAATGGTTAAAGTGACACAGATCTCACAAATAAGTCTTTTGGGTAAAAACTGGGATGTTAGATAATACACTCATTTCCTATCACCTTAAGTCCCATCTTCTACCGATAGTTACTTGAGAGGTAACGGGGTATTAGTTGATAGCGCTATTAGGCTTGGCAACCTCACACCGTACCTGAGAGGACAGGCATGAACTAATGACCTTAAATCACGACCAATGCTTAGATAGGGGGCATTAGGGATGGGCAAAATAATCTAAAGCCATCTTGTACGGTACTCGAGTTATTATCAACATTAATATTAAACTGAATCAAACACTTGGCAATTAACGTTTTCACAAAACTATGAACTCACCAGCATTGTCTGATACACTTGTTGCTTGCTCGCATGTCATTAGATTCATGGATATGGAACTTGCTGTTTGGAATGGCTGGAGTGATCATGGGTCAAACTGATTGGATACACATGACAAGCTTACTATTTTTCATACATTTGGTTTTTGAAACAATTAAACAATGATTTACTTATTGCTTCCTCTGAACTTGTTGGATTTTATTATGCTTGTGTTGAAACACTTTTATTTATAAATCGCAACTTTACTTGAAACTTTGTTATGAGTTCAATGTGATTAGTGGCTATATCCTGGTACGTCACACGCCTAGCGGGGTTTCCGCATGTGGTATTTTTGGGGTGTGACAGAAAGAGTATACATCGTTTACAAGCTGGATAGAAAATTTCTCCAGCATTTCCCTTCTAATGTCCAAAACTTATAAACTAATGAACACATGACCATATTTATACATGTGGGTTTGGTGAGGATGAACACATCCGTGTGGATGTGTTACGTCCGTGCAGATGTGTTACCTCCGTGCGGATGAGTCTCATCTGTCTAAACATGCTCTCATCCTCTCCAAGGTCTCATGTGTTCGTTTCTAACTCGTAATCTATACAATATTCAACACATGCTCTATCCAGCCTATTCGCACAATCGAGGACATACATAATATGCACTAACAAATTCCCCCTTGGTCGTCACTGTCGAATCTTGATCTTCAAGTATAAGAGTAGTTTTTGAATATTCTGCATCTTCAATCAAGCATTTGATATCTTCAATTAATTCCCCCTTGATTGATGATTCAGGCTCGCATTATCTCCAATTTGTTCCCCCTGAAATGAATCTTCAGGTCTTTGTTTGCACGGTTCCTGACCTCCTCTAATTTGCTTAACTGCAATATTCACATATAATCATCAACTTGAAACTAATTGATGCAGCATCTCTGTTTCAACGTTAATTACATCCGTGTTCAGTTTTTTGATCTACCACTTTAGCTCAATCTCTTAATCTTCAAAAATCTAACCGGCAATTGATAGAAACTATGAATAACCACACCGGTAAACTTCAAATCTATGAATACCCACAAAAATCTGAAATCCCATTTTCCGTAACCATCTTTAAGCACACTCCTGAATGATTGATCAGTGTAAACGGTAAGCAAATCTTCATCGGATAACAAATCATCTGGTAATACACTGCAATCTAAGAAACATTCTTTCACGATCAGATTCACATTCTTCCTCTTCAGTCACGATAACAATTGTATAGTCTTCCCCTTTAGTCCCGGTAGCAACTTAATCTACACACATCCTCACTCCCTGGCTGTTAGTCCAGAAAACAACTCATCTGCTCGAAGATTAACCATTCTGAAACTTTAGACTATCATAAAGCTATGATATCTTTTAAGTATTGACAATACTAATGCATCTCCATACGCTAATCCTGTTATCCGGCTTTTACAAAGACTCGGGACTCAAACCCTAAGACATCAATCTGGTCACGATCTGAAGTCGGAACCACCTGAATACTGTTGCATGTCTGAATTTCAAAAATGTCGGAATTCAATATATTCCAATGAAATTTTTATTCCCCCTCATTTTTGCAAATTCTGACCTCTCCAAACTTATTACTTAATTACCCCTCAAACTTAGCAAATTCAGCCCTATCTGTTCTCTGAAAAACTCAACTATGCGGAAATGTGACATTTGGTTCCACAAAAGTCCGTTTTTCATCAAATGTCGATTTTTCTTGTTGGCCCATTAATAGTTACCATACCAAATGGTAAACATTCTACATAGGTATTAATGACTACCTTACAATCTTCAAAACTCTGTGATCTCATCATCATGTCTATTCTCTAAATCCTCCAACAATGTCCCCGAACAGGCCGTATTTGACTTTAAAATCTCGAAAAAAAATTTCAATCACCAAAACTATTTTGGACACTCATCTCTTCACCACAATCGAAAAAAATTTTTTAGGCATTTTGACACATTCGCGCGGATGAAAAGGTTCATTTGTGCGGATGAACTGATTTTAGAACGAATTAAGGTTGGTTCGTGCAGATGAGGTCTGGTTCGCGTGGATGAATGTCTTCCATGCGGATGAAGGTTGGTTTGCGCGGATGTAGGACTGGTTCGTGCGGACAAACACGATTTGTCAAACAGATAAGGTTTCATTCGTCTGGATGAATGACTCCTTCGCACGAATGTGACACTCCTATGCAAAGTCAACTGTTAGATCGATTAAATCGGTACCGTAGCTTTGATACCAATTGAAAGTTCCGGATCCGGCGGGTTTAGACGGATGTTTGGATAGGATAGAACTAATTCGGTAGAAATCTTGTTAGATTAGTCATAATTAGAAGATTCCATTTCATACTGAAAGAGTACAAGTCGTTTACAAGCTGGAGAGAAAATTTCTCCAGCATTTCCCCTCTAAAGTCCAAAACTTATCAACTAATGAACACATGACCCTATTTATACATGTGGGTTTGGTGAGGAAGAACACATCCGTGCAGATGTGTTGCATCCATGCGGATGTGTTACATCTTTGCGGATGAGTCTCATCTGTACGAACGTGCTCTTGTCCTCTCCAAGGTCTCAAGTGTTCGTTTCTAACTCGTAATCTATACATTATTCAACACACACTTTATCTAGCATATTCGCACAGTGACGGACATACCTAATATGCACTAACACATATATCTCAACAAATCAATGGTTGAAACATAGTTTCCAACGTTTTCTTAACTCAATAGGGTTTTCTAAATATCATTTCCATATATATATATATATATATATATATATATATATATATATATACATATATATACATGTATATATATACACATGTATATACATGTATATATATACACATGTATATACATGTATATATATACACATGTATATATATGTATATATATACACATATATATATATGTATATATATATACGAGTTCAGGATAAAACGGCAAAAAGTGTGAGAACAGTGAGAACGCATCCTGGCCCAACACGTGGCGCGGGGCATGATCAGGGCCCGAGGGGTTTTTTTGTCTTTTTATTATTCTTCTCCTTTCACAATTTTCGCGTTTGACATGCTGCTTTATTTTTTGCGTGCAAGATAATTTTGGCGTTATATAGAATTATTAATTATTTGTCGTTTTACTGTTTTTCTCAGATTTCTTCTCGTTGAATTAATTCTTTTTGTGTCACATAGTTATTTTTTTGGCGTTATGGCTTTTTCCATGTCATTTTTTGGCGTTTTGTATCTTTTTGTTAATAATTGATTACCATAGATTAATATTTTATAAAATTACAATAACACGAAATCAAAATAAACTAATAGTCTTCCGTAGGTGGGATTACATAAGAGATGTACCCATCGCTTTGTTCATCACTTTCTTCAGATTCTTCATCATCAAATTTCATTTTTGCGTATAACGCCATTAGCTCGTCTCTTCTTTGCTGCAGCCTATTCTTGAATATCACTGCATTCTTGGATTTTGGATCGTTTGAAGGTGCTAAATCACAGAGTTGTTCAATGATAGATAGCAACCCTGTCTTCAACATTTCTTCCATTGGCCTTGAATATTGCACCCCGTTTTTATAAGTCACTTCAAGGGTTCCTTCTTCCTCATGCAATACCCAACTGCTAAGTTTTGGCATAGGAGTATCGTCAATATCATCATCATCATCTTCATCATCTTCTGCCGGAAATTTTCTCTTCAGTCTTTTTATTACAATTATGGTTCTTTCACAATCGTTGTCCATTGGAACCCCAAGGGCCAGGATATCCTTCTGAACCTTTTCATTCATTCCAAGCATGGCTTTGATTGTCCTTACCTTTACCCTTCTCCTATTAGAGAACTTTATGATGATCGTTTCTCTTTCTTTTCAAACCTCCATACAATAACCTTAGCCATTTTTAAATTTTTTGGCGTTTTGGACAATATGTGGCGTTTTAGTCAAATTTTTTGGCGTGTTTGAGCTTGTGTTCTCATGGTCTTCTTTTATATTGACTTTTTCTTCCCGCGTATGACAGGTAATTATGGCGTTTTGAAAAAGATAAATAAATTTAATTCCCCAAGAATTTTGCTTTTAATATAATAAATGTTAGTAATTATGTTTTCCGTCGTTTCATTTTACTGTTTTTTGCAGTTTACCGTGTTTTGTTTCAGACTCAACTGTTTTTATGGTGTAACACGTCAAATCTTGACGGCTGTAATTATGGCGTTTTGTTTTACAATGGCGGTTAGATAACGATTGGACTTCTTTTGTTTTATATTCTTTGCACATTGTTTCATGCTTTTTTTTATAATAGTAGTTGTTTTCAAAGTAATTTTATTATAGTTTGGTAGTTTTTTGGGGGCGTTTTTATGGCATGATGGCTTTTTACAAGCATTTGCTCATTTTGGCGTTTTATTATATTTTTCATTATAGTATTAATATTCTTTGGTTGTTTATTAACTGAAATTACAAAAACAGATAAAGAAAATTAAAAAAACAAAGTAGAAGCAATTTATGATTTTAAATCTTCAGTGTCATCAGTCTTTTTTTCTTTTGAAACTACAAGAACTGTGACAAATAAATGGCGTTTTGGGTTTGGCGTTGTTTATTTTCTTTGTTCATGTGTTGTAGTGTCCTTGTGGATGTTGGAGACATAGATCGACCCTTTGTGGGTGGATGCTATCTGCTCGTCGTCTTCATTATAATTATCGAGGCCAAAGTAGCATTTACACTGGTATAGGTCTCTTCTTATCATCCAAACCTTCTTCAAGAACAAAGATGACAGTATGACATATGGGTGTCATCAGTCCCTCTTTTTTCAATTTTTTCCATCTTATGCAGCAAAATCTTACCACACTCACGTAACAAATCATTCAGCGAAGCTTCATGCAGAACATTACGGAGTATCAAAGAAAAGATGTTTGCCGTCGTTGTATTTTTTGGCGTTTTACATTGAGTTGTATTTTTTTAGCAACCACTGTGTGTTTTTGTGTGTTTTTTTTTGTGTGATAAACGGAAGGTGGTGAGAAGTTTCTATTTATAGAATTTTTTTTTGCGCATAGTTTCGGTGGAATATTATTTTTATAACAAAAAATGTAATTAACATTTATCCGGATGTAAACTTTGGCGTTATATATTATGGCGTTTCATATTTTGTGGCGTTTTTGTAGGCAGAGAGCTTAAATAAAAATATAGAAAAAAGTACGCAGTGATAAAATTGGCGTTTTGTATTTATTTGGCGTTTTACTTTCAATGGCGTTTTATGTGAGAAATGGTGTTTTACCTTTTTTACCCTTAATGAAGCACGTCCACGTAATAAAATTGGTGTTATTACGGAAATGCCACCGCGCCAATCTAGTCCATAGATTGTTTTTATCGGATGATCCATAAACGTTCTCACACTTTCCACTGTTTTCTCTAAATCCTGAACCTATATATATATATATATATATATATATATATATATATATATATAGGGTGAAAATTATTTCTGAACCACCATTTATGGCGAGAATCACGAGAAATAATGTGAACATAACCAAAACTACTTAAAAAGGCTTAAAAACACACAGTTTTAAAAAAAAAATCCATTAAAATAGGAACTTTTTATTAATAAAAGAAAAAAATTGAAACTTTTTTTTTATAAAAAGTCATGATTTAACTATATTTTTTTTAAATTAGCATTTAGTTTTGTGGTTTAGCTTTAGGGTTTAGATTTTAGCATTTAACTTCGGTGGGGGTATAGATTTTTTGGTGATGGTGGGATGGGTGTGAGGAGTTTATTGTTTGTTTTAGGTTATATCTTATATGATTATTCACTTTACTTAATCAATGGATTATAAAAAAAAAAGGAAAACTCCATAGAATTGTAATTAAGTTTCGCTTGTGTTTCACAAAAGTTATTCAATTTTTTATGTATATCTAAATTCATTCAAGTTTGATTTACTATTTCAATCTTGCTAACTACTAGGTTTTCAGGTTACCTTGATGATATGTTAGATAATAATTTTTTTTTAATTTCAAAATGCTTACATGGTTTTTCAATAAAAAAATTATCAAAATGTAATCCTCATTCTCAAATCCAACCTCCATTCTGAAATCACAATCTTCTAATTTTCCTGTTGCTTCGCAGATTATTGCAGTTCCAATTGGAATTGGCCTAAATGCCTAACTGAGTTCCCAAAACCCTAATACGTGCATCTGTTTCTGTGGTAAATTAAAAATCCACCTCACGATCCAACTAGAATTGTAATCACAAAGTAAAGCGGATTGCCTTTTAGTTGTTTTTGGATTTTAATTGCTTTAATTTTGAAAAACAATAAGTATCTTTCTGTATTAAAAGAAACTTGTATTTTTTTAATTTATTTATTTTTAGTTGAAAAAAGTCACATTACTATTTATATAATCCATATGCTACTCTACAAAGTTTTCGCTAAAAAATATGCCTGTTCATAACCTGCTTGAAGACAATGGCCTGCTTGAAGACAAAACAGTTTGATAAGAGAAGAAAATAAAAAGTTTATAAAGTTTCAGATCTCTCGTATTGTATAGTATAGTATAAGTCCCGTGTAGAAGTAGCTGTCACACCCCCAAAATCCACATACGTAGTATTATCGCTTGGAGGCGTGACTGACCAAGATCAAGCCACCAATCATATTGAACAAGCATGTAAGTAATTATAAAAACCAATACAATATAATTGGTGTCCAAACAAAAACATAATCTAAGTTGTAAGCGGAAGAATAACGTTAAAAACGAAGCATAAGTTTAAATGTTTCAAATGTTTAACATGGTACACATCTGTCCATGTTCCACAACGACTACGCCTCCTCGTGCATGCTCCATAAGCACCTAACGACCTGCAAGGCATGTAACAACGAGTCAACAACAAAGTTGAGCGAGTTCACAGTTGGTTGTTTAGTTGTACCAGTTTGTTTTGAAACACACAAGTTGTTTCGTAAACCATGAGTTAACCAGTTCCTTTATTTCCCAAACCATATCCATAACCAGTGGGGGCTTCCCCATGTGAACCACTAGACCGTTACCATATCGACAACTGACGAACAATAGTTGTGCCCTACGTCAATGTCTATCATCATTGACAGTTTGCCATGATCCATTTGTACACGCCCGTCCGAACGGCACGGTGTGAGGTTTGTCAAACCTAATAGCGCTATTAACTAATGACCCGCTCGCCATCGGCCTCGGCGATTAAGTCGATATAAAATGAGGGACTTAATGATAGAGTTTTGTCTAGTAAGTTTAAGGTTGTTGTCCTACCCAAGGAGGACGAACGTATGTATTCTACCCATGGAGAATACGCAGGATTAATATTGGCATCCTACCCATGGAGGATGGCCGTACATATCCTACCCAAGGAGGATATGTAGGTTCCGTTATAATTCTTTAACCCATTCCCAACCACCGGGAATCCCATGCCTTGTAGAAAGTGTGAACTCACCTCGGTTTGCTCGGTTTGCTAAATTACTCACTCACAAATATTCAGTCAAAGCCTAATATATGCACGTATACACAAATCAGTTGATGTTCTTAACTTTCACGTATAATTCAACATCACAAAGTGTGCTTGACAATTATCATCAAGTAACATGTAAACAATTATTCAAGTTCAGACAATTCATGCTTCACATAATTGATTCATAACAACACATAATCGTTTCTCCGTCTAACATAGTTAACTATTAATACACTTAACAGACTTAACTGAGTTACTGTGCAGTTTACCCTTTTGACGAAACCCCCTAGTTTCGTCGTGATACTCATTGACGAAGCCCCCAGGTTTCGTCATGTTTCCCTTTGGCGAAACTCCCAAGATTCGTCACAATTCATATCGACGAAACCCCCATGTTTCGTCGACCTGAGTGTTTCGCCGTCAACAGTGTTTCGCCAACACCAGTTTCGTCGACATACATGTTTCGCCGTATGCATAACAGTTACCCTAATAACTACTCCCGTAATTCTGGCAAACACCCATCCATATCCCAAAACTGATCAAACAAGCATCCCTAGTCATGAATCCTAGGTTACTAGATCATCATCATCACATATTCATAACACCGATTCTTTAAACATACATGAACAGTGGATAACATACTAGGTAAACATCAAACAGGAAAACATAAGTTCTGAGCAATGAATCATGGATGAATAAAATCACAACATTAGATCCGGTTCACTACATTAGCAACGGAATATCAAACGCTAGTTACATGAATCTCAAGTCAAGCATTAATCACAGCCAAAACATTTAGTAAACAAGCTTTCTTATTGTGATAGATATCTATGCATATAGTAACAAGTAGATCGTAACGATCATCGTGACTAACCGGTTGAGATGAAACACACGAACTCTTAGAAAGATGATGGTGAGGAATGAGGGTTGCCGTCGCACAGTGGAGAGAGACCTTAGGGTTTCACAATAACAAGTTACGTAACCCACATCCATAAGTTATAAAGTGTTGGGCCCTAACTGGGCTTCGGAGAGACCTGGGCTGGCGAAACCCCTTGTTTCGTCGAGATAAGTGTGTGGCGAAACCTCTAAGGTTTCGTAAGATAGCCTATGGCGAAACCCTAGTGTTTCGTCGTGTGTGGTTTCATTTTTAAACAGTTAGGTTTATTAAACTTATTCACTCATAGGCACATATCAATTTAGAAATCATTAACCTTAATCCTTCAAGTAGTAACACATCACATACACAATATCATAAATTATCAATCAGTACAAGGTGCACATATTGCTACGTAGTGAATTACAAGTACACAGTTGCGAGGAAAGACCTTGAAAACTCGGGTTGTCACATCATCCCCAACTTGAAAGAAATTTCGTCCCGAAATTTAGCACGTAGTCACTGAGGAAGCTAGTTAAGTTTGCATGGTTTCTTGGTTTTCCTGGGGTGTCACATCATCCCCCCGTTGATTTGGAATTTCGTCCCGAAATTCTGTAGTAGCTTCAGCCTCAGTAATGGTTGCTGTGACACCTGTGTCACTTCAACCATCAAACAAATACCAAACCAATGAAATATTGTATTTCATACTTGGGATTTGTATAAATATGTGTATCATTTGCACATATCAATTCTTGTTCGATTTCGGGCTCTAAATCGCTTTTTGGAAGGTTATACGCGCACTGATGGTTAAATATAACCAGTTTAATGCAACAAACACTCCGTAACAGTGACATAGGCTTAATATACCTTAAACAACCTTTACATAACTTAGAAATAAGTTTTGGAAGGTTTGGTGTGCCGAAATCAAGTTTATTCGCTTGCAGGGACTAAATTCGACAAACTGCGAAAGTATGCCGATTCGTACTGTAACGAACATTCCGAAACTTGATCTAAACATACCCTAAATATCATTTACATAGCTTAGAAATAGGCTTCCAGGGGTTCGGTATGCTAAAATAAACTTATTTGATCAATAGAGACTAAAAGCGTCAAAAGTGCATAAGTTTGCATTTTCGCACATATCTTACGTCCTGAATATATCCGGACATCCAAAAATTTATGTAATCATTAAAATATTTTATTTTAGTGACTTGCATTATAAAATTCCATTCGTCGCGTAATTTCGATCGTTTTTGTGTTCATTACGATTTCCGTCGTAATTAACCGAACAACACAACTGAATGACCAAACGAACCGACATCCGAGATGTTTTTGAGCATATTTTAAGTTCCCTATACTTTAATTTTATTTTAGAGCCTCAAAATGGGGTTAATGGGGCTTCAAAGTGCAAAAAAAATCAAGTTTTACAAGTGCAGGGACCATTTTTGAAATTTCTGGCAGATACATTGAACTTGGTCCACTTTTGAGATTTGATGGTTTTAACCCATGGTTTTGCAATACCATGGGCTAACATTCAATGGTTTTTTTGTCACACCCCCAAAATCCACCTGCGGAGTATCACCGCTTGGGAGCGTGACTGACCAGGATCAAGCCACCAATCATATAGAACAATGTGTATAGTAAAAGTAATTGTAATTAAACCAAACCAATCCATATGAAAGGTGTTCAAAATATAAGTATGTTATCACTGTTTAGCGGAAGCGTATAAATAAAACCCAACATAATAAAGTATGAAATGTCATAAAGTGTTTAAAGAAACATTCACGATCCGTGCCCACAACGACCAGCCCCTCCCTGTGCAAGCTCCCAAATGTACCTAACGACCTGCAAGGCATGTAACAGAGGATCAACAACTAGTTGAGCGAGTTCACAGAAAGTAAGTGCGTAATAGTAAGTTCGTTTGTAACATGTGGCTCTACTGGGCCGATAGTATGTTCTATTGGTGGGGGCTTCCCATGTTGTATATCCACTAGATTATTTGTAACCATAAGTGTTCTTCTTAACCTGAGAACAATAATATGTACAAGTTTACGTAGGTTTTACGTAAGTGCCCTTCACAACCGAGGACAGGGTACGCGGGGGTTTACGTAGGTTTTACGTAAGTGCCTGACACAACCGAGGCAGTATTGAGTATAAGTTCACGTAGGTTTTACGTGAGTGTCCTTCGCAACCTGAGGACAGTGATGAGTACAAGTATACGTAGGTTTTACGTATGTGTCCTGCACAACCGAGGACGATGGTAGATAGTCTAGTAACAGTGTAAGTACAAATCCCTTCAACCTTATTCCTTCAATCCCATTCCCAAGCCCTGGGAATCCCATGCCTTAGTAAGAGTGTGAACTCACCTTGATTTGCTCGGTATGTTATTGCTTCTAGGGTTAATTAATGTTTAAGTCCGTTACACACGACCTAGGGTACATTGCACATAAATTCGATGTAAGTGTTTGTATTCAATTAGGGTTTACAAGTCCCTAGTATCCAATCAACTGTATTCCGTGTGATAATTGTTTAGCGAATGACATGCCGAAGATTGCACAGTAAGACACAGTAACGTACAGCAACATACAGTAGGTAATATTCAGTAACATACATACAGTGGTGATAGGGTAATTATTTTTCATTCAATATTTACTTGGTTTTGTCAACAACTCAACAAATTCGGACTGTATGAACATTGACCAAACTCAGACTACACAAGTATCATGAAATTCGGACAAGTGCATCAAGCATAAAACTCAGACAAGCAATCCCCTAGTGAAACTCGGACTATATTACCCTTGACAAAAGTGGGACATGTATAAGCATAAAAGGTCGGACCAATATTAACTTATATATATATCGGACCATTCACACATCATAAACTCGGACAAGGTTATACAAGTTAAGAAACTCGGACTCCATGCTCCTCATACAAAGCTCGGATCTAAGTGCTTTACACAGATTCGGACCATTGGTATTTACAAAGTCCGGATCCCCTTGCCTTGTGTAAAACTCGGAACCTTTATGATATATATAAAAATTCGGACATCATGTGTCCATCAAAGCTTGGACATCACTATTACAAACCAAAAACTCGGACAACTATTCACCATGAAACTCGGACAAGGCATGTATATGTAAAAATCGGACCTAAGCTACAACAGAAAAGTCGGACATTATATCACATGTATTTACAAAGATTCGGACCCCTTGTATTGAACAAAAAGTCGGACCCCCTTGTGTTCTTTATATAAAATTCGGACATATCATGATTCATCATAATTCGGAACAAGCACACTCTTAAAAACTCAGACCCTTATACATATTAATAAAAGTCGGACGTCATGTGTTTACAAAGTTCTGACCATATGCATACTTGTTAAAAGTTCTGACTATGTTTATCATTCAAAAGTTCGGACTCAAAACCCTAGTCGCGCACATAACATAAAATAAGCAATATAACAGTTACGTTCTTACGATCATAAGATCAGGAAACCCTAATTTCATACTTTCACAGTGCAGAAATCAAATAAATCATCAATTGTTCCAACATATCATACATCTAAATCATCAGGCAAATGATTACACCACAATCATATTCATCTCTCAATAATCAAAATAAATCAATAAGCACAGAATATCATATGAAGAACTAGGGTTTTAACATGAATCAATCAATCAACGATTAACAACAAACAATGATTAAACAATTACCTTGGATTGATTCTAGACAAAGAGAGGAAATCAAGAGTGATGAAGAGCTTGTGCCAATGGTGAAGATGATGATTGCCAGAGAGGATTAGAGAATGTGAAAGTACGCGTTTTGATTCTTGGGTGATGATTAGTGAAAGGGATTAGGGTTAAAATGATTAGAATTTCACTAATTACACTACTCATCCCTAAATATCATCTCTTACACAAAACACCCATCACAATATAATTTTACAGTTTCACCACCAAGTTCATGCATTTGTCAAATCTTTCATAAGTAACACATAACCATGCTCAAATACAATATACTTTATTGAATCAAAAAGTTACAGTTTCACAGCAAACTAATTGTGCAATTGAACAATTAAACAAACAGTGAACGTGCAATAAATGCGAAAATGGAATCTTGGAAACTCGAGTTGTCACATTATCCCCAACTTAAAAGAAATTTCGTCCCGAAATTTAGCATGCGGTTACTGAGGAAGCTAGGTAAGTTGTATCGTTTACTGGTTTTCCTGGGGTGTCACATCATCCCCCCGTTGATTTGGAATTTCGTCCCGAAATTCTGTAGTAGCTTCAGCCTCAGCAGTGGTTGCACGGTTTCCGAATAACTGGGGATACTTGAGTTCCATTTGATCTTCTCGTTCCCAGGTATACTCTGGGCCACGACGGGAGTTCCAACGAACTCGTACAAGAGGTATTCTAGTGTTCTTGAGGACCTTAACATCCCGGTCCATGATTTCAACTGGTTCCTCGACGAACTGCAACCGCTCGTCGATAGTGAGTTCCTTAAAAGGAACTATGAGGGTCTCATATGACAGACACTTCTTCAGATTCGACACGTGGAATACGTTGTGAACTGCACCGAGTTCAGCTGGTAGGTTTAGTCTGTAGGCTACCTTGCCTATTCTTTCAGTGATTTCAAACGGTCCAACATACCGCGGATTGAGCTTGCCTCGTTTACCAAAACGAACCACACCCTTCCAGGGTGAGACTTTGAGTAGCACTCGATCCCCAACTTGGAACTCAAGCGGTTTTCTGCGTTTATCAGCATAGCTTTTCTGGCGATCACGAGCTGCCGCCATGCGTTGTCGTATTTGTGCAATTCGTTCAGTAGCATCAACTACCATTTCTGGACCTGTGATCTGACTATCCCCCACCTCTGCCCAACAGAGAGGTGACCGGCATTTACGTCTGTACAATGCCTCGAATGGAGCGGCTTGTATGCTGGTGTGATAACTGTTATTGTACGAAAACTCCACTAAAGGAAGGTGTTTTTCCCAACTGTTGCCGAAATTGATAACACATGCCCGAAGCATGTCTTCTAGCGTCTGGATAGTGCGCTCAGACTGCCCATCTGTCTGTGGGTGGTAAGCTGTGCTCATGTCTAGCCGAGAGCCAAAAGCTTTGTGCATTGCTTGCCATAGTTCTGAAGTGAATCGTGCATCCCGATCCGAAATAATGGAGGTTGGCATTCCGTGCCTCGAAACAACTTCTTTCAAGTAGATGCCTGCTAAGGTAGAGAACTTATCCGTTTCTTTGATAGCCAAGAAATGAGCAGACTTCGTGAGTCGATCTACGATCACCCAAATAGTATCATTCCCATGCTGGGATCTAGGCAGGCCAGTAACAAAATCCATGGAAATTTCTTCCCATTTCCACTATGGTATCTTGGGTTGCTGAAGTAGGCCTGAGGGTTTCTGGTACTCCGTCTTGACCCTCGCGCAGGTCAAACACTTGCCGACATAAGTTGCTATGTGGGCCTTCATGCTAGGCCACCAATATGTAGTTCTGAGATCGTGATACATTTTATCCGAACCTGGGTGTACCGAGTAGCGAGACTTGTGAGCTTCATCCATTACCAGCTCGCGTAAATTGCCATAATGTGGAACCCAAATACGTCCTGTTATATAGTAGGCGTCGTCTTCCCTTTGTTCTAATCGTTGCCTTGAGCCACGCAAGGCTTCAGCCCTGACGTTTTCTGGTTTCAATGCTTCCACCTGAGCATCTCGTATTTGTGCAGGAAGATCAGACTGAATAGTAAGCTGCAAAGCTCGTACACGCCTAGGTAGAGTGTCTTTTCGACTGAGAGCGTCCGCCACAACATTGGCTTTGCCTGGATGGTACTTGATGGCGCATTCGTAATCATTAAGCAGCTCGCCCCATCGTCGTTGACGCATGTTCAATTCCTTCTGCTTGAAGATATGCTCGAGACTCCTGTGATCGGTGTAAATAGTGCACTTGGTACCGTAAAAGTAATGTCGCCATATCTTAAGCGCAAAAACAACAGCTCCCAGCTCTAAATCGTGCGTCGTGTAGTTCCGTTCATGAACTTTGAGTTGCCGTGAAGCGTAGGCAATAACTTTATCACGCTACATCAATACACAACCAAGCCCCTGTATCGATGCGTCACAATAGACCACAAAATCATCCGTGCCCTCTGGCAATGAGAGAATAGGTGCGCTGCATAGTCTATCCTTCAGGTACTGAAAAGCCGTTTCTTATGTATTACCCCAACGATAGGTAACACCTTTCTGTGTCAGTAATGTAAGCGGCTGTGCGATCTTGGAGAAATCTTTGATGAATCGTTCTGTAGTAACCCGCCAAACCCAAGAATTGGCGTATTTCCGTTGGTGTACGCGGTGCAGGCCAGTTCCTGATCGAGTCTACCTTGGATGGATCGACATGAATCCCATCCTTGTTTACCACATGGCCTAAGAAATGGACTTCATGAAGCCAGAAGTCGCATTTTGAAAACTTGGCGTACAGTTGTTCCTTTCGAAGAAGTTCCAAGATAAGTCGTAAGTGATGCTCGTGTTCCTCCTTGCTCTTGGAGTAGATCAGGATGTCGTCGATGAAAACGATGACATCCTTGTCTAGATAGGGTTTGCACACCCTGTTCATAAGATCCATGAAGACTGCAGGCGTGTTCGTAAGCCCAAATGGCATAACTAGAAACTCGTAGTGGCCGTAGCGAGTTCTGAATGCTGTCTTGGAGACGTCCTCGTCCCGGACTCTCAGCTGATGATATCCTGACCTCAGATCAATCTTTGAGTAGTAGCTTGACCCTTGCAACTGGTCGAATAAGTCGTCAATACGAGGAAGAGGATAGCGGTTCTTCACTGTGACCTTGTTCAGTTCGCGATAGTCTATGC
This sequence comes from Helianthus annuus, assembly GCF_002127325.2. NCBI lineage: Eukaryota > Viridiplantae > Streptophyta > Magnoliopsida > Asterales > Asteraceae > Helianthus > Helianthus annuus. The sequence goes on along the minus strand of NC_035448.2, from coordinate 92,706,213 downwards.
ACATCCTGAAAGTGCCATCCTTCTTTTTCACGAATAGTACTGGATCTCCCCAAGGCGAAGAGCTTGGACGAATGAAGCCCTTATCCAAGAGCTCTTGTAGTTGCTTAGACAGTTCTTCCAGTTCAGTTGGAGCTAATCGATACGGTGCGCGAGCTATAGGTGCTGCCCCTGGAGCTAGCTCGACTTGAAACTCGACCTGGTGATGAGGCGGTAGACCAGGTAAATCTTCAGGAAACACTTGAGGAAAATCACGTACCACTGGAATATCCTCTATTCTTTTCTCTTTCGTCGCTGCATCGGTAACCAGTGCCAAAATGGCAGTATAACCCTTTCGTAGACATTTCTGAGCCTTCAGGAAAGAGATGATGCCAACCACAGCACCACTCTTGTCGCCTTGAACTTCGAGAGGTTCCTTACCAGAACGAGGAATACGAATGATCTTCTCCTTACATAAGATCTCTGCTTGCTGCTTGGATAACCAATCCATGCCAACGACGATGTCAAAACTACCCAGAACTATAGGAATGAGGTCGATGGAGAAAGCTTGACCAGCGAGGATAAGATTACAACCCTGAACTATATGTGTGGCCTCTAGACTTTTACCATTAGCTAATTCTACGACATGTTTGGTGTTTAGGGGAGTTGGTGCACGTTTTAACATTTGGCTAACTTTCAAAGACACATAACTTGTATCCGCACCCGAATCAAACAATACAGTAACATAAAAGTCGTCGAGAAGAAACTTACCCATAACTACGTTGGGATCATTTCTGGCATCACCCTGCCCCAACACAAATGCACGACCCCTTGCTTCATTGCCGTTGTTGTTCCCACCGTTGTTGTTGTTGCCATTGCCCTGATTGTTGTTATTGTTGTTGTTGTTGTTCTGGTTTCGGTTTAACTGAGGGCAGTGTCTTTTGAAGTGACCTTCAGCGCCACAATGAAAACATCCCTTGTTGCCCTGTTGCTGATTCTGCTGTGCTTGTGGCTGCTGCTGATTCTGATTCGCAGGCCGAGGGCTACTACAATCCTTGGCCTCATGACCCATCTTGAGGCATCTTTGACAGTGACCCTTGTTACACTGACCACTGTGGTGTCTGTTGCAGTTGTTGCACCTTGGGAGGTTCCCTCGATATCCGCCCTGCCTGTGACTGCCTGAAGTGTGCTGACTGGGACTCTGATAATTGTCAGTCTTGCGTTGCTGAACATGTGACTGAACTGAAGCTGATCCCTTGCGGGAATCCCCCTCCCATTTTCTCTTGTTGTCACTGGGGGTAGCAGGAGTAGCAGAAGTGGTAACGGTGGCAGTAGCGCTGATACGTTTAGGCAGCTTGTTCTGTTCCACTGCCTGATCCGTGAGGCGATGAGCGAGGCGTTGAATAGCCTGGATGTTGTCAAGATTAGCCGATGTCACATGGCTTTGAATTTCTGGCGCTAACCCTTTGAGATACAACTCAATGCGCTTGATCGGAGGGTCCACCATAGTTGGACACAGAACTGTCAGCTCGTTCGACCTTTTAGTATAAGCTTCGATTTCCGACCCTATCATTTTCAGATGGTAGAACTCATCTTCCAGCTTGTGGATGTCATCCCGTGTGCAGTATTCACGTTTAATCAGCCCTTTGAAATCATTCCAAGGGGTGGCGTTAGCAGCTGCCAACCCTAAAATCTGAACTTGCGCGTTCCACCGAGTTAGCGCAATCCCTTCTAAAGTACCAGTGGCGTACTTCACCCTGCGAGCCTCAGGGCATTCACACATTTCGAACAAAGACTCGAGCTTTTCGAACCAATGGAGGAGTCCAACCGCCCCCTCCGTGCCACTGAACGTGCTAGGACGACAATCCATGAAGTTCTTGAAGGTACATACAGGTTGTTGAGCGGGTTGACCTAATGTGTAAGAACAGAATAAGGTTAAACACAAGAGTTGTTTAGGAACGTAGGATCTAAAGATCCTAGGATGAGTTACGACTGCAGGGTATACCTCCTGCGTTTGCAGCTGCAAGTGCCGCAGCAACTTGTTCATTGATAAGAGCCGTCAACTGGGCTTGTGTCAAGTTAATACGTCCGGCCATTGATCTTCACATCAAAGGCAACATAAGTGAGAAAGGTTCGCGAATATTGCGATGACAGAAGAGTGTAAGCACACAAGTGTTCTCAGGCAATAACAGATAGTGAGTAATGTAATCTAAGCATACCACGAGCAAAGTTCTATGTAATTCTAGCAAGTAGGCAATAAACATAAACCTTATTACCTAGGATGTTGAGTCTTGCACGTGGAGCGAAGCGTCGTTGTGGATCATTGAGCACTGTACTGGTTATAGTCTGGTTTTAATAAAAACGTTTTCCCCATATTAAAACCGAGTTCTCTATAACCAATGGCTCTGATACCAATCTGTCACACCCCCAAAATCCACCTGCGGAGTATCACCGCTTGGGAGCGTGACTGACCAGGATCAAGCCACCAATCATATAGAACAATGTGTATAGTAAAAGTAATAGTAATTAAGCCAAACCAATCCATATGAAAGGTGTTCAAAATATAAGTATGTTATCACTGTTTAGCGGAAGCGTATAAATAAAACCCAACATAATAAAGTATGAAATGTCATAAAGTGTTTAAAGAAACATTCACGATCCGTGCCCACAACGACCAGCTCCTCCCTGTGCGACCTAACGACCTGCAAGGCATGTAACAGAGGATCAACAACTAGTTGAGCGAGTTCACAGAAAGTAAGTGCGTAATAGTAAGTTCGTTTGTAACATGTGGCTCTACTGGGCCGATAATATGTTCTATTGGTGGGGGCTTCCCATGTTGTATATCCACTAGACTATTTGTAACCATAAGTGTTCTTCTTAACCTGAGAACAGTAATACGTACAAGTTTACGTAGGTTTTACGTAAGTGCCCTTCACAACCGAGGACAGGGTACGCGGGGGTTTACGTAGGTTTTACGTAAGTGCCTGACACAACCGAGGCAATATTGAGTATAAGTTCATGTAGGTTTTACGTGAGTGTCCTTCGCAACCTGAGGACAGTGATGAGTACAAGTATACGTAGGTTTTACGTATGTGTCCTGCACAACCGAGGACGATGGTAGATAGTCTAGTAACAGTGTAAGTACAAATCCCTTCAACCTTATTCCTTCAATCCCATTCCCAAGCCCTGGGAATCCCATGCCTTAGTAAGAGTGTGAACTCACCTTGGTTTGCTCGGTATGTTATTGCTTCTAGGGTTAATTAATGTTTAAGTCCGTTACATATGACCTAGGGTACATTGCACATAAATTCGATGTAAGTGTTTGTATTCAATTAAGGTTTACAAGTCCCTAGTATCCAATCAACTGTATTCCGTGTGATAATTGTTTACCGAATGACATGCCAAAGATTGCACAGTAACACACAGTAACGTACAGCAACATAAAGTAGGTAATATTCAGTAACATACATACAGTGGTGATAGGATAATTATTTTTCATTCAATATTTACTTGGTTCTGTCAACAACTCAACAAATTCGGACTGTATGAACATTGACAAAACTCAGACTACACAAGTATCATGAAATTCGGACAAGTGCATCAAGCATAAAACTCAGACAAGCAATCCCCTAGTGAAACTCGGACTATATTACCCTTGACAAAAGTGGGACATGTATAAGCATAAAAGGTCGGACCAATATTAACTTATATATATATATCGGACCATTCACACATCATAAACTCGGACAAGGTTATACAAGTTAAGAAACTTGGACTCCATGCTCCTCATACAAAGCTCGGATCTAAGTGCTTTACACAGATTCGGACCATTGGTATTTACAAAGTCCGGATCCCATTGCCTTGTGTAAAACTCGGACCCTTTATGATATATATAAAAATTCGGACATCATGTGTCCATCAAAGTTCGGACATCACTATTACAAGCCAAAAACTCGGACAACTATTCACCATGAAACTCGGACAAGGCATGTATATGTAAAAATTGGACCTAAGCTACAACAGAAAAGTCGGACATTATATCACATGTATTTACAAAGATTCGGACCCCTTGTATTGAACAAAAAGTCGGACCCCCTTGTGTTCTTTGTATAAAATTCGGACATATCATGATTCATCATAATTCGGACCAAGCACACTCTTAAAAACTCAAACCCTTATACATATTAATAAAAGTCGGACCTCATGTGTTTACAAAGTTCTGACCATATGCATACTTGTTAAAAGTTCTGACTATGTTTATCATTCAAAAGTTTGGACTTAAAACCCTAGTCGCGCACAGAACATAAAATAAGCAATATAACAGTTACGTTCTTACGATCATACGATCAGGAAACCCTAATTTCATACTTTCACAGTGCAGAAATCAAATAAATCATCAATAGTTCCAACATATCATACATCTAAATCATCAGGCAAATGATTACACCACAATCATATTCATCTCTCAATAATCAAAATAAATCAATAAGCACAGAATATTATATGAAGAATAGGGTTTTAACATGAATCTATCAATCAACGATTAACAACAAACAATGATTAAACAATTACCTTGGATTGATTCTAGACAAAGAGAGGAAATCAAGAGTGATGAAGAGCTTGTGCCAATGGTGAAGATGATGATTGCCAGAGAGGATTAGAGAATGTGAAAGTACGCGTTTTGATTCTTGGGTGATGATTAGTGAAAGGGATTAGGGTTAAAATGATTAGAATTTCACTAATTACACTACTCATCCCTAAATATCATCTCTTACACAAAACACCCATCACAATATAATTTTACAGTTTCACCACCAAGTTCATGCATTTGTCAAATCTTTCATAAGTAACACATAACCATGCTCAAATACAATATACTTTATTGAATCAAAACGTTACAGTTTCACAACAAACTAATTGTGCAATTGAACAATTAAACAAACAGTTCCATGGTTTTACAAAACCATGGGCACATGTGTACGGTTAAGATAAAAGCATGTTATTCGACGAACGATCTTAACGGTTCCATGAAATCTATAAATACCCCTCCATTCTCATTTTCAAAACCCACATTTGAATCTGATTTTGGCCCTCTAAGTTGGAGTTCATACTTCATACCTGAGGGTATATCGTGTGACAACCCTCACAAAACCAGGTATCCGTACGACTTAATTAACTATTAATTGTTGCCTAATTACTGTGCTTAACTGAGATTTCTGATAAACTGCTACTTGATTGTTGATACTTGTACATATCTGCATCATACTTTGATTTTTCCGTCACTACATTACTTATTTACTGAACTTTAGTGACAAACATGATGCACAAAAGCACAGTAGCATTTGAACGGATAACCTATTGAACATGCTGATATAGCTAGCATCAGGCAAACACTGCCTCTAAAGGCCTGAATGAGCCAGAAATATTCTACTACACCCATAGAGTGTGTAGGGATACAAGGGTTGTATAATTGCGTCACTAGGAATAAGAAACAAAGATTGGATGTGCCTAAAACGTACTCTAAGCACAAAACACAGCACTTTTATCAATACACTAGCTTCTAGCTAATTAATAAAGTGCCAAAACATGGGGAAATATTCCTGACACTTTGCAGAATAAATTGTGTCGCTAAAAATATTATTTACGACGCTTAAAGGATTACTTAAACACTTTAACGGATTACTATCCGACCGAACAACCGGACTATACCCGGAACATAAAAATATTGCCAGAAATATTATTGGTATTTTTCTGAGCCAGTTAGGGTCCCTGATTACCCTAACACCCGCATTATAACGCATCAAACAACTAACGGGGTTAATCTCTAAAAGTAACCGACTTAACCAAACTAAACACTAACTGAACGATCGAAACCCAACCGGATACCCCCCCCCCTAATGGGATCGGTCACGTACGAGGAAGCTTGAAGCAAGCGGAAGTTGGAGGACCTCGTTCATTTGCTTTTATCCACGCCTTTTCCGACTAGATCTTCCCTAGCCCCGAGCTAGAGGTATAACATTTAAAACCCGCTCTTGATCATATCTAAAGTGGTTAAAAGGATTTTTAACGGCTAAAAGTCGGTAACCCATCTTTTGAATCTATAAAGACTACTAAAACTCGAATATTGTTGGTTAAAAGCTTATAACGCGTGTAAAAGTCGTAGTACTCGAATATGTTGGTTGTAGAGACCCGATCTACGATGTGGTGGCTCTTATCATCGTTTAACCCGACTTTGTTAAGATCATGTATCTTAACATAAGCTTGTTTCTAGTGGTACGAGGGTTAAAAGGTGAAACTCCACCACACGGGAAACATGAACTTGTGTAAAAGTGTTTTGACATGAAAAATAGTATTTAAAACGAGCCGATCTACGTATGTACAAGTGGTATATTCGTAGAACCGGGTGTCGAGAAAATCATGTTTTATATAAGTTGGATAACATGCTAACAAAGATGATTTTTATAAACTACAAGTGTATTAACACTTGTGAAACGAAAGATCCGACAAAATAACAATTTTTACAAAAGTTGTCGGGAAGTTGTAAAGAATGATTTGTTCCAAAAACGGGGTTTTTGCAAGACTAAACTATTTTATACATAGATCCACTAAATATAAGGTGATCTACATTACGACCTTCGGAAAAACTACAAGTTCATGTAATAATGCGATTTTACATACTAGTCTACAAGTTTGAAGTGTTGAAACTTGTGTAATGTGTTGGAAATTGATTGGTTGATTTAAAAGAAGTGTTGAAATGATTTTGTAAAAGAAAATGATACGCTTAAAAGCGTGGCCACCTCTAGTTACAGGGGAAACTCTGGCGAAATTTTCTAAAATCTAACACTTAGAATTATTTACAAGTGTTAGACTACTTTTGACATATTTTCAAATATATTTCGCCATGACTTTATTTACAAATATTCGGAGGTGGGGTTTTCACAAAAATAAACGTGATAAATATTTATTCGATAAATATATTTTTCACAACACTGTTTATGATTATTTTGTGAAAATGTATAAATATTATTTTTAGAGTAAAAATAATATTTACTAACTTTGACGAACCCAAAATAATACTAACGCCTACACGACAAACATATAAGTTACAACGGTAATTACTATTACCACTAAATCGCCAAAACGTAACTTACGCCTTATCCAGAAATATTCATAAATGCGGATATTGTCAACGTATTATTTTGGAAAGTATTATACGAAGAGAAAATATATTATTTTTGAGAAAAATAATTATATTTTGGAATGAGAAATAAAATATATTAAGTGAGACTTAATATTATAAACGCACATGTATTAATTCCCCCATCCTTGGGAAGGAGATTTATTACCAAGTATATACACGGAACGGTTGTCTAACCGTTTCCCGAAAATGTAAACTATAAAGCTAAGGCACAGCCATCCGTCTAATAGAATTAGCACATGTAGGTCGTTGCGCAGCAGTTGGATATTTGGATTACTTGGTATTGTGACGCACTCACTGTGAGTTCATGTCCCCCTTTTCTCTTAACTGTTTTCAGTTTTATAAACTGCGGGGGTGAAATACATGTTACTATGATTATGAATATGTTTATACATGGTATGGTTAGCGTAAGGAGGTTTGTTACTTAGATCATGTGAGTGGGTAGGCGCAACTTGAGGCCATTAATCCTCGTAGTAGGACCGAGGGACAGGAGCGGTAGATCTATCTGGGTGTAGCGAGCCCAGCCCCAGGTCCAGCTGAACGGACCTCGGGGTGACTTAGTGCCCGACGCATAAATCCGCTAGGTTTGAGTCATCCCTACTTGCACTTCACACATATCAATGGCCTTGCAAACCATTGGTGATCTCTTTTTCCTTATTTGCTACATACCAGGTTTTTGATAAAGATAAAGGTTTATTTACTCACTTTCGCATGAACTCGCTCAACATTATTGTTGATTTTTCAACTTACATGTATTTCAGGAAACTAACGATCTGGCGCGGTATGGCTTGTTTTCCGCTGCATTAGGCCCGAGGTCATCCAGGGTTCGAGGCTTGTGACTCTTTCCTGGACAAGTCACAGTCCCTGAACCATGTTTACTTTAAGTTTGCATTTGTAATGTTTAGACAAGTCATGGTTGTTGGGTGTTAACCCGTTAAGACAATGTTTTACTATTTTATTATCAATGGATGATCTTGCATATTTTTAATTCATATAGCTTGTTATGATTAAGCTATGGTATTAAGAAGTCACACCAAAATTAACCACGCTTCCGCAAAGCCAGGGTGTGACAGCTTGGTATCAGAGCTCTGATCATAGCGAACTAGGATTCCTTCTTGAGTCTAGACTATGATCAGTAGGGCTCTCACGAAAACATTTTTACTGCATACCACTTAAGTCCAGATCCAAAACGTTTTTATAAACAAATGTTGAGAATATTTTATTTATTATTTTTAGGCTCAGTCTGGGAGGCTGAGGCTCGGTCTGGGAGACTGAGGCTCGGTCTGGGAGGCCGAGGCTCGATCTAATGGATCGAGGTAGTTGTATAGTGGGACTAGGAAGTCAGTCTGGGAGGCTGGGAGAATTTGCTAGTGGGACTAGGGAGTCAGTCTGGGAGGCTGGGAAAGTTGGCTAGTGGGACTAGGTAGGACAGTCTGGGAGGCTGGGAGACTAGTGGGACTAGGAGGATTATGTGATTATTACTTGGTAACTTGCGTGATTACCTGATTTACTGATTTTTGTGCATATTTTGTGTTTATGTTACAGACCCATGGACTCACCAGCCACTGGTGATTCAGATACCACCGGACCTTTACCCATAGTGTCGGACGACATTGTGTCTTCAGAGCACGAGGTGCATACCTCCGATTTCACCAGCACCGATGATGATGACTTCCAGCCCTTCGCTCTGCCCGACGGCGCTGATAAGCATATCGAGGACCCACCTGCTGAGTATCTTCCTTTGGTTGTGATTCCAGCTCCCATACCCCTTGCTTCTTATCCAGCATACGACTTGCTACCAGACGCCGAGGCTGACGGCGACATTGATCTCTTTGAGGACGAGCCTTACGAGGATGAGATTCCTGATGCAGCCCCTCTTCCCGCTGGCGATCTTTTGATGATCGCTGGTGCTCCAGCTGGAGACTCGCCCGTCCACTCACCAGTCCCAGACTCTTTTGAGTCTGTGGCATCTGTACCGTCTCACGAGGTGAGCACGCAGCATTTTGTTCATGACTCGGACCCCGATCAGGCATCTTCTGCCGCCCCCATTCCGAGCTTTGTGTTCGAGAACGACGATATTGAGGATTCTGATCCCGTTTTTCCTCCAGGATTTGATCCTGACCGCGATATTGAGTATATTCCTATGGACCAGCATATGGAGGACCCTGTTGATCCTGTTGATCCTGCTGATCCTATCGACCCCATTGATCCAGAGTTTGATTTTGACATGGCTTTTGACGACCCGGAGCCTGCCGTGGCCCCAGAGCAGGCAGCTGCTTTCGATCCTGTGCATGAGCATGACTTGGTACATGCCGACGTACCTGTTGAGCCCGTTTTGGCTGACCCGCCTGTTGGCGATCTTCCTGTTGATGATGTCCCTTTGTTAGTTGCTGATCATGCTGTTGATCCTTTTGTTGACCCACCTTTGATTGCTGACGTCCCTGTTGACCATCATATTGATCATATTGGTCCTGTCATTGCTCCTTTTGATCCTGTACCCATTGAGCCTGAGCACGCTCTATTTGCAGAGCATATGGATCCACCTGATGAGGAGGCTCAGCACGGTTGGATACCGGCTGACGAGGATGTTCCACCGTTTCCCCCACATCACACTGATACACATCATACTGATTTTTCATTTCAGATCCCACCGTTTATACCTCCAGCAGGGCCTGGAGAGGGCTCTTCAGCCCACCCCTTTGGGCACATACCGATACCTATGCCCTTCGTACCTCAGATGACACCTATTCCATCTTCTGTTCATGTAGCACCATTCGATCCCACCAGCACGCCACTGCTTTGGACATCTTCCTCTCCGATGCCACCCACTGATCCATATCAACCATTCCATATGGGACATACCATAGAGGACGTCTTGATGTCCTTTGTTCATCAGCATGATTCCCATACACAGCGACTTCAGGAGCTCGAGAGTGTGACAACTCGAGTTTCTGACTTTCACTTTCGCATTAAATGCGCGTTGACTTTGACTGTTTAGTTGTTTGGATTGTGAACTTGTAATTGTACACGTTGTGTTTTAATGAAGCGTACTGTCATTTTGCGTATATGTGATTACTTGCTGAAATGGAAAATAATATTATAACTATTATGAAGAACACTTAGTCTAGATCACTCGAAAATGGCACACAGTTCGAAAGACTCGAAGGACCACGAAAGATGACTTTCAATCCGAAGGATCAACCTTCGAATTAAAGGTTCCCGAAACATATCATTCGGCCAAAGACTTCATCCTTCGAACACGAAACATATCTTTCGACATGTTTCGGCCCAGCCATTCTGATGGGCTTGGCCCATTCCTGTAATATGTTTATATACGTGAATGCATGTAAACAGACGGTTATTTTTCTGAAAAACCCTAGTTCCCTTGCGTGTGTGTGTGACGGCATAGCAAACCTATTCTCTGTTCGAAGGATTTCCGTTCCGTAATCCAGATTTCCGGTTAGTATGTGATGTTATTATGTTAATAGATGATGCTTTGAGTATACATAACTTCATGATTTATCGATTGTCTTGCAATATATTGTTTGTATATTAACCGAATATGTATGTTAATCGGACATGAATGCTAATCGAATACGTATGCTAATTGAATAGGTATGTTGATCAGATTTAGTTGATAATCGGATGCGTATGTTAACCGGATTGTTTGTATGATGTTAACCTGTTTAATCGATTACGTATGTGATGCATCCGAACGGTTCTGCTAGTATGATTGGTTGTCTATACTTGAGGCTTTGATGTTGTTTTAATAGAATCGCATGATAATGATTTAGGGCCGGTTCGGTGGTGATATTATTGTTCATGTGGTCAAGTTAGGGTTCATGAGACTTAATATGAAACTCCCCGTTTGATTTGATTCTGAGGTAATTGAATACTGAAATTGTGTTGATTGATAATGGTTATGTTTGGAAACAATGTAACAAATTCAGAAAATTTAGGAAACACGTAACTGATTGTAACCGAAAGATATCTGCTGCTCGAACCATAGCTGTGACCGAAGGATGCTTGTCCTTCGAATCATGGCTGTTGACCGAAGGATGACTTTACCGAACCATAGTAGTGTATGCCGAAAGATAATAGTTAGTCGAAACATAGTTGTAACCGAAAGATAGGTTGACTGAAGGATAACATTGGTTCGAAACATAACTTTGGTCCGAAAGATAACTGTGTATCGAAAGACGTGTCGAAACATAATTGTGACAATTGTGATAACTGTTAGACCGAAGGATGAGCAATGAATCGAAGGATGGGTGGTGTGAATCGAATGATAGCTTATGATTTAATGTGAAATACTACGTGTTGTGCCGTTATGCAAACTGACTGTTCTGTGAACATTTAACTTGCATGCGTATCGTTGTGAACATGAACTGATTTGTTATACGTGCATACAATAGGACGTGATTAATTACTTGTGAGTGCATAACCTAGCATACCGAGCAAACCAAAGTGAGTTCACACTCCTACTAAGGCATGGGATTCCCGGGTCGTGGGAATGGGTTAAAGGTTTCAATTGACATAAACGTACAAACGCTTTTCCTAGACTATCACCTATCATAGTCCTCGGATGTCAGGACGGTTCCGTAGGTTGGGATAACACCTACGTGGTCATATACTAATTCCGTAGGTTGGGATAACACCTACGTGGTTCCGTAGGTTGGATAACACCTACGTGGTCATATGCCATTACTGCCTCGGATGTCAGGCACGCACGTAAAACCTACGTGTACGCATTACTTACTTCTTCCGTAGGTTGGGATAACACCTACGTGGTCATATACTAATTACTATCCTCGATGCAAAGGATACGTGCTACGCACACCTCATACGCGCTACTGTTCTCGGACGAAGAACAGGGATAATACGAATAGTCTAGTGGTCACATAACATGGGAAGCCCCCACCTATATAACTTACTATCGGCCCAGTAGAGCCAACCTGTACTTACTGTTACGTACTTATTTACTGTGAACTCGCTCAACTATTTTGTTGATCCTTTCTTTTACATGCCTTGCAGATCGTTAGGTACTGGGAGCTTGCACTGGAGGCGCGGACGTTGTGGACTTGGATCGTGAACGTCATATGAAACCCATATGATACTTGATACACATTTACATTGGATATTTTTATATATACGCTTCCGCTAAACATTGATAACTGACTTATGTTTTGGAAACACCTTTCATATGGATTTGTTTTGAATTATATTGCAATTACTTCTACTTTATACATTGTTCTATATGATTGGTGGCTTGATCCTGGTCAGTCACGCTCCCAAGCGGTGATACTCCGCGTGTGGATTTTTGGGGGTGTGACAGATTGGTATCAGAGCCATTGGTTATAGAGAACTAGGTTTTAATATGGAAAAACGTTTTTATTAAAACCAGACTATAACCAGAACAGTGCTCTCAACGATCCACAACGACGCTTCGCTCCACGTGCAAGGCTCAACTTCCTAGGTAATAAGGTTTATGTTTATTGCCTACCTGATAGAATTGCATAGAACTTTGCTCGTAGTATGCTTACATTACTTTGCTCACAACTTGTTATTGCTTGAGAACACATACGTGCTTACACTCTTCTGTCATCGCACTATTCGTGAACCATTCTTACTTATGCTACCTTTACTGTTCGATCATGTCTGGACGTGTTGACATGACTCAAGCCCAGTTGACGGCTCTCATTAACGAACAAGTTGCTGCGGCACTTGCAGCCGCACAAGCAGGAGGTATAACCTGCTATCCCAGACCTATTCTAGGATGTTAGATCCTACACTCGTGACCCAACTCTCGCGCTTAATCTTGACCCATCTTTCTCGCGCAACGGGTCAGAACGCACATCAACCTCTCTGCACATTCCAGAACATCATGGACTGTCGTCCAAGCACATTCAGTGGCACATTCAAGAACTTCATGTGTGAACGCCCTGAGGCTCGCAGGGTCAAGTACGCCACTGGTACTTTGGTAGGAATCGCGCTAATCAGGTGGAACGCGCAAGTACAGATACTAGGGTTGGCAGCTGCTAACGCCACCCCCTGGAACGAATTCAAAGAACACATTAAAAGGGAATACTACACGCGTGATGACATCCACAAGTTGGAAGTGGAGCCTTACCATTTGAAAATGACGGGGTCAGAAATTGAAGCTCATACGAAACGATAGAACGAACTGGCCATCTTGTGTCCAACCATGGTGGACCCTCCAAACAAGCGTATCGAATTATACCTCAAGGGTCTAGCCTCAGAGATTCAGAGCCAAGCTACATCGGCTAACCTCGACAAAATCCAAGACATTCAGTGTCTTGCTCATCGCCTCACGGATCAGGCAGTGGAACAGAACAGGCTGCCTAGTTGTAACAGCGCTATTACTACCGCTACCACTTCTGCTACTCCCGCTACTCCTAGTGACGACAAGCGGAAATGGGATGGGTATTCCAGCAAGGGTTCAGCTACCGTTCGGTCTCAAGCACAACAGCAGCACAAGAATAGTGATCGCCAGAGCACAGCAGAAGCTAAGGATTCAGGAGCCCACGGCTTGCACATCGGAATCGCCAGCAGCAACAGCAAGCAGGAATCCTATACAAAGAAAAGATTGTTTGCATTCCTCGTTCTGGTCAAGAACCTCTCGAAGCTCAAGGCAACAAGAGTGGTGCCGTGGTTGGCATCACCTCTTTCTTGAAGGCTCAGAAATGTTTGCGGAAGGGCCACACCGCAACTTTGGCTCTCGTTACTGACTCATCAGCGAAAGAAAAGAAGTTGGAAGACCATTCAGTTGTACGCGACTTTCCTCAGGTGTCTCGCAAGGATTTACCTGGTCTACCGCCGCATCATCAGGACGAATTTCAAATCGAGCTCGCTCCAGGAGCAGCACCCATAGCTCGAGCACCGTATCGCTTAGCTCCACCAGAATCGAAAGAACTATCGACGCAGCTACCAGGAATCTTGGATAGGGGATTTATTCGTCCAAGCTCTTCGCCTTGGGGGGCTCCAGTGTTATTTGTGAAGAAGAAAGACGGTACGTTCAGGATGTGCATCGACTACCGCGAACTCAATAAGGTGACGGTGAAGAACCGTTATCCTCTTCCGCGCATAGATGACCTATTCGACCAGTTGCAAGGGTCGTGTTATTATTCCAAGATTGATTTAAGGTCAGGGTATCATCAGCTGAGAGTCCGGGATGAGGACGTCTCCAAAACCGCTTTCAGAACTCGCTACGGTCATTACGAGTTTCTTGTCATGCCATTCGGGCTTACGAACGCGCCTGCAGTCTTCATGGATCTTATGAACAGGGTGTGCAAACCTTATCTTGACAAGTTCGTTATTGTTTTCATCGACGACATTCTAATCTACTCCAAGAGTCAGGAGGAGCACGAGCAGCACTTACGTCTTATCTTGGAACTTCTTCGAAAAGAGCAACTGTACGCAAAGTTTTCAAAATGCGACTTCTGGCTTCGTGAAGTCCACTTCTTAGGCCATGTGGTGAACAAGGATGGGATTCATGTCGATCCATCCAAGGTTGATTCGATCAGAAACTGGCCAGCACCACGTACACCGACAGAAATACGCCAATTCTTGGGTTTGGCGGGTTACTACAGGCGATTTATTAAAGACTTCTCAAAGATCGCGCAACCACTTACTATGCTAACACAGAAAGGTGTCGTTTACAGATGGGGTAATACGCAAGAGACCGCTTTTCAGTACTTAAAAGATAGGCTTTGCAGCGCACCTATTCTCTCATTGCCAGAGGGCACGGATGACTTCGTGGTTTATTGTGACGCATCGATACAGGGGCTTGGTTGTGTATTGATGCAGCGGGATAAAGTTATTGCCTACGCTTCGCGGCAACTCAAGGTTCATGAACGGAACTACACGACGCACGATTTAGAGCTGGGAGCTGTTGTTTTCGCGCTTAAGATATGGCGACACTACCTGTACGGTACCCGGTGCACGATTTACACCGATCACAGGAGTCTCGAGCATATCCTTAAGCAAAAGGACTTGAATATGCGTCAACGAAGATGGGTCGAACTTCTAAACGACTATGAATGCGCCATCAAGTATCATCCAGGGAAGGCCAATGTTGTGGCTGATGACCTCAGTCGGAAAGACACTTTACCTAAGCGCGTGCGAGCGCTACAGCTTACCATTCAGTCCAGTCTTCCTGCACAGATACGAGCTGCTCAGATAGAAGCACTAAAACCCGAAAACGTCAAGGCTGAAGCCTTGCGCGGTTCAAGGCAACAAATGGAACAAAAGGAAGACGGCGCCTACTATGTAACGGGGCGTATTTGGGTCCCACTTTATGGCGGCTTACGCGAACTTGTGATGGATGAAGCGCACAAGTTTCGCTACTCGGTACATCCAGGGTCGGATAAGATGTACCACGATATCAGAACAACTTATTGGTGGCCAAACATGAAAGCTCTTATCGCAACTTACGTCGGCAAGTGCTTAACTTGTGCAAGGGTTAAAATCGAGTACCAGAAACCATCAGGCCTGCTTCAGCAGCCTAAGATACCGCAATGGAAATGGGAAGAAATTTCCATGGATTTTGTTACGGGCTTACCTAGATCCCAGCATGGGAATGACACTATTTGGGTGATCGTTGATCGGCTCACAAAGTCTGCTCACTTCTTGGCTATCAAAGAAACGGATAAGTTTTCTACCCTAGCAGACATCTACATGAAAGAAGTTGTTTCGAGGCACGGAGTGCCCACTTCTATCATTTCGGATCGCGATGCACGATTCACGTCAGAGCTTTGGCAAGCGATGCACAAATCTTTCGGCTCACGATTAGACATGAGCACAGCATATCATCCTCAGACGGATGGGCAGTCTGAGCGAACTATCCAAACCCTTGAAGACATGCTTCGGGCATGTGTTATTGATTTCGGCAACGGCTGGGAAAAGCATCTCCCTTTGGTGGAGTTCTCGTACAATAACAGTTACCATACCAGCATTCAAGCCGCTCCATTTGAGGCATTGTACGGACGTAAATGCCGGTCACCTCTCTGTTGGGCAGAGGTGGGGGATAGTCAAATTACGGGTCCAGAGATTGTAGTGGACGCCACAGAAAAGATTGCACAGATACGACAACGCATGGCGGCAGCACGCGACCGTCAGAAAGCCTACGCGGACAAGCGTAGAAAACCATTGGAATTTGAGGTCGGGGACCGGGTTTTATTGAAAGTTTCACCCTGGAAGGGTGTGGTACGTTTTGGCAAACGGGGCAAACTAAATCCGCGGTACGTCGGACCATTCGAAATTACAGAAAAGATTGGCAAGGTAGCCTACAAGTTGAACCTACCAGCTGAACTCGGAGCAGTTCACAATGTCTTTCACATATCGAACTTAAAGAAGTGCCTATCAGATGAAAACCTCATCATTCCTTTTAAGGAACTCACTATCGACGAGCGGTTGCAGTTCGTCGAGGAACCAGTTGAAATCACGGACCGGGATGTTAAGGTCCTCAAACACAAGAGAATCCCTCTTGTTCGAGTTCGTTGGAACTCCCAGCGTGGTCCAGAGTATACCTGGGAACGCGAAGACCAGATAAAAGAAAAGTATCCCCAGTTATTCGAAACCAATGCATCCACTCCTGAGGCTGAAGCTACTACTACTGAATTTCGGGACGAAATTCCAAATCAACGGGGGGATGATGTGACACCCCAGGAAAACCAGTGAACAATGTAACTTACCTAGCTTCCTCAGTGAGTGCGTACCAAATTTCGGGACGAAATTTCTTTCAAGTTGGGGATAATGTGACAACTCGAGTTTCTGACTTTCACTTTCGCATTAAATGCGCGTTGACTTTGACTGTTTAGTTGTTTGGATTGTGAACTTGTAATTGTACACGTTGTGTTTTAATGAAGCGTACTGTCATTTTGCGTATATGTGATTACTTGCTGAAATGGAAAATAATATTATAACTATTATGAAGAACACTTAGTCTAGATCACTCGAAAATGGCACACAGTTCGAAAGACTCGAAGGACCACGAAAGATGACTTTCAATCCGAAGGATCAACCTTCGAATTAAAGGTTCCCGAAACATATCATTCGGCCAAAGACTTCATCCTTCGAACACGAAACATATCTTTCGACATGTTTCGGCCCAGCCATTCTGATGGGCTTGGCCCATTCCTGTAATATGTTTATATACGTGAATGCATGTAAACAGACGGTTATTTTTCTGAAAAACCCTAGTTCCCTTGCGTGTGTGTGTGACGGCATAGCAAACCTATTCTCTGTTCGAAGGATTTCCGTTCCGTAATCCAGATTTCCGGTTAGTATGTGATGTTATTATGTTAATAGATGATGCTTTGAGTATACATAACTTCATGATTTATCGATTGTCTTGCAATATATTGTTTGTATATTAACCGAATATGTATGTTAATCGGACATGAATGCTAATCGAATACGTATGCTAATTGAATAGGTATGTTGATCAGATTTAGTTGATAATCGGATGCGTATGTTAACCGGATTGTTTGTATGATGTTAACCTGTTTAATCGATTACGTATGTGATGCATCCGAACGGTTCTGCTAGTATGATTGGTTGTCTATACTTGAGGCTTTGATGTTGTTTTAATAGAATCGCATGATAATGATTTAGGGCCGGTTCGGTGGTGATATTATTGTTCATGTGGTCAAGTTAGGGTTCATGAGACTTAATATGAAACTCCCCGTTTGATTTGATTCTGAGGTAATTGAATACTGAAATTGTGTTGATTGATAATGGTTATGTTTGGAAACAATGTAACAAATTCAGAAAATTTAGGAAACACGTAACTGATTGTAACCGAAAGATATCTGCTGCTCGAACCATAGCTGTGACCGAAGGATGCTTGTCCTTCGAATCATGGCTGTTGACCGAAGGATGACTTTACCGAACCATAGTAGTGTATGCCGAAAGATAATAGTTAGTCGAAACATAGTTGTAACCGAAAGATAGGTTGACTGAAGGATAACATTGGTTCGAAACATAACTTTGGTCCGAAAGATAACTGTGTATCGAAAGACGTGTCGAAACATAATTGTGACAATTGTGATAACTGTTAGACCGAAGGATGAGCAATGAATCGAAGGATGGGTGGTGTGAATCGAATGATAGCTTATGATTTAATGTGAAATACTACGTGTTGTGCCGTTATGCAAACTGACTGTTCTGTGAACATTTAACTTGCATGCGTATCGTTGTGAACATGAACTGATTTGTTATACGTGCATACAATAGGACGTGATTAATTACTTGTGAGTGCATAACCTAGCATACCGAGCAAACCAAAGTGAGTTCACACTCCTACTAAGGCATGGGATTCCCGGGTCGTGGGAATGGGTTAAAGGTTTCAATTGACATAAACGTACAAACGCTTTTCCTAGACTATCACCTATCATAGTCCTCGGATGTCAGGACGGTTCCGTAGGTTGGGATAACACCTACGTGGTCATATACTAATTCCGTAGGTTGGGATAACACCTACGTGGTTCCGTAGGTTGGATAACACCTACGTGGTCATATGCCATTACTGCCTCGGATGTCAGGCACGCACGTAAAACCTACGTGTACGCATTACTTACTTCTTCCGTAGGTTGGGATAACACCTACGTGGTCATATACTAATTACTATCCTCGATGCAAAGGATACGTGCTACGCACACCTCATACGCGCTACTGTTCTCGGACGAAGAACAGGGATAATACGAATAGTCTAGTGGTCACATAACATGGGAAGCCCCCACCTATATAACTTACTATCGGCCCAGTAGAGCCAACCTGTACTTACTGTTACGTACTTATTTACTGTGAACTCGCTCAACTATTTTGTTGATCCTTTCTTTTACATGCCTTGCAGATCGTTAGGTACTGGGAGCTTGCACTGGAGGCGCGGACGTTGTGGACTTGGATCGTGAACGTCATATGAAACCCATATGATACTTGATACACATTTACATTGGATATTTTTATATATACGCTTCCGCTAAACATTGATAACTGACTTATGTTTTGGAAACACCTTTCATATGGATTTGTTTTGAATTATATTGCAATTACTTCTACTTTATACATTGTTCTATATGATTGGTGGCTTGATCCTGGTCAGTCACGCTCCCAAGCGGTGATACTCCGCGTGTGGATTTTTGGGGGTGTGACAGAGAGAGCTCAGTTATCACTAGGTCCATATCTTGGTCAGACATCCTCATCTTTTCAGCCTTTTCGATCATTACCTCCTGACTTTGCTGCCCGACTTACGACTATGGAGCAGCAGATCGCTTCTGTTATTCGCACTCAGCAGGCGATGGAGGAGGATTGGCTTCATTTACGCCGCTTACTCTACACTCACTTTCCCCCTCCTCCACCCCCATCTGCATAGAGCTCATCGGTGCCATAGTGGTAGACGATGGTGAGACGACCGCGATTGTGACTGCACAGCCTTTTGGAGACCATCTGACGATACTGATTTTTGTTGATATTTGTTGATGTACTGGATGTTGTGTGTATGATATTTGCAACATGGGATGTTGGGACATGGGATGTTGTGTATGATATTTGTGACATGGGATGTTGGGACATGGGATGTTGTGTGTGATATATTGATAACATGAGATGTTATATGCTATTACTATTACTATATACGTATGTTTATTATGGCCTAATCGACGAACGCATCTTTAGAAGATGGCACCAAGACGACAACCGCAGCCGATGCCCACTACTCATGAAGAACTACAGCAAGTTATCGCTAACGCCATTGCTCAATATGCTGCCTCGCAAGGAGGACCAAGCGGAAGTAGCTCGAACATTAACGGCAACCAAAATCCTCCTCATGGGTGCACCTACAAACAATTCTTGGACTGTAAGCCCATAAACTTCGACGGCACAGGTGGTGCTGTTGCTTTCGTCCGCTGGGCAGAGAAGACCGAGTCCGTACTTCGCATGAGCAAATGTGCGCTAGATCAACAAGTCACTTACATCTCAGGGCTATTTGTGGATGGAGCCCTATCCTGGTGGAATCTTCAGGTCCAGACCCTTGGCGAAGCCGCAGCTTACGCACTGACCTGGACAGAGTTGAAAGAGCTTATGCGCAAGAAGTACTGTTCTCGCGCGGAAATTCAGAGGTTAGAGACCGAATTCTGGCACCTGAAGATGGAAGGTTCGAAGATAGCTGAATATGTTCAGAGGTTCCACGATTTGTCGCATGTGGTACCCTATATGGTTACACCGGAGTTCAAAAGGGTTGAACGCTTCATCTGGGGATTGGCTCCTCAGATAATCAGCATGGTGACTTCTTCCAAACCTGCAACCATCACAGAAGCCATTGATCTGAGTGTGGCTCTCACCGAAGAGGCAATTCGGTTGAACAAGTTTGATGAGATTGAGCCCAAGAAGAAGGAGACTCATGTGGAGTCATCTGGTGGTAATAAGCGAAAGTTTTCGAGTTTCAAGCAAAGCACCGGGATGGTGGTTAAGAAGGGAGAATCGAATGCGCCAGCTCAAGATACAGCTGGTAGTAAAAAGAAAGGGAAGGGATACATGGGTGCACAACCCAAGTGCAACTCATGCCAACGACATCACTCTGGTCGTTGCAGCCTAAGAGTTTGTGAATCATGTGGGAAGACTGGTCATACGAAGGATTTCTGTTGGGCTAGTGCTGGCCGGGGAGGCCAGGGAGGAACTGGGAATAGGAATAACCGTGGTGGTAATGGGAACCGTGCCAACAATGCTAACCAAGCAGGCGCCATGAATCGGAACCAGGGAAACCATCAAGCTGGAAACAATGGTGGGAACGGGCAGAGGCCCGGATGTTTCAATTGTGGAGATCAAGGGCATTACAAGAGGAATTGCCCAGAATTAACCCAGGCACGCGGAAGAGTTTTTAACATGGAGGCCAGGGAAGCGCGCCAGGATCCCAACGTTGTCACTGGTACGTTCCCTGTAAACCAACGCTATGCATCCGTTTTGTTTGATACTGGTGCCGATTATAGCTTCGTATCGCTAGAATTTAGAAACATGCTTGGTTTAGCCGCTAGTAAGTTAGATATTCCTTACTCGATTGAATTAGCGAATGGGAAGTTAGAAGAAGCTAACGAGGTGATTCGAGGTTGCGTAATCGAGCTGGGAGAGCGTGAGTTTGCTCTCGATCTACTACCAGTCCAGTTGGGAAGCTTCGACGTGGTAGTAGGGATGGATTGGTTATCGAGTAACAAGGCAGAGATAGTTTGTCACAAGAAGATTATTCGTATCCCGACCGACGATGGTGAGACCATTGTTGTTCATGGGGAGAAGCGTGAGACGCCGTTAAGGATGATTAGCTGCCTGAAAGCAAGGAAGTGTTTGAAGAAAGGATGTGTTGCTTTTCTAGCACACATTGTAGATAAGAAGGCTGCTGAGCCGAAGATCGAAGACATCCCTGTCGTGAGGGAATACCCAGAAGTCTTTCCAGAAGACTTGCCTGGCTTGCCACCTCAAAGGCAAGTGGAGTTTCGCATCGACTTAGTTCCAGGCGCCGCGCCTGTGGCTAAGGCACCTTACAGACTTGCTCCGTCTGAGATGCAAGAACTGTCGACACAACTTCAAGAGTTGTTAGACAAGGGTTTTATCCGACCAAGCTTCTCGCCTTGGGGAGCTCCAGTTTTGTTTGTGAAGAAGAAGGACGGTAGTTTCCGTATGTGTATTGACTACAGAGAGTTGAACAAGCTGACGATCAAGAATAGGTATCCCCTGCCAAGAATCGATGATCTGTTCGACCAGCTTCAAGGTTCGAGCTTCTATTCAAAGATCGATCTTCGATCTGGATACCATCAGCTACGGATTCAGGAAGAGAGTATTCCGAAGACAGCTTTCAGAACTCGATATGGGCACTACGAGTTTCTGGTTATGCCGTTTGGTTTGACAAACGCACCTGCAGTGTTCATGGATTTGATGAACCGAGTTTGTAAGCCGTACTTGGATAAGTTCGTGATTGTATTCATCGATGACATCTTGATTTATTCGAAGTCAAAGGTTGAGCACGAGCAGCATCTTAGAGCCATTCTGGAGCTGCTAAAGAAGGAACAGTTGTATGCCAAGTTCTCTAAGTGTGAGTTTTGGCTAAGAGAAGTGCAATTCCTTGGGCACGTGGTGAACGGAGATGGAATCCACGTGGATCCAACCAAGATCGAGGCGATCAAAGATTGGGAAACGCCAAAGACGCCAACCGAGATTCGGCAATTCTTGGGTTTGGCTGGCTATTATCGAAGGTTCATCGAGAACTTTTCTAAGATCGCTCAACCGTTAACGCTCCTCACGCAAAAGGATAAGAAGTTTGATTGGGGAATCAAACAGGATGAGGCGTTTAAGATATTGAAGGATAAGCTTTGTAACGCGCCGATCTTAGCTCTACCGGAAGGTACCGACGATTTTGTGGTATACTGTGACGCATCGCGTCAAGGATTGGGTTGTGTGTTGATGCAACGTCAAAAGGTTATCGCCTACGCATCACGCCAACTGAAGGCGCACGAAAAGAACTATACCACTCATGATTTGGAGCTAGGCGCAGTGGTTTTTGCCTTGAAGATCTGGAGACACTACCTTTACGGTACAAAGTGTACAATCTTCACAGATCACAAGAGCCTCCAACATATATTCAATCAGAAGGAGTTGAACATGAGGCAAAGGCGATGGGTCGAGTTGTTGAACGATTACGACTGCGAGATCAAGTATCATCCAGGGAAGGCGAATGTGGTCGCTGATGCCCTAAGTCGTAAAGAGAGAATCAAGCCCATAAGGGTTAGGGCTATGGAAATGATAATTCAAACCGACCTTTCCTCGCGCGTTCGTGCAGCACAGAAGGAAGCTCTCAAGGAGGGAAACCTTGAGGCAAAGTATCTCCGTGGGATGGAGAAGTTACTGGTGCCAAACAGGGAAGGAACGTTGTGTTTTGAGAAAAGGATTTGGGTTCCTTTGTTTGGTGGTTTAAGAGAGGTTATCTTTGATGAAGCTCACAAGTCGCGATACTCTATCCACCCTGGAGCAGATAAGATGTACCAGGATCTTAAGGATTATTACTGGTGGCCTAGGATGAAGGGCGATGTTGCTATTTACGTGAGCAAATGTTTAACTTGCGCCAAAGTTAAGGCGGAATACCAGAAGCCTTCGGGACTTCTGCAGCAACCAAAAATTCCCCAGTGGAAGTGGGAAGAAATCTCCATGGATTTTATTACGAAGTTGCCAAGAACGCCAAGAGGCCATGACACTATCTGGGTGATAGTGGATCGCTTAACGAAGTCAGCACACTTCTTACCTATCCGCGAGAAGGATAACACAAGCAAATTGGCTGAAATCTACATGAGAGAGATTGTTACACGCCATGGAGTACCTCTCTCGATTATTTCTGATAGAGATGGGAGGTTCGTATCGAGGATATGGCAATCCTTCCAGGAAGCTTTTGGCTCAAAGCTGAATATGAGCACAGCTTTTCACCCGCAGACCGACGGTCAAAGTGAGCGGACGATTCAGACATTGGAGGACATGCTGAGAGCATGTGTGATGGATTTAGGCGGTAGCTGGGATAAGCATTTACCCCTGGTTGAATTTTCCTACAACAACAGCTACCACACCAGTATTGGTGCCGCGCCATTCGAAGCTTTATACGGACGCAAGTGCAGGTCACCGCTCTGTTGGTCTGACGCAGGTGATAGACAATTGGTAGGTCCCGATGTAGTTCAGGAAACTACAGATAAGATTGCGCAAATCCGAGATCGCATTAGTGCGGCTCGTGACCGCCAGAAGACCTACGCAGATCTGAAAAGGAAACCTCAGGAGTTTGAGGTTGGGGATATGGTTTTGTTGAAGGTATCACCCTGGAAGGGTGTGGCACGCTTTGGGAAGCGTGGGAAGTTGAATCCGCGCTACATTGGTCCTTTCAAGGTTTTGGAAAGAATTGGGACCGTAGCATACAAGTTGGATCTACCTGCCGAACTGAATAATGTTCACGATACATTTCATGTATCCAATCTAAAGAGAAGTCCAACTCAAGTTAACGTTGCCATTCCTACCGACGAAATTCATATTGATGACACGCTCCACTTCGTTGAAGAACCTGTTGAGGTCACGGATTGGAAAGTAAACAAGACCCGCCGGAGCAGTGTCAAGCTCGTCAAAGTTCGTTGGAATGCTAGACCTGGTCCTGAGTTCACCTGGGAGCGTGAAGACCGAATGAAAGAGAAATACCCCCACTTATTTCCTGAGAACCCTGCTTCTACAAGCAGAATTTAAAATTTCGGGACGAAATTTATTTAACGGGGGGAGAATGTGACAACCCTCACAAAACCAGATATCCGTACGACTTAATTAACTATTAATTGTTGCCTAATTACTGTGCTTAACTGAGATTTCTGATAAACTGCTACTTGATTGTTGATACTTGTACATATCTGCATCATACTTTGATTTTTCCGTCACTACATTACTTATTTACTGAACTTTAGTGACAAACATGATGCACAAAAGCACAGTAGCATTTGAACGGATAACCTATTGAACATGCTGATATAGCCAGCATCAGGCAAACACTGCCTCTAAAGGCCTGAATGAGCCAGAAATATTCTACTACACCCATAGAGTGTGTAGGGATACAAGGGTTGTATAATTGCGTCACTAGGAATAAGAAACAGAGATTGGATGTGCCTAAAACGTACTCTAAGCACAAAACACAGCACTTTTATCAATACACTAGCTTCTAGCTAATTAATAAAGTGCCAAAACATGGGGAAATATTCCTGACACTTTGCAGAATAAATTGTGTCGCTAAAAATATTATTTACGACGCTTAAAGGATTACTTAAACACTTTAACGGATTACTATCCGACCGAACAACCGGACTATACCCGGAACATAAAAATATTGCCAGAAATATTATTGGTATTTTTCTGAGCCAGTTAGGGTCCCTGATTACCCTAACACCCGCATTATAACGCATCAAACAACTAACGGGGTTAATCTCTAAAAGTAACCGACTTAACCAAACTAAACACTAACTGAACGATCGAAACCCAACCGGATACCCCCCCCCTAATGGAATCGGTCACTATGATGTGACACAAGAGTACACCTTTTTGATATTATATTTGGTTTCGTGGATATCTAGACGACATAGAACCGTTGGACGATAGCGCTTGATTTTTCTATAAATACCACACACACACATTTAGAGAATTCACACACACACAAACCAACACACTCTCTCTTGCTCCCTCTCTTCTCGGCCGAGAGCACCCACAAGCCATCCATCCATTTCGGTTTTTGATCTTGCCATTCCAAGCTCATACAAGTGTCGGGGATCACGTACGAGGAAGCTTGAAGCAAGCGGAAGTTGGAGGACCTCGTTCATTTGCTTTTATCCACGCCTTTTCCGACTAGATCTTCCCTAGCCCCGAGCTAGAGGTATAACATTTAAAACTCGCTCTTGATCATATCTAAAGTGGTTAAAAGGATTTTTAACGGTTAAAAGTCGGTAACCCATCTTTTGAATCTATAAAGACTACTAAAACTCGAATATTGTTGGTTAAAAGCTTATAACGCGTGTAAAAGTCGTAGTATTCGAATATGTTGGTTGTAGAGACCCGATCTACGATGTGGTGGCTCTTATCATCGTTTAACCCGAATTTGTTAAGATCATGTATCTTAACATAAGCTTGTTTCTAGCGGTACGAGGGTTAAAAGGTGAAACTCCACCACACGGGAAACATGAACTTCTGTAAAAGTGTTTTGACATGAAAAATAGTATTTAAAACGAGCCGATCTACGTATGTACAAGTGGTATATTCGTAGAACCGGGTGTCGAGAAAATCATGTTTTATATAAGTTGGATAACATGCTAACAAAGATGATTTTTATAAACTACAAGTGTATAAACACTTGTGAAACGAAAGATCCGACAAAATAACAATTTTTACAAAAGTTGTCGGGAAGTTGTAAAGAATGATTTGTTCCAAAAACGGGGTTTTTGCAAGACTAAACTATTTTATACATAGATCCTCTAAATATAAGGTGATCTACATTACGACCTTCGGAAAAACTACAAGTTCATGTAATAATGCGATTTTACATACTAGTCTACAAGTTTGAAGTGTTGAAACTTGTGTAATGTGTTGGAAATTGATTGGTTGATTTAAAAGAAGTGTTGAAATGATTTTGTAAAAGAAAATGATACGCTTAAAAGCGTGGCCACCTCCAGTTACAACGGAAACTCTGGCGAAATTTTCTAAAATCTAACACTTAGAATTATTTACAAGTGTTAGACTACTTTTGACATATTTTCAAATATATTTCGCCATGACTTTATTTACAAATATTCAGAGGTGGGGTTTTCACAAAAATAAACGTGATAAATATTTATTCGATAAATATATTTTTCACAACACTGTTTATGATTATTTTGTGAAAATGTATAAATATTATTTTTAGAGTAAAAATAATATTTACTAACTTTGACGAACCCAAAATAATACTAACGCCTACACGACAAACATATAAGTTACAACGGTAATTACTATTACCACTAAATCACCAAAACGTAACTTACGCCTTATCCGGAAATATTCATAAATGCGGATATTGTCAACGTATTATTTTGGAAAGTATTATACGAAGAGAAAATATATTATTTTTGAGAAAAATAATTATATTTTGGAATGAGAAATAAAATATATTAAGTGAGACTTAATATTATAAACGCACATGTATTAATTCCCCCATCCTTGGGAAGGAGATTTATTACCAAGTATATACACGGAACGGTTGTCTAACGGTTTCCCGAAAATGTAAACTATAAAGCTAAGGCACGGCCATCCGTCTAATAGAATTAGCACATGTAGGTCGTTGCGCAGCAGTTGGATATTTGGATTACTTGGTATTGTGACGCACTCACTGTGAGTTCATGTCCCCCTTTTCTCTTAACTGTTTTCAGTTTTATAAACTGCGGGGGTGAAATACATGTTACTATGATTATGAATATGTTTATACATGGTATGGTTAGCGTAAGGAGGTTTGTTACTTAGATCATGTGAGTGGGTAGGCACAACTTGAGGCCATTAATCCTCGTAGTAGGACCGAGGGACAGGAGCGGTAGATCTATCTGGGTGTAGCGAGCCCAGCCCCAGGTCCAGCTGAACGGACCTCGGGGTGACTTAGTGCCCGACGCATAAATCCGCTAGGTTTGAGTCATCCCTACTTGCACTTCACACATATCAATGGCCTTGCAAACCATTGGTGATCTCTTTTTCCTTATTTGCTACATACCAGGTTTTTGATAAAGATAAAGGTTTATTTACTCACTTTCGCATGAACTCGCTCAACATTATTGTTGATTTTTCAACTTACATGTATTTCAGGAAACTAACGATCTGGCGCGGTATGGCTTGTTTTCCGCTGCATTAGGCCCGAGGTCATCCAGGGTTCGAGGCTTGTGACTCTTTCCTGGACAAGTCACAGTCCCTGAACCATGTTTACTTTAAGTTTGCATTTGTAATGTTTAGACAAGTCATGGTTGTTGGGTGTTAACCCGTTAAGACAATGTTTTACTATTTTATTACCAATGGATGATCTTGCATATTTTTAATTCATATAGCTTGTTATGATTAAGCTATGGTATTAAGAAGTCACACCAAAATTAACCACGCTTCCGCAAAGCCAGGGTGTGACATATCGGATCAAATCTTGCGGGGACCTTCTGTAAGTATTCTTTCGTGCTTTTCTTTCGTTTTAGCGTTAAAGTCAAACTGTGTTTGACTTTCTGCATTGGCCAGTTTATGGTCAATGCGAAGTTCGTTTGAACTTCATATCGTGAGCGTAATCACGTTGGTTATAGTCCCTAGTGACTATACCTACTGATTACCACGTTATCTAGGCTCAGTGATGAGTCGTAGCTTCGGCCAGAATGCGCATTCTTGCGTATTTTGTAACCAAACTACTTATGGGTATCAAGACCCTTTGTCTTGATACCAAACCTGTTTTTAAACTTTGTTGAACATGTTTTAACATGTTTAACTCGTCACTTTTAGAATTGTGCTTGTCTAGGGTCGTAAAGGTAAGCGATCTAAACAATCGCTTATGCTTTCGAACCCGACCCATTTGGTCGATCATTAGGATCCGACCAAATACATTAGGTGACCATAGTTGTATAGGGAATAACCTTCCGAGGTTATACCTTATGGTCACGTCGTTTAAGTAGTTGTATGATAGGTAGTTTATATGCCTTAGGAAAATTACCGAAATACCCTTTTTACGCATAAAATCATTTTAAGCATATGTAACCTAAATTTTGACATCTAAGCTGATTATGTAACTATATTAGACATGTTAAGGAATATTTTACTTGTCATAGGACTAGTTAAGCGGTCCGAACACGTTTTACGTGAACGATACGTTAAAGTAGCATAAGCTACCTAAACGGGTCGTAATGGGTCGTAAGCACTTAGGTTAGGTTTCATTTTAGTATGTGGGATTTGTTAAACCATATCATATGAGTTCCAATACTCATTTGGTTTACGAAACCTCATACTATCCAATCTTCCGATTTAGGTCAGGTTATTTATGTAGTTATCTATATAGGGTGCCGTTTGATTCCGTGATCCCTCTAGTTTTGCTTGGTTGTTGTTCAAGACTTCTAAGCACCCTCAAGTGAGTACATAGACCCCTCTTTTACTGTTTTTCAAACATTTTGGGGTGAAACACATGTGCCTACTTGTTACTTTCATGTTTTCCATGTTTTCATACCATATACTTGCTATATTCATTAGTACACTATTAGTACATGATTTCATTATGTTTTGCTATGTATGTTCACTTAGCATGGTAGCACATTGTTTTACATTACATTTTATGCTATGTATGTCCATTTAGTGCATACCTAAAGTACATAGTTTTACATTGCATCTCTGTTGCATATGTTCTCGTAACATATGGACACATTGTTTTACATCTCTACCTTGTATGTTCACTTAGCATATTAGGTACATTATTTTCATATAACATGTTTACATTTGGTATAACATTTGGTTTGTACAAACGGGACTTATATACGTTCATTACCATTAGCTACGCCGCTTGGTAGTAAGTAATGGTACCATAGGACTTGACAAATCCCGTTTCTGACATCCTAGGTTTGTTTGGATGAAAGGAATGACTGAATCCGAAAACATTCTTTTGATAACCTTTACTCTATGGTTATCCTTCTGTCTCAAGGCTTGAATGTATGCGTTTAACTTACCGCATAAATGTATGTATCAGTAAAGCATGCATTATTCTACAAAGCATAACTTTTGATTTATTCAAATATTTTGTTTTGTACATTTTTACATTTGGTTTAAGTAATCACATTTTACTTACCATGCATAACATTTGTTTACACATTACATGACTTACATTTGATGGTTTTCACATAAATATTTGACATTTGACTGTACATAAACATTTTACATTGGTGGTTTGTTTGGGTAAGTGATTTAAGTAACGAGGTGTGTGTAATATGATACAAGCATGGTGGATACGCCGTTGGTACTTCCCATATATAAGTGCTTGGATAATATTACATATCGTAGCGTTATTTAAATCATTTCAATTTAGACATAGAACATTTTACACAAATAACATTTTTTCGCAAGACATTGTTTTACAAACAGTTTGTTTTATATAACTCATTTTACTTGGTTATTTATTTAACCATACATATTTCTTTTATATCATCTGATTTTCCTATCAAGTTTTCATATGATTTATAAAACAAAACATTTTACAAGGTTCATGACTACTTTTGTTAAACATTTTCCTTCAAACTTATTAGTCATGAATCCTAAATCAATAAAACCTATGTATCTCACAGGCAATTTTATGCTGATGTACCTATTTTCACATGTGTTTCAGGATATGATGCATACGATTGATCAAGATACACTTAAGTGGACTTGGGCCTTAGTGACGCTAAAAGATGCAAGACTAGTTAATTATGTCATATTTCTTTGTGTCAAGACATTGTAACTCTTTTAATCAATAAAGCAAAATTTCAAATTTCCATGTGTTATGAAACAATGATTCTGTTACAACACTCCCTGACGTTTCCGCCACGCTTTGTTGTTTTACGTGGTCGGGGTGTGACAGAAGAGTTGGTATCAGAGCTCATGGTTATAGGGAATTAGGTTATTAGTAATGCTTTGACCTAGTCTATAACCTTCCTAGGACCCTAACGCAGTTTACTTGCCTTTAAATCATAAAACAATACCGTCACCTATCCTTAGGCGACAACCACAACAAGAACATAAATCTCAAAACCACTTTGAAAGCCAATCATCTGTTCTAGGATGATTTATTATAAGGTTTTGAACCCTCTAAGTATTCAAAATCTCGTCAAAGTTTGGGTCTAATAATGTGAACACATGCAAACTGGAAGGGTGAATGCCTGTACCCTGAGTTTTCTGTCTAAGGCTAGAGTGTTCGTACAAATCTGCAGTATCGGACCAGTCACTCTTACCTGGGAATTCTCGGGGTGAGTGTTCACTTATAGGCGAGCATGTCTTCAGTGATACATTAATATGACCTGTTTACTTTGATTAGTCACCGTCTCATTTGTTTGCCTTAGGTAACAAACAAATGATCGTAATTTCTATGCATTGTCACTTTGTTTTGATTTTCCAATAACATTTCACTTGTTTCTTCCTATGCCTTTCATTTCTCCTAAAATGTCTCTTCATCACAACGATGCTCAAATGTCCAAGCAGACCGCCAAATTTGCCCAGCGAATAGGCGAAGTAGTCCTGAAGACTGTCGAATTAGCTACTACCATGTATCAACTCCAAAACGAAGCCACGCAAGAGTCATCAAAGGAAACTGTCACACCCTGGCTTTGCGGAAGCGTGGGTTAATTTGGTGTGACTTCTTAATACCATAGCTTAATCACAACAAAGCTATATGACAGTGAAACCATGCAGATCATCCATTGATTTAAGTTTCAAAATAAAAGTACCACAACATTGTTTTAAAGTACTGACACATGCAACAGAGATTACAACCTAATAACATAAAAACATTGTTCAGAATTTGTAACCACAAACATAAAGCAGACGTAGTTTAAGAACTGTGGCTCGTCCAGGCAAGAGCCACGACCCCTAAACTTGGATGACCTTATTTTCTTATGCAGCGTGAAAAACGTAGCATACCATGCCAGATCCTTAATTACCTGAAATACATGTAAGTTGGAAAAATCAACAAAAATTGTTGAGCAAGTTCATGTGTAGTGAGTAAGTAAAACCTTTGTAAGTATAAAATCCTGGTATGTAGCAAAAAAGGAAAAAGAGATCACCAATGGTTTGCAAGGCCATTGATATGTGTGAAGTGCAAGTAGGAAGACTCAAACCTAGCATATTTTGCGTTGGGTACAAAGTCACCCCGAGGTCCGTTACGCTGGGCCTGGGGCTGGGCTCGCTACACCAGATAGATCTACCGCTACTGTCCCTCGGTCCTACAATGAGGATTAATGGCCTCAAGTTGCGCCTACCCACTCACATGATCTAAATAATAACCCTCCTTATGCTAACCATACCATGTAAAAAGTACTTGTAATCATAGTAACATGTATTTCACCCCCCGCAGTTTAGAAAACTGAAAACAGTTAAGAGAAAAGGGGGACATGAACTCACAGTGGTGCGTCTCTAACAAGAAAATCTCCTCAAAATAATACTCTTGTTAAAATACGCGTTCACTAGTATTTTTCCGAAAAATGCGTAAGTTACGTTTAAAAGTTCGGGTGGTATTAATAATACCATTGTAACTTATTATTTATTGTGAAGGCGTTCGTATTATTTTGGAATCGTTAACATTCGGTAATATTATTTTTACCCTAAAAAATAATATTTACGTAGTTCACAAAATAATCATAAAAATCTCACAAGTGTTGTTATGAAAAATATATATAAATCAAATATATATCTATCAAGTTTTATTTTGTGAATATCCCACCTCCGACACTTAGAAATGTTGTAAATAAAATTGTGGCGAAATTTACATTTTTTGAAAACAATTTAGAAATATATTTATAACACTTCTGATGAAAATATTTCCAAGTGTTAGGTTTTTTTGGAAAAATTTCGCCAGAGTTTCCCCTGTAACTGGAGGTGGCCACGCTTTCAAGCGTATCATTTTCTTTTAAAATTCAAATCAACATTTTTCTCAACATTAATCAACAAAGTTTTATTATCAAAATAGTCAAAATAGATATAAATCGCAATAATACATGAACTTGTGGTTTGTGTAAAATATGTAGTAATTTCCCCATATTTTTTGTAGACCTTTTTATAAATGAAACCGGTTTCTTGTGAATCTTGTTTTTATAGAAAATAAATTTCCACAACTTCTTGTCAACATTTACAAAAATAGTTCTTTTGTGAAAACTTTGTGTTACACAAGTGTCTATACACTTGTGTGTTTACAAAAATCACTTTTGTTCATGTAAGATCCGGTTCAGAAAATGTGATTTCTTTTGACACTTGGTCCTTTGAAAATACCACTTGTAGATCCGTAGATGTACTAGTTTAGAACTCCATTTCATAAGAAAAATTGTTTTTACACAAGTTCATGCTTGATATGTAGTCGTGGTCTTCATCTAACCACTTTTCACATTATAACATACACTAGGTCATGTTCCATGAACATGACTTAGTCGGGTCAGATGACGATCCAAACTAACACTAGCATAGATCAACACTAAATAATCACAAAAAAAACAAGTCTTACAAGTTTTACACAAATCTATAGCTTTTATCCAACATGTTTATCATCTTTGTAAGCTTTTAGTATGTTATCCTGTATGTTCATGATCTTTAACCGACAAAGTTCATTTTAACCACTTTAGAATAGATCAAGAGGGCGTTTAGAGTCACTTACTACTAGCTCGAAGCTAGGGAAGAAACTAGTCGAAAAACGAGTGGATAAAAGCAATGTAGCGAGGTCCTTCGCAATCCGAGTGCACCGAGGTTCCTTTTACGCGATCCTTAACCCTTGGAGATGCTTGGAATGTCTTGAATGAAATCGAAAATGATGATGGATGGGTGTGTGGTTCTCGGCCGTGAGGAGCAAAGGAGGGAGAGAGAGGAGATGATTTTTGTTATGTGGTTTAGTGAATGAAATGGTTACTCCCTAGACATACTTATAATCCATGCATCCTCATTAACCCTTGGTTGAGATGTCTTCTAGATATAAGACATGAATGAATAAAATAATCTTGTAAGGACAAGGGTGTCACCATATGGTGACCGATTTCGGTTGGGATGGGGGGGGTATGGTTCCATCTCAACTAGATAATTAGGATATAGTTATGTTAAGTTAGAAGGTTAACTTAGTTACTAGCATGTAGTAAGTTGTAATGGGTGTTAGGGTATTCGGGGACCCTAACAGGCTTAAACAAGGAAAAATAATGTTGATGGCAAAATTTTTTTGTTCCGGGTATAGTCCGGTTGTTCGATTGGATAGGGATCCGTTAAAGTGCTTAACAAAGCTTTAAAGTGTCGTTATTATTATTTTTAGTGACACGAAGAATTCCCGGCACTTTGGAAAGTGACTAGTAATATTTTTCTCATGTTTTGGCACTTTATTAGTTAGCTTAATGCTGAATTTTTATTTAAAGTGCTAAATTTTGTACTTAAAGTACGTTTTAGGCACATCCGGTCACTGATTATAACCTAGTGACGCAGTTCTACAATCCTTACTTCCCTACACTCTCTATGGGTGTAGTAAACTATCTCTGGCTCATACAGGCCTTAGAGGCAGTGTCTGCCTGGTGCTAGCTGTATCAGCGTGTTAAATGGGTTATCCGTTCATTGTGCTACTGTGCTTTTGTGCATCAAGGTTGTCACTAAAGTTCTGTATGTAAATAATAGAGTAACAACAAATAGAGTATGAGGCATGGTTATATATATTTCAGAAATCATGTAGAAGTTTATTTACCACTGTAAGCAAGCACAGTAATTGAGCAGTAATTAAATACTAATTAATTCGTACGGATACCTGGTTTGGTGAGGGTTGTCACATTCTCCCCTCGTTAAAGAAATTTCGTCCCCGAAATTTGTACTACCTTAACTCCTTATGGTCACGTCACACGTGTATATATATAAATAACATCCAGGTAGATAGTCATCAAACCGAATCAAACCTTACTCACACTTGGTGGGTCCAAGAATATTTAACAATCCGCACCCTAGGGTTAAGAAGGTGGGTGCTCATAGCAGTTGATGTTAGAAGTACAAAACGTACTTTACGTATAGCCTAAATGTATTCCAGCTA